>NC_141051.1:33517426-33849926 GCF_041138505.1 Cibotium barometz
TGTCATCAAAATCTTCTTTAAATTTTGCCTTGTCGTCTTCCTTTACCTCACCTTTTTGTGGCTCGGTCAAAACTAAAACACAACAGGTTGGACGTTTCGTGATACTGGCACCAGCCAAGTCCTGCAATATATCATAAAAGCATGAGAGAGACCTAAGTGCCTTTTCCTTTAGCATCAAGGGAAACAATGTTGACTAAAGGACTTTACAGACAGATCCCTGGCCCATAGGGCCGTCTGGGGAAATCCCCTGCCCACAAGCAATGGCCGGGTGAGATCTCAGTGGCTGATCTGTCTCTAAAGATTCTATGTTGCAATTGCAATTAAAACAATGGTAATAACTAACAAGTAACTAACCTCTTTTGAAGGGACATAAATGTAAGGGACATCAGATTCTTCACAAAGAACTGGAACATGTGTTATTACATCAATTGGAGATATATCACCTGCAATGACACACAATCTACAGCCACACAACAACCAAATACTTCAATGAGTGATAAGGCATACAAATCTAAAACTACATTTTCAATCCACATGCCATGACCAACTTGCAGCTGGAAAACATAAAGAGAACCTTATCTCCTTAATAGCAAAGGTTTTAAATTTTATCTCGTAGGATGTGGAGTGAAAAAAAATGACGGATGGGGGAGGGTCGTACATAGGTTCTGCGGACCTCACCCTTGATGGTTACCGAGCTCACACTAGGCCTGCCGTGCAATTTGGCCATGGAGTGCTTGCTCCATGTACCTGGAGATTGCCACCCCACCATGATGCAAGTGAGCTGCCTTTGGAGGATCATCACGGTGCCTGAGGTTCTCCCACCCCTCCTCCGATAGGAATGACCTCTAGTCCTACATGACTTCTACTGATGGATGATAAATGAACTCACTTGAATGACTGAAATGATGCCTTTTGCTTATTACAAGTGACTTTTGGAGGCTTGTTTTTGAGAAGTTGAAAACAACTTTGAATTTGAGTTCCTCAGATCATCCTCAATCTGATGGCCAGACTAAAAGAGTTAATCAGATTTTGGAGGATATGCTTCGAGCATATGTCTCCAAAAGACAGAGTTCATGGGAGGATTATCTTCCTATGTTAGAATTTGCACATAATAGTACTAAGCATTCGAGTACAGGTTTTAGTCCTTTTATGCTTATGTATGGTTTTCAACCTAGATCACTTGTTACAGTGGGATTTTTAGGACTTCAGCATGATGCAACACATACTTTTTTGCAAGATATGCAAGAAATGCTACAAGTTACGAAGGAATCTATTAGAAGTGCTCAAGACAGAGACAGATTTTATTCTAATAGACATCGTTCACCCAAAGAGTTCTTTGAAGGAACGATGGTGTATTTGCGAGTTCCCAAAGATTCTGAGACTTTACGGACAAGTCGATCTCCAAAATTATTCCCTAGATACTGTGGACCATTTCGTATTACACGACGGATTGGTTCAGTCGCATATGAACTGGATTTGCCTTCTCATGTGAAAGTTCATCCCATATTTCATGTCAGTAGACTTAAGGAAGTACTGGGTGGAACAGACCAGTTAGTTACTCCTCAAGAAATCATAGATGTCGAGAACATGACATTTGTTCCACACGAACCCGAAAAGATCCTTGGATTTCGTGAAAGACGATTGCGAAATACACTTCTCACGGAATACATGTGTTGAGGAGGACGCTACATGGGAGACATTAACTATCCTTCAGAGGAATTACCTTTTTTAGTGAGCTCAGGAGTGAGCTCTTAGAGGAAGGGGAGTATGTGATGTACACAGTACGTATCTACCGTGTGCTGCACGCACACAAGACTAGCTTCGAGGCTTGGGGAAGCTTGGAGCTAGGCAGGCTGATTGACGAGCTAGGCTAGGGTTAGACTAACGAGCGGGCACCCAAGTATGGACGGGTGGGCGCCTAAGTGTGAACGCCCGGTGACCGGCCAAGAGCCTATAAAAGGGTGGCCAAGGTTAGTCAATAGTTCATAGTCTCTCACGTGTCTTTGTGAGAGCTCTATGGTCAGGAGCCTGGATCTAGTGCAAACGTGCACCTGCTTTATGCAGCCAAGGCCGACAGCAGTCTCGAGGCCCGTGATGAGGGTAGCTTCGTGGCGGTATGGGACCTCACGAGGTAGAGATTGGTCGGTACGTCCAGCTAGTTAGCTCAGCTCGTGGCTTGGTGGGGACAGCCAAGACTTGTGGGTTTTGCCCACGGCTGTCAAGGTTAGGAGGTGAGTCAGGCCTGCACCCCCTTCACGTTGCTTGGCTTTGTTTTGCAGGTTTCGAGTCTTGTATCACGAGCGTTCTACGAGGTGATCCTTTGGGGATTTGACAATGTGTGTGCCAAGCCAAGCCATAGAAGACCTTAATGGTCAAGCACGCGGATTAGGTAGAGAATATGTGAAAGCTCCTACCGCTGGTTTTGAGAGAAGAAATCAACATTTAATCAAATTGTCGGCGATAGAAATGCTCCAAAGCATTTTCAGCTTGTACATATCAAAGAGAAAGCACCGAACAACAATGTAGCAGTCAATGACCAACTGTTCCAAGAGTTGGAGAAGCAAGAAACCATGCCAAAACGTATGTGTGTGGACTGACACGACAGTCTTGTGATAAGTCTAACTTATAAGCCACATCTCTGACTCGTTTCAAAATCATCCACGGCCCACAATATCTAGGCGACAACTTATTAGATTTACCCGCACGAAGCGTCTCAGTTCTCCAAGAAACAAGTAGAAACACTTTCTCCCCCTCTTTAAAAGAATGAGCTATCCTCTTGGGATTAGCATACTTAACTGCTCAATCCATAGCCCAACGGATATAATCTCGAGCTCTAGCTAAATTTAATTGCATCTGAGACAGAAATTCAGCTACACTGGGTGTCTTCTGAGATAATCCAATTGTACCTGGCATCAGTGGATTATACCCATAATTCAATTCCAATGGAGAAATATTTGTAGAGGAATGCTTGTGTGAATTATACGCAAACTCCAATAAAGGCAATTACTTTTCCCAATCGTTCTGTCGTTCTCCGACATAAGCTCTCAACATATTCTCCAAGACTTGGTTGACTCTCTCAATCTAACCATCAGTCTGTGGATGATCACCGCTATTCACGCAAAGTTGCGTGCCAAGTTTACTAAAAACATGCTGCCAAAAATTACCTGTAAACAGCAGAACTCTATCTGACACAATGGATTCTTGTAAGCCATGTAATCTAAATACGTTGGCAAAAAATAATTCCACTACTTGCAGAACCTCAACCTTGTTCGTAGTAGGAACAAAATGTGCCATCTTAGATGATCTATCCACAATGACAAAGATAGCATTAAAACCTTTCCTAGTTCTGGGTAAACCCATAATGAAATCCATGGAAATACTCTACCATGACCTCTTTGGAATAGGCAATGCAGTATTGAAACTCATCTGATACATTATACATGACAACACATCGGCAATAACATTCTCTTTTCCTCGTCTATACAAGATTTCCATGTGAAACTCTTGCATCAATTCGTACCATCTTGCTTGATGGCCTCTTAAATCCGTCTGGTTACAAAAATACTTCAGTGTATCATGATCCGTGTATATCTCAAACTCAACTCCATACAAGTAATGCCTCCACACCTTGAGTGCATGTATAATTGCATACAATTCAAGCTCATGTGTGGGCCACTTGCATTGCGAACTACTGAGTTTCTTACTTTCAAAAGTCACTGGTCGACCTTCTTAGCTCAACACAGCTTCTATGGCAATGCTACCAGCATATGTCTCAACAACAAAAGATAATGACGGATCCACAATCTTCAACACAGGTGCACTTACAAGCGCGTGCTTTAATTTATCAAAACTTTGATGTTGAATGTCGATCCAGACATAAACAACGGTAACTTGCAACAAGTCAATCAATGGCGCTGCTATTTTAGAATAGAAAATAATAAATTTTCTATAAAAACCAGACATTCCTAATAAAGATCTGAGCGGAGTAATATCTTGTGGAGCAAACCAAGCCAAGATTACTGCTACTTTCTTCGGATCCATCTTAACGCCTAGCGCCGATATAATGTGTCCTAAATACTCAACTTCCTCTTGATGTAGAAAAGTCTTCTGTTTATTGACATACAACACATTTTTCCTAAGTACACCAAACACTATAAACAAGTGTGGTTTGTGCTCCAGTAAAGATTTACTATAAAGCAAAATGTCATCAATAAAATCCACCGCAAATTTACCCATGAATGGCCTAAAGACATCATTCATTAATATCATAAATGTGGCTGGCGCATTAGAAAGCCCAAATGGCATTACAAGGTACTCATAATGACCAAAAACGACTACGAAAAGCAGTCTTAGATACATCTTCATCTTTCATACGAATCTGATGATACCCACTTTCTAAAAATCTTACTAAAGACCTTAGCTCCACCTAGAGTGTCTATCAAATCATTAATCCTTGACATCAGATATCGATGTTTTACAATAAGTTTATTTAAGGCTCTGTAATCGATACACATTAGATAAGAACCATCTTTCTTCTTAACTAGCAAAACTGGAGAAGCGAACGGTAAGAAACTGGGACGAATGAGTCCTTTTGCTAGGTACTCCTCAATCACCTTCGAGACCTCGTTCTCCTCGACCAAACTCATCCGGTACGGAGGTCTATTAACCACAGTGGCACCGGACACAAGCTCTATTCAATGCTCCACATTTCTTTTATGTGATGCGTCCTTCTTGTTAGAAGTCATCTCCTGTCTCCGTATTTTTTCCCTATTTTTTCCCATTTTTCGATGTTGTGGATGGATGCCAGATGTTGGCAGGAGCTTCTGGTGGCTGGCCGACTGTCCATTCAGCAGTCATGTGGCTGGCCGACTGCCCAATCAGCAAGCGTGGAGTATTTATTGCTGGCTTTATGCAGTCGTGGAGGTGTTTACTGCTGGCCGAATGCTTCATGCAGTCGTGGAGAGCCACCAGCACTGGCCGACTGCATGCATGGGGCATATAAATAGGCCCCATCCCCCCCACCACTTATTCATTCAGTATTTTGCAGGATCTTGTGTATAGAGAAGAGTTTACACACCTATTTCTCTGTGTCTCTTGTGCTGTCTATTTTCTGCATTCTTCTTGCTCTTGTCAACCCAAGTTTGGTTGTCATTTCCGCTACATATTCTGACATGGTATCAGAGCCCTAGGCTCGTGATAGATCTTGGGAGTTTTCTGAGCAAGAGGGGGATCGTTAGGTTGCTGATCGGTGGACTGTTTTGGACTGTTCGGGAAGAGAAGTTGCAAGAGGAAGGCGGGCTAAGGTGCTGGACAGCCACTTGCAGGTTTTAGAGATTTTTTTTTCCCACCCTCCCACCCTTTTCAGTTTAATCCCCGCGATGGCAGATTTACTAGAGATGGCTAAGAAGCACGTGAAGATTCCGACTCTCCCCACGTTCCCAGTGGACCATCAGTTGGATGGGTCCAATTACGGCATCCAGAAGGTCATGATGGAGTCTGTGCTGGAGTCATATGACCTTGCTGATTTCATCATCATCGGCATTCCACGACCGGAAGTAGAGGAAGGGGAGTTACTGTCGATGAGGAAGGACCGAGATGCACAGGCACACATGTGGGATCATGTCAACGCCAGGGTCCGGTCATTTATTTTCCTCAACTGCACACCACAAGTGATCAATCATGTAAAGCACATGTGACATGTGAGAGCTTATGACCGTAGTAATCACAACCTTAGTCTGACTTAACTGCACTTAATGATGTTTAAGAGACAAACAGATATGTGTCAATGCAATGCAGCTATATTATATGAATGAATAATGTTACAATGAGATCCAAATGGATCTGTACTGCTGAATATATGCTGAATATGCGGGATGAACTGCTGTCCACTCTTTCCCTTGTCTCCTGGGAAGGAAACGCTGAAGGGAGGCTTTGGAATAGATGCTGAATGCTGATGGGATGATGAAACGCAGACCTAATGGCTGAACTGAGCTGAATGATGCTGCGTTTGCTGAAGATGATGCTGATGGAGATGCGTTTGCTGATTACGAATGCTGAGGATGATGCGTTAACCTATCTGCTGAGATGAGGGCTGATGCTGATGCGTTACTGTAACTACTGCTGATGATGATATGCTGAAACGCCAGATGATCCAGATGAGGATGCGCTTCACTGATGAGCCCCCTGGATCACTGAATGCAGAGGCGCCTGAATATATATGGGTGAAGGGCTGCTGGTCGGCCAGATGGACTGCAGTCGGCCAGTACTTAAAGTGCTCCTAAATACCATAAAATACCATAAATGGTAGTCGGTTGCCTCATAAATGATGTCATGCTGATTTTGGTGATAAAACACCCTCATGTATGCCTGAATAACTCATGACTAAATGCCTGATAAAATCTTGATGATGCTAATGAAGCCATAATGATGCCATGTCACTGTACACCTGACTGGTGTGCACGTGACATTCCCCGCTGCTAAACTGTTGCTAGGTGGATACCTGGCAACCTTCGACTACTCTGCGATCCTTCTCCTCCGAACCACTGCCCCCTTCTGTCTTCAGCTGGGACTGAGGCCGTCTGCAGGAGTGAAATCCTTTGAGCCAAGACTCTATGTACTGCGGGAACTGAATGGCAAATACCTGAGTCACCCCTAACCTGCCTCTGGAAACCTTTCACCTACCATCTCCGTCGTACCTGAAGCTCGGAACCTCCTGAGGCGATGTTGGAGCAAACTTCCGTCTTCTGTGGAAGAGAAACCCCCTGCTGCTGCCAATTGAAGTCCAAACTTATGTCCTCCTTTGATGATGGATGTCATTCTTCCCTGAGAGTGCATAGGCAACATGTATGCAAGACTGACTGCTAAGATGACTGCTAGGATGACTGCTATGCAAGCCATGTGCAACCCTATATGCTGTGCAAGAATGCAGATGGGTGGGTTACTGATGCAGACCTAAGGGAAAATCCCTAAGGGTGGCTTGCAAAATTTTGAGAACTGGGTTTAACTGTGCGGAAGCGATAAAAATGATGACCGACTTAACTGCACTTAATGATGTTTAAGAGACAAACAGATACGTGTCAATGCAATGCAGCTATATTATATGAATGAATGATGTTATAATGAGATCCAAATGGATCTGTACTGCTGAATATGCTGAATATGCGGGATGAACTGCTGTCCACTCTTTCCCTTGTCTCCTGGGAAGGAAACGCTGAAGGGAGGCTTTGGAATAGATGCTGAATGCTGATGGGATGATGAAACGCAGACCTGATGGCTGAACTGAGCTGAATGATGCTGCGTTTGCTGAAGATGATGTTGATAGAGATGCGTTTGCTGATAACGAATGCTGAGGATGATGCGTTAACCTATCTGCTGAGATGAGGGCTGATGCTGATGCGTTACTGTAACTACTGCTGATGATGATATGCTGAAACGCCAGATGATCCAGATGAGGATGCGCTTCACTCATGAGCCCCCTGGATCACTGAATGCAGAGGCGCCTGAATATATATGGGTGAAGGGCTGCTGGTCGGCCAGATGGACTGCAGTCGGCCAGTACTTAAAGTGCTCCTAAATACCATAAAATACCATAAATGGTAGTCGGCTGCCTCATAAATGATGTCATGCTGATTTTGGTGATAAAACACCCTCATGTATGCCTGAATAACTCATGACTAAATGCCTGATAAAATCTTGATGATGCTAATGAAGCCATAATGATGCCATGTCACTGTACACCTGACTGGTGTGCACGTGACAGCACATGACGCTGGCGAGAGGCATATGGGAGCACTTGGCTTCTCTTTATAACAAGGTATCACCCATGAAACGGATCTCCTTGGAAGTGCAGATGCGGGTTATGAACCCTGCAAAGTCCTCGACGATGCGGGAACACATTAACAAGCTGCAAGACCTTCAGCAGGAAGTCTTACAAGCTGGGAAGGAGATATCATCTGACGACATGGCCATCACTTTGCTGTCCCACTTACCTGCTCAGTATTCTGCTTTCTACTCCTCGTTGATTACGAGTGGCAGGCTCAACACCACCTAGGAGGAGCTTGTGCGAATGGTCTTGGACCAGGAGGAACGTTTCACGAACCCTCCTCACAGCGACGGTTCGGAGGCCTTAACTGGCCAACAGTCGAAAGGCCCGAATAACAACAAGGGCAAAGGGAAGGCTTCACCGGAGAAGTCTTCTGAGAAGAAGCCTAACTCAGAACGAGAGAAGCTGAAGGCCGAAAGATTTTGCAATGATTGTGGCGAGAAAGGCCACTATTGGAGGAAGTGTCCTAAGCGGACAGGGAAGAGTGCTGATTCCTCAGCCTCAGCTGCAAAGACTCCGGCATTTGTGCACTTAGAGATGATGGACTCCGAAGCTTCATCATCTTCGAGCGAGGAGGCAGTTGGCTTCACCGCAAAGGATACCCGGGAATGGATTCTTGACAGTGGTGCTTCCAGGTCCATGACTCCATCCCGTGACTTCTTTCTGGATCTGAAACGACAGTCAGGTCGCATCTTTATTGGCGACAACTCCACTATTCTGATACATAGTGAGGGCCGGATGGAGATTATTCCCGACGGCAAGGGGGGCAAGCATGCTTCCCATGTTCTTTATGTCCCTGCTCTGGGTTTTCATCTTCTGTCAGTGCATGAGGTATGCAAGACTTGCTTTCGGGTGGAATTTGAGGACAAGCTCTCTGCACTCTCCTCGTTGACAGGTTCTCAGGTCGGAGATTTGTGGCACTTTCGTTTTGGCCACTTAAATGTGGATACATTAAGACGAGCTTTCCGAGACCAGATGGTGGGTTGGCTTGCCAGATGTTGGAAGTAGGCAAGGGGCCTTGCAGTTCTTGCATACGTGGTAAGCAGCACAGGGAATCCTTTCCGAAGCAGGCTTCCAGGCGGGCTTCGAAACCATTGGAGTTGATTCACATTGACCTGTGTGGACCTCAGCAGACACCATCTTTGGGAGAATCTCTCTACTTTATGCTGCTTGTTGATGATTGTACCAGATTCACGTGGGTCTACTTTCTTTCCCAGAAGGACCAAGCTTTTGCACGGTTCAAGGATTGGCACGTGATGGTGGAGAAAGAGTCTGGATTTCAGGTCAAGACTCTCAGGGCTGATAAAGGAGGTGAATTCTCCTCGACTGTATTTCTCAGATTTTGTGCAGATCATGGCAAGGGAACTGGCCAATACAGGATCACCTTCGGAGAATGGAGTTGTCGAATGCAAGAACAAGACTGTGGTGGAGATGGCGAGGACCATGCTGGAGCATCGTGATCTTCCTCGTCCACTTTGGGGAGAGGTTGTGGCAACGACTGTCCATACCCTCAACCGATCTCCGACGACTTCAATACCCCGTATGACTCCATTTGAGGCATACTTTGGCAGGAAACCTGATGTCTCGCACTTCCGTGTTTTTGGGAGTGACGCATATGTACATATTCCGAAGAAGCAGAGGAGGAAGCTTGACTCCAAGTCCCACAAGCTTGTATTTGTGGGGTATAATTCTCTTTCCAAGGGATACAGATTGTATGATCCAGACAGGAACGAGATTGTTGTCAGCCAGGATGTGGTCTTTGACGAGCATGTTCCAGTATCCACTGTCGAGGAGCCGCCACTTTTTAGAGATCCAGAGGAGTCTGATGATGATTCCCAGACCATTATTCCAGTTGATCAACCTCAGTCAGTACAGGAGGTTGAGCCCGCAGCTGGAGTAGAGTCCCCCACGACCACAGGAGGCTCCACGATCTGTTCGAGTACCTAGGTGGTTGTTAGACACCCTTCGGGAGTCAGGAGTCAGGTGTCATGGAGTTACACTCCGAGTGAACCACAGAGGATGGCCCTCGAAGATCACACAGAGTCCGAGATAAAAGCAATACAGCAGAGCTTCTTCAAGTGAACTATGCTTTGATGTCTCGTATTATGCGGGACAAAGAGCCCACTTCCGTAAAGGAAGCCCTTTCACAGGATACTTGGAGGAAAGCCATGCAGGTGGAACTTGATGCCATCGAGAAGAACAACACTTGGGAGTTGGTACCGAGGCCGTCGAAGCGGTCAGTCATCGGTGTCAAATGGGTCTTTAAGACCAAATATGCGTCTGATGGGTCGGTGGACAAACACAAAGCCAGACTTGTGGCTAAAGGTTATGCTCAGCGGCCAGGCAATGACTACGAGGATACCTTCGCACCGATAGCACGGATGTCCACGATTCGGACCGTTCTTGCCCTTGCTTCTTCTCAGAGGTGGCCCGTGTATCAAATGGATGTAAAATCTACGTTCCTTAATGGTGACCTGCAGGAGGAGGTGTATGTTGAGCAGCCTCCAGGCTTTATTGTTCCAGGATCTGAAGAGATGGTTTACAGGTTACGTAAGGCCTTGTATGGTCTTAAGCAGACTCCCAGGACTTGGAATCAAAAGATTGATTCCTTCTTTGTTCGAACTGGATTTGAGAGATCGGTTGCAGATCCAAACCTGTATCTCTTTCAAGAACGCGGCATGGTCATGATTATCATCCTTTATGTGGATGATCTTATTCTCAGTGGCGGTCATGTGGAGCACATTGGAGTGACGAAGGCTGCCCTGTCAAAGGAGTTTGAGATGACCAACTTAGGCTTACTCCACTTCTTTTTGGGATTGGAGATCTGGCAGACCTAGAGGGGGTTTTTCGTCTCTCAGTAGCGGTATGTTCATGAGTTGCTTGAGGCCTTTGGGATGGAGAACTGCAAGCCTATTACTTCACCGATGGACCTGAACACAAAGTTAACCGTTACTGATCCTTGTGAGCCAGTTGATGCCTCGCAGTATCGGAAGTTGGTTGGTTCATTGATCTGGTTGCTGAACACCAGATTGGACTTGAGCTTCTCCGTGGGGCTGTTGAGCTCACTGGGACGCAGGATTGCGGATCTTGTGGTATCTGCAGAGTACGAAGGATCTAGGACTCTTTTACACAGGAGGGAATGGAGTCAGGCTCCAAGGTTGGAGTGACTCAGATTGGGGAGGAGATCCAGACACAAGGAGATCTACTTCAGGATACAGTTTTATCCTCGGCTCAGGAGCAGTTTCTTGGAGCAACAAGAGGCAACCAACTATTGCCCTCTCTTTAACAGAGGCAGAGTACCGGGCTGCTTGTGGTGCTGCTTGTGAGGTTGTGTGGCTGCGGAGACTGCTAGGCGAGTTTGGGTTTCCACAAAAGGAGCCCACAGTCATCCATTGCGATAACCATAGTTGTACAGCTATTGCTCGGAACCTAGTCTTCCATGCCCAGACCAAGCACATAGAGATACAGTATCACTTTGTACGTGAGAAGATCTTGGCTGGTGACATCTTGCTACTTTATTGTTCGACGGAGGACAATGCGGCGGACCTCTTCAAGAAGTCTCTACCTCAGGATATGCTTAGGCGGCACTCCAGCTCCCTTGGGTTGATTTCACAGCCAGGAGCTAAGAGGGGGTGTTAGAAGTCATCTCCTGTCTATATTTATACACCAGGGCCTCTATTGTGGGTGTGCCCGCCCTGTATAGGTGTTTTATCATTTTTCCTCACTCCCCGTATTTTTTTCCATTTTTCGGTGGTGTGGATGGATGCCAGATGTTGGCAGGAGCTTCTGGTGGCTGGCCGACTGTCCATTCAACAGTCGTGTGGCTGGCCGACTGCCCAATCAGCAAGCGTGGAGTGTTTACTGCTAGCCGACTTGCTTTATGCAGTCGTGGAGGTGTTTACCGCTGGCCAACTCCTTCATGCAGTCGTGGAGAGCCACCAGCGCTGGCCGACTATATGCATGGGACATATAAATAGGCCCCATGCCCCCCACCACTTATTCATTCAATATTTTGGGGGATCTTGTGTATAGAGAAGAGTTTACACACCTATTTCTCTGTGTCTCTTGTGTTGTCTATTTTCTGCATTCTACTTGCTCTTGTCAACCCAAGTTTGATTATCATTTCTGCTGCATATTCTGACACTTCTCTCATGCATAAATTGATAGACGTGTGTTGCGAAGTCGATAAGAGGCTTCTTCCGTGCATGCCATTCTTTCCCTAGCACAACATCAAAATGTGCTAGTCAAGTAATATCAAAGTTGAGCTCATAAAAAAACCAAGTATCCAGTGCTCTACTCTGCTCATCCAGTGGCACAAAATTCTGAATAAACATATCCTTAAATGCTTCCCAAGTAATCAAGATTGCCTTGTCCTTTTGAATTTTCCTCCACTAACGATGAGCCACATCTTATAAATTACATGCAGCTTACTGAATTCTAATGTGCTCATATGTGATATCACATAAAGTAAAGCATTGCTCCCACTTAGAGTGCCACTAATCTACATCATCGGCCGTGCCAGAAGGTAAAGTGCCAATGTACTTCAGTGGTTTCGAATCCTTTAATGCAAGTTTTGCCATTAATCCAAAGAGATGGGTATCCGCAGTCGGTGGCTGAGGTACTATAGGTGTTATCATAGTGCGGATATCATTCATAAATAAATTAATTTGCTCCCACAAATCATGCATTTGTTGGTGAAGACGAACAAACTCCGGTGATTGTGGGGCAAAGTGATCAGAATCTGTTTTTAACCAGGTGTTTCTTCCAATCATAGTTGTCAGGTACGATACCGTATGGTTCGTACGATACCATACCGCACAGAAAAATACGGTACAATATAAATTTTTTTCTTATCGTATGATAAAATACGGTGTTTTAAAAAAATACTTATAAACTTAGGTATTTTCAAGTCCAGATATGGAGTATTTTAGAAAGGAGGGAAGCATCATAGTACAGAGGAAGCTCAAACAACCATAGATAAGCAAAAAAAGACCATAACCTCCGAAAAATTTTATTTCTTTTGGAAAAAAAAATATTTTTGAAAAAAAATCAAAAAAATAAATATTTTTTTTCTGAAAAAATCCATACGAGTACGTACGGTATTCCGTACGATAAGGTGTCGTACACCGTATGAAAACAACCCTGCTTCCAATATAATTGCACTCATGTGTGTGCATGATTTGATTTTATCTTTGGATGACTTGTCTTGTTTACTTGGACAATGCCTGAGATTTCTGCCTGTGTTGTCCATGGGTCTGGGGTCGGCTGGGCACCCTGTGGACGTGTATGTGCACTCCTGTTTGGGACTAACAGGTGGTCTACATGTGTTTTGCAAGTGGTAAGTATTCCCAAAAACTCAATTTACAGCTTTATGAGTTCACATGCTAATAATTATTGATGCAAGTTCACACTCACTCATAAGTGGCCGGACAACTTATAAGTGAGTACACATTGAGCAGGACTTATTTAATACACGTGGTGGCCAAAAACTGGGCACTGGACATTATTTGGACCTCCTTCATGTAGGCCGCAGGCACCCCCTTTCTAGACCAAAAAAGCACACGTGTGGACTATTTTCAACAGGGAAGCCCTATTATGGGAGAAAACTCCAGTTTGGAGGTAGGTGCCTACTTTTCTAGGTGCATGGGGGCTGGTCGATGGCTTCTCCAAGCTGTTTACAGCCTTCTATCGCGAGGAATACCTAACAAGTGCATGGGAGGCGCTGGCCGACTCCTTCTGCATGTTCTCCACTGCTGGCCGGCTGATTTACAGCTTGAACAGAGGCTGGACAGAGGTTAAAAACAGAGAGGAAGAGCTTGTTGTGGGCATCTAGACAGTTTTCCTTCCTACCGGGGGTTTGTAGGCTTGTGTACAACTGCTGGTTGCTTTCCTCTGAGGCTACTAAGGGCTGGTTGACTGATGAAAACAGCCTTTGAGGGCTGGTCGACTTGCTCTTTGAGCCAAACAGGAGGAAGATGATGATGTTGAGTTGTCTCGGGCTGATGTGGGAGTCTATGGACTGTCCATAGTTATCCTGCATGTGCTTGATGCCGGGAATGCTCACTTGTGCTGAGAATTGTCAACAAATTCAGTTTATGTGATGTTTTCTTGTTTTCGTATTGTATTGGAAGAAACAGGTGCAGCAAGTGGTGAACCCTGGGCACCCGCAAAGTTGTATTGGAAGCAGGCTCCTTTTTCGTAATCTAACCATAAGGGGGGGGGGGGGTGTCAGCCCATCTTTTGGCCCCTAGTGTGGTGTACTGTGCAGCTTTGTCATCTTGTTTTATCTGGCATGCTTATGTGTATTTTCAGATTTCATGTTTGATTAGATTTTCCGTGTTCAGTTGTCCTTCCGTTTACACCAGCAATAAGAAACCTTGAAGCAAGCTCTCCACTTGATTAGAGGACTATTTTGAAGGCTTCCATCGCCAGGAAATCTTATTTGATCAATATATTCAGATTTCCAGCCATTAAGCATTTATCTTTTCAATTTGTTATATATGGACAACCATTGGATACTTGCTATAGCAATTGGGTATGTATTTGAGGCATTGGGCACTTGCTATTGCCTTTGGACATGAAATTGAGCCAATGGACACTTGTTGTTGCCTTGGGGCATTGTATCTCATCCATTTGGGTTTATTCTTATCTTATGTTACACACTTGAGCCCACCTCTCCTCCAAGGTGTATGGACACAGTACCAACACGAAGTGCAGACTTAAGCCCACCTCTCCTACAAGGTGTGTGGTCAAAGTAGCAACATGGAGTGCAAGTGGTAAGAGTGGATATGATGGCTAGTTGGCAGGGAACTTATGTCTACACCAAGGGTCATGTGGACTAACACCTTGTTGGCAGAGGACTTATGTCTACCTCACATGTCAATAGACTAGAATCTGATATGCAGGGGACTTGATATCCCAGTGGCCGTTCTACATCTGCGTGCACGGTCAATTGGTCTTTTATTTCTCGACTTGGTGTAAGCATGGAAGCCAGTGGAGAGTAGCATGCGTTTTACGTGACACTAGGGGTTGGGGAACAAGGTACTACTTCTTGGAGTTGGTGGATTCGAATTGGAGTATGGACAGAGAGATATGTTTTGGATATTTGTATTATTTGATCAATATATTCAGATTTCCAACCATTGCGCATTTATCTTTTTAATTCGTTATATATGGACAACCATTGGACACTTGCTACAACAATTGGGTATGTATTTGAGCCATTGTGCACTTGCTATTGCCTTTGGACATGAAATTGAGCCAATGGGCACTTGCTATTGCCATGGGGCATTGTATCTCATACATTTGGGTTTTAATGTTACACACTTGAGCCCACCTCTCTTCCAAGGTGTATGGACACATTACCAACACGAAGTGCAGACTTAAGCCCACCTCTCCTACAAGGTGTGTGGTCAAAGTACTAACACAGTGTGCAAGTGGTAGAGTGGATATGATGGCTAGTTGGCAGGGAACTTACGTCCACCAAGGGTCATGCGGACTGACACCTTGTTGGTAGAGGACTTATGTCTACCCCACGTGTCAATAGACTGGAATCTGGCGTGCTAGGGACTTGATATCTGCGCTCAAATCCAGTGGACGTTCTACATCCGCGTGCACGGTCAATTGGTCTTCTATTTCTCGACCTGGTGTAATCATGGAAGCCAATGGAGAGTAGCATGCGTTTGACGTGACACTAGGGAGTAGGGAATAGGATACTGCTCCTTGGAGTTGGTGGATTCGAATTGGAGTATGGACAGAGAGATATGATTTGGATATTTGTATTATGGCGACGCATTGGTCTTGCCCATTTATTTGAAACATGATTATGATATCTGAAGTTATGAAACTATTTTGTCTCACCCATTTATTTGGGACATGATTATGATATCTAAACTTATAGAACTATTTTGTTTCATCCATTTATTTGGGCGATGGTTATGATATCTGGACTTATGGGACTGAATTGTCTCGCCCATTTATTTGAGACATGATTTTGGTAGTGCAATGGAGCTCAAGTTTCAAGTGGAAAGCATTTATGGGCAGCCCCCAAGGATATGGAAGATATCTAGCATTGAAACATGTTCCACATGTTGTCACATACATTTCTACATGAAATACAAAGGAATATGCTTTTAAAATCCAAGAGGATTACTATTTTTGGACAACCCCTAATGGAAATTCCGTTCGTGTCATTACGCCATAAGCTAAGCAAATGGGGGAACTTGCCGAAGCACCTTTGACAAAAGCTCTAAGAGTTGAGATATTTTTAGGGATGAAGTTTAAGATTCTGAGGCAAATGGTGACAGGCCACGTCAGTCTCAGCACGGAATGGGAGTAACTAGCAAAGTAGGTCACTAGCATTCTGCTGGAGTCAAATGTTCGTGTGATGGCGACAAACAGTGTACATTCATGCCCACTTCTTCCAGTGAATGCTGAGTGAGGTTTTGGACAGGAGGCACACGGGATAAGAATCAAAAATCCTCTCTGAACCATGAGAAGACTCCTACAAACGATTTTAAGGCCCCTCCATGCCATGCTGAGTGAGGTTTTGGACAGGAGGCACACGGGATAAGAATCAAAAATCCTCTCTGTTGGGTTTCTTATGGTTTCTACTCTTAGCATGGCATGGAGGGGCCTTAAAATCGTTTGTAGGAGTCTTCTCATGGTTCAGAGAAATCTAAATTCATGTAGGAACATTCTTATACACGTTATGTCATGTCGATGTAAAGCTCAACAGAGGGTTGAGAGAAAAATACCCTTTCTTGCCCCGTCTGACGGATTTCACAACTTCCTTGACTCCCCTCTTCAGCTGCCTCATCTCCGATGCTGTGGAAAAAGCTGAAGATATTAGTAATGGCCTCCATCTTGCACAGAGAGGGGAAAACCTTATTTTTTTCCACAGAAAGGAAAAACCTTAATTTCTACCTCGCCTTATTATCTTGAGCGTTCGCTTGCAAAGCTTCTTGCCCGCGAGAGGCTTGGCGATGGGGGAGATGGCCAGCACCCTGCGCTTCTCCTTCTTGGCCTCGGTCTCGCCATCGCTCCCCATTTCTCTCTGTCCCGTAGTGAAGGTCGATACACGTTGGGGGCAGGGCTTAGGGTTTAAGCGTGCACAGCACAATTTTATAAAAAAATTGATTGGTATTTACTTCTCTCTTTTCTGCTAAATTCTCTCTCACTATTGTTATGTTAAATTTCAATTATAAGAGCACTCTTATCAACAAGAGGACCACAAGCAACATCATAAATTAACATGTTGATAGATTGATTAACTTCATGTTTGCAATTATCCTTTTTTTCGTTAGCATTGCTCCCATCTTCATGATTGTCTTGTTGTCTAGGATTAAAGTTTATTGTCGTTGCTTTTCCATAGCCACATTTGATGTCGACCAAAAATATCTATCATTAAACCCATTAGCAATAAATATGTTCATAATATCCTCTAGTTTCACGTCATCTTTGTCACACACAAAGCTCCATAGTGTGTTGGCCTTGGCTTTGAAGGAAAGCAAAAGACGAAGCAAAAGAGTAGTGCTTTCACTCCTCCATCCTTACTAATGTGTCTGGAAAAGATGCATTGAAAAACTTCGAGCTCATGTAAGCATAATCACATATATTTTTACGCCTTGTACAAGTAGGTCCTTACTACTTTGTAATCACTAACACTATAGAAAGTCATGGGATGATGCAGTTTGTCTTCACCCTTAGTATAATAATCAAGCATACCATAGATTGCATGTATATTCAAATACCACCATCATCTCGATATGACACATGTAACAAATAGTCAAAAGAAAAATCATCATATGTTTTGCTCATAGATTCTCAAGAAGAACACGAACCACTTACGAAGCAAAGAATAGGAATTACTTGCGAGGCTAAAATAGCTATTAAGATGTTATAAACCCAGCTTATTTCTAGATGAAAGCTTCAGACCTAATGTGTCCACGTGGACGAATTACCTATAAACATGTATAGATAGGCCTTTCAACCATTCAAACTCATTATAGCACACTTACAATGGGCTTACATATTGTTATCAATGGGCTAACAGCGCATTGCAATGGGCTTGCATATTATTATCAATGGGCTAACAGCGCATTTCAATGGGCTTGCATATTATTATCAATGGTGATGCTATGTAATATTGTGCTCAAACTAATCATGTGCAAGAAGGTAGGTGTTCAATATATTTGTGAAAAGGTGAAAAGAACCAAGAAGAGTGTGGAACGATGCATTTCTACTTATCCTAGGGTGTCTTGTTCAATCACTCCAAGCTCGAATAGCTACACGGTGAAAGAGAGACAAAGTGTATAAAGCATTATCGGTCAAGGCTTTATATACTGGAAGTGGAAAAGTTATCATCTACTCTCCAACATGGATGCTAGCACATTATAATGGGCTTTCATATTATTATCAATGGGGTTGCTAACATATTATTATCAATGGGGTTGCTAACATATTGCAATGGGCTTGCATATGATTATTAATGGTGAAGCTAGGTAATCTTGTGCTCAACTAACTAATCATGTGCAAGAAGGTAGGTGTACACTATATTTGTGAATAGGTGAAAAGAACCAAGAAGAGTGTGGGGCAATGCATTTTTTATTTTTACTTTTGCACCCTAGGGTGTCTTGTTCAATTACTCTAAGCTTGACCATTAGACATTATAAAAGAGATAAAGCCTTGTCCCTCAAGGCTTTATACATTGGAAGTGGAAATGTTATCGTCTACTTTTCAACATGGTTGCATATGATTATCAATGGCTATCAACACATTGCAATGAGCTTGAATATTATTATCATTGGTGAAGCTAGGTAATATTACACTCAACTAATCATGTGTAAGAAGGTAGGTGCTCACTATATTTGTGAATAGGTGAAACGAACCAAGAAGAGTGTGGTGTTATGCATTTTTGGTTTTAACTTTTACACCCTAGGGTGTTCCAACAAGCTTGATTAACTAGACATTATAAAAGAGAGAGAAAGTGTATAAAGCATTATCTGGAAGTTGAAAAGTTATCATCTACTCTTCAACATGGCTACTAGCACATTATAATGGGCTTGCATATTATTATCAATGGGCCTACTAGCACATTGCAATGGGCTTGCACATTATTAACAATGGTGAAGATAGGTAATATTGTGCTCAATTAACTAATCATGTGCAACAAGGTAGGTGTACACTATCTTTGTGAAATAGGTGAAAAGAACCAAGAAGAGTGTGGGGCGATGCATTTTTGCTTTTTACCTTTGCATCCTAGGGTGTCTTGTTCAATTGCTCCAAGCTTGATCACTAGACATTATGAAAGAGATAAAGCCTTATTGGTCAAGGTTGTATACATTGGAAATGGAAAAGTTATCATCTACTTTTCAACATGGCTACTAGCACATTACAATGGGCTTGCATATTATTATCAATGGCTACTAGCACATTGCAATGAGCTTGCATCTTAGTTTTTATGGTGAAGCTAGGTAATATTACGCTCAACTAGTCATGTGCAAGAAGGTAGGTGCTCACTATAATTGTGAATAGGTGAAAAGAATCAAGAAGAGTGTGGGGTGATGCAATTTTGGTTTTAACTTTTGCACCCTAGGGTGTTCCAACAAGCTTGATCAACTAGACATTATAAAAGAGAGAGAAATTGTATAGAGCAGTAGCAGTCAAGGCTTTATACACTGGAAGTGGAAAAGCTATCATCTACTCTCCAACATGGTTGCCAGCACATTATAATGGGCTTGCATATTATTATCAATTGCTGCTAGCACATTGCAATGGGCCTACATATTATTATTAATGGTGAAGCTAGGTAATATTGTGCTCAACTAAATAATCATGTGAAAGAAGGTAATATTGTGCTCAACTAAATAATCATGTGAAAGAAGGTAGGTGTACACTATATTTGTGAATAGGTGAAAAGAACCAAGAAGAGTGTAGGGCGATGCATTTTTTATTTTTACTTTTCCACCCTAGGGTGTCTTGTTCAATTGCTCCAAGCTTGATCACTAGACATCATGAAAGAGGTAAAGCCTTATCAGTCAAGGCTTTATACATTGGAAGTGGAAACGTTATCCTCTACTTTTCAACATGGCTGCTAGCACATTACAATGGGCTTGCATATTATTATTATCAATGGCTATTAGCACATTGCAATGAGCTTGCATATTATTTTCAATGGTGAAGCTAGGTAATATTACGCTCAACTAATCATGTACAAGAAGGTAGGTGCTCACTATAATTATGAATAGGTGAAAAGAATCAAGAAAAGAGTGTGGGGTGATGCAATTTTGGTTTTAACTTTTGCACCCTGGGGTGTTCTAACAAGCTTGACATTATAAAAGAGAGAGAAAGTGTATAAAGCAGTAGCAGTCAAGGCTTTATACACTGGAAGTGGAAAAGTTATCATCTACTCTTCAACATGGCTACTGGGTGGATGCATGAAAGGGTGTCAAAAAATAGTACTATTTTGGCAAAGAAAGGTTGAGTACTAATTGTACTTTGAAATATGATTAACCTTTGAAGTGCTCTTTTCACACTTCTAAAAATAGTATTTTCATGCTTCTTAATTGAACTTATTTTTTAGTAAGCTAGCCACCGTGCTTACAGTCGTTTGGTAGTTGAGAAGTAATTTCCTAATTCTCTTCCTCAATTTGACTCTTTTTTCATTTGAATGTATCATGTTCCCTCTCCTCTGCAGAAGCTTATCTTCCTATGGTCCATGGCCGCTCTTTCTTCATGTTAGAGCACTACAAGTTTAGCTTCCTACCAAAGCATTCGTACTCTTCCATGCACAAGCTGAGACTACTTATGAAGCAACTGCTACCTTTTCTTTGCAGAGATAGAGAGATTTCTTATTAGATTATTGCTACTCTACTTTGCACGAAGAAAGAGAGTTGTTCTTCAGCCCTATCTGTAAGTACTTCTTAGAGATAGAGAGATTTCTTATTAGATTATTGCTACTCTACTTTGCACGAAGAAAGAGAGTTGTTCTTCAGCCCTATCTGTAAGTACTTCTCTTGGTGTTCTTGTTAATTATTATACTTGCAATTCTCTACTGTGTTAAAGTCTAATCAATTAGTCCTTCTACATTAAAGTCCATTCTGTTCTGTAATCATTTTAATTTCAGGATTGCACCAATAATTTTAATAATATGTAGGTATTGTACCAGAGTGTCTAGTTCTCCATTATTATCTTTACCCTGATTTATACTATGCAGGTATTGTACCAGAGTGTCTAGTTCTCCATTATTATCTTTACCCTGATTTATACTATAAATTAATAAACCAAGTCCATGGACCTGATAGAATCAACCAGGATGCATGATCTAAATTGCTTTGCTTTTCTGTTTGTTTACAAGTAGGTTCCATGGATCACGAAGATTTGAGTGCACCACACTATGAAGATTCTCACACAACAGCAATTCAAGTGTCCAAGAGGCAGCTGGAACTCATGATAGCCACCACCTATCTCTGAAAGGAAAATGCGTCAATTGGCCGTGTTAGCAGTGCAACATTTTAAGCAAATTATGCTTAGCCTTGATTTGGGAATGAAAGTTGGAGTTCTCAAGAAAGTTTTGCAACACCCTGAAATGCAAGATGTCATGCAAGCTACCGCTCTTCCCATCATGGACGTCAAAAGTGTAATTGTTGAGAACTTGAAGAACTCACTTTCTAATGTAAAAGGAGTGTAGAGCAAAGATAAGTTGGTTGCCAAGAGGGCTGCACTACACATGATTGAAAACTCTAGCCTTGAGATTCAGATAGGTGATAGAGCAAGGTTGCAAAGGCCCTTAACATTCAAGCTCGGTGCATCTATGGTGTAGATTTCAAATGGGCCTGGGGTAAACGAAGGTTTGACTATTTAAGTCCAGAGGTAGTGGACATTGTGGTAGCTTTTTGAAAGTGTAATACTATTTAAGTCTAGAGGTAGTGGACATTGTGGTAGATTTTTGAAAGTGTAATACTAGGGTCTCTCCAAATAAGAAAGACATTTGGAGAAATCGGGTTGGTCACAAACAGTATGAAGTCCATCTTATCCATTTTTTTGAAGTCACATTGGTACATATCTTCAACTTCATGCATGATTTGCCTTGATGTTACAATTTTCTGTTTTTTTTCACATGTTTGAATCCTTTCTATTGTTTGTGTTGTCTTTTTTCACATGCCATAGTAGCATCTCATTATCATATTAGTATAGTAGAAGTGCATGGGATAGAGTATAATTTCATGTTTGTTTTAGTAGCGTAGAGTACTTTACATTTTGATACTTATCCCAAGGCTTCTATTACTATTGCTCTCTTGCAAGTCATAGTAAAAAATTGTACATAGTTCTCTACTTACATGCTAGATCTTTAATAGTCCGACACATGTATGTAGTACTCTGTTAGTACATTGTATAGTACTCTATCAATACACATTAGAAATTTTTCTCTTTTTTCACGTTTGAATCCTTTCTAATTTTTTTTTGTTGTCCTTTTTCACATGTTATGGTAGCATCTCATTATCATATGTGTATAGTAAAAGTGCATGGAATAAAGTATAATTTCATGTTTGTTTAGTAGCCTAGAGTACTTTATATTTTGATACTTATCCTGAGTATTCTATTACTATTGCTCTCTTGCAAGTCATAGTAAAAAATTAGTATAAATATGGAGGATGTAGTTGAACATAGTTCTCTACTTGTACATACTGTATCTTTACACATGTATGACTCAATTGTGTGTAGTACTCTGTTAGTATATTGTATAAAACTCTCTTAGTACATAGTACATAGCGCATAGTACTGTATTAGCACGTAGTTCTATATTAGTATTTAGTATATAATACAATGCCAGTGTAAAACTTAAATAGTGCAAGACATGTATAAGACATTTGTCCATACACCTTTACACATGTGTGACTTGGTTGTGTGTAGTACTCTGTTAGTACATAGTACATAGTACATAGTACTATAATAGTACATGGTTCTATATTAGTATTCACTATATAATACATTGCCAGTGCAAAACTTAGATAGTGTAAGACATGGATGAGACATTTTTCCATACATCTTTACACATATGTGACTCAATTATGTGTAGTACTCTATTAGTACACTATCCATTGATTGTCTTTTCCCTAGCGTAGCCTTTGCTTTCTGCGAGGCATAGTGTAGAGTCACTACTCTTGTAGAGTATGTACAAAAAACATGAAGCTAAATTTAGTGTGTGCACTTACACACATTGGATCATGATAGTGTGTGCTACGAGAAAGTGTTCACCACACAAAACATGTGGTAGGTGTGCAAACAAGGGTTAAGCAGTACATCTAAATAGTCTTACATGATAGTGTGTGCTACGAGAAAGTGTTCATCGCACAAAACATGTGGTATGTGTGCAAACAAGGGTTAAGCAGTACATCTAAACAGTCTTACTCAAATCCATAACCATAGAAAAAACACTTGAAAATGATGCACAACACAAATGGAGTATGATTACCATTAAAGAACTAAACTGTAAATCAAAATTCTTAAATTCATGGACTTTGGTGATGCACATTCAAACTTGTCAATGTGGACTGTAGTGTCCTTTGAAGAATGTGCAGGATGTGCTAACAGACTTGGCTTTATAAGGCTCAAGCCATGTTTAGTAAGAGACATTGTCATCTCCTCCAAGTTACACAGGTATATCCCTGCCTTGTTTACCTCCTCTTCAATATTCCTGCATTCAGCCTAAACAGTCCCCAAGGTTTCTTTTGCAGCTTGCAATGTAGCGTCAAGTTCAATTAATGATTGATGATAGTCTTCTTTCAAGACTTCATTGCTAACACAGTGGAATTTTTACAATATAAAATCACGGGTGCTGTCATGGCCATTTACTTCTCTCTATGCTGCTCTCTTTCACTTGTATTCTTTCCAAGTGACTTGCATTGCAGCAGGTAGTTGGTGATGCACATTGTGTTTAACATCTCACTCTTCCTTCACACTTGTCCCACTAATAGAGTCTTGATAGCGTTCCAACCTATGCTCCTGGAAGTCTTCCCACTTTACCACGACTCCGTATATGTGGGCTACAAAGGAACATGCCAAAACTGACCCCACCTCATTGTTAACATCTCTTGTACCATAAATATAATGGTACATATCTAAGAACTTGGGTACATAAGTATCCAGATTTTTAATATGAAAACCCCTCTTGCTATCTAGTTTGATCTTACCGCAGACATTTGTCATGCACTCTTGCAGCTTCACATGGTTTCGGGGCTTGGCACATCCAAAGAACTGGAAGTCAAATGCACATGTGCCTATGTACTATAATAAAAATTCTCCAATGGCTTGTGTTTGGGATTTCTTGCCACCACGACAATTATTTTTGGAGATGCCGTTTAAAGAGAGTGCAACACCTACACTGGAAAATACAACATTTGTGTAGTCAGCTTTTGTGAACAAAATGTGGCCTCTCTTTCTAAAATCACCTATGACACTGCATCTAAATGGTATAAAGCATCACATAAGATGTTGACATGGGAAAAAAACATTCTGATGAGATTTCTAATTCATGTTTTAGTTCACATAAAACATTCAGTGTGAGCTCCTAAAAAAAAAATGTGGCCTCTCTCTCTCTCTCTCTCTCTCTCTCTCTCTCTCTCTCTCTCTCTCTCTCTCTCTCTCTAAAATCACCTATGCAAGTGCTAACATGGGAAAACATATTTTCTTCTTCTTGGTCTTCTTCTTCTTCTTCTTCTCTTCTTCTCTCTCTCTCTCTCTCTCTCTCTCTCTCTAAAATCACCTATGCAAGTGCTAACATGGGAAAACATATTTTCTTCTTCTTGGTCTTCTTCTTCTTCTTCTTCTTCTTCTTCTTCTTCTCTCTCTCTCTCTCTCTCTCTCTCTCTCTCTCTCTCTCTCTCTCCAATTAGTGTTTCAATTCAATGGACTATTTTCCATGCTTGAGTGCAGAGACATTTAATCGCCTATTGCATTTTCTCTCTACTCTCACACATGGAATGCAGATTCTCTTAATGGGTCAAACATGTAGCTGAGAGAGCTCAAAGTTACCTATAGGTGGGAGTAAGTTGACTGTAGGGGAGACTATGAGAAGTTTGAATGGGGGCATCCATTTGAGAAGGAGTGGCTATGGCAGCTCTCACATCTACAAAATGCTCATGCAAATCTCGAAGTACAGCACATTCACTTACTTTGCAGTATGGCGCCATCTCCTAATGTCATTAAAATTAATTAGACTCTTAGTAATTTGGCTTACACACCTTAAGTGGTGAAACTTTCACTCTACTTACCCATTGCCCTGCATCAAAAGTATAGTATAATGCATGCCAATAGTATGTACACCCTTTCATGCACCCAACCCTGATAGCACATTATAATGGGCTTACATATTATTATCAGTGGTGAGGCTAGGTTATATTGTTCTTAACTAATCATGTGCAAGAAGGCAGGTGTACACTACATTTGTGAATAGGTGAAAAGAACTAAGAAGACAGTGGGTGATGCGTTTTTTCTTTTTACTTTTGCACCCTAGGGTATCTTGTTCAATTTCTAGAAGCTTAATCACTAGACATTATGAAAGAGATAAAGCCTTATCGGTCAAGGCTTTATACATTGGAAGTGGAAAAGTTGACATCTACTTTTCAACATGGCTGAACTAATCATGTGCAAGAAGTTAAGTGTTCACTATATTTGTGAATAGGTTAAAAGAACTAAGAAGATTGTAGGGTGATGCATTTTTGCTTTCAAATTTTGCACCGTGGGGGGTGTCTTGTTTAATATCTCCAAGATTGATCAACTAGACATTATGAAAGAGAGAGAAAGTGTGACTCACACATATCAAAGATCCCCTATATCAATTATCAACGTTTTTTGGAACTTTGTCTCTAGCAATCAATTTATTGGTGAAGCTAGGTGATATTGTGCTCAACTAATCATGTGCAAGAAGGTAGGTGCTCATTATATTTGTGAATAGGTTAAAAGACTTGGGAAGAGTGTGGGGTGATGCATTTTGCTTTTAAATTTTGCACCCTAGGATGTCTTGTTCAATTGCTCCAAGATTGATCAACTAGACATTATGAAAGAGAGAGTGTGACACACATATCAAAGATCCCCTGGATCAATTATCAATGTTTGTTGGAAGTTTGTCTCTAGCAATCAAGTTATTGACCTTACTTCCCATAAAAGTTGGGAACACTTTGTGACTCTTCTTTCCAGTTTGTCTCTAGCAATCAAGTTATTGACCTTACCTCCCATAAAAGTTGGGAACACTTTGTGACTCTTCTTTCCACATGAGAGAAAATGTCAAATTTTGATGAATTTCATGGCATTTTGATTGCCCTAAAAAACAAATGGAAAGCCAAGCAAAAGACTATTTTTCTTCGATAAGAATTTTAAACATATGAATTAGGAACACATTAAAAATAGTCTACTAAGAAACCAAACTCCAATAGTACTTCCAAAAAGAAAGGAAGCTACTTACATTGTGGCGAGCCTAGGTATTATGAGCCAAAGTGTTATAAAAGTAAAAGTGATTCGGACAACATAAAAGATAAACCATGGAATTGTGCTCACATAGTCAAAGAAGTGGGGGACAAACATTTGTATATTCATCCCTTGTGTTGAAAGGCCCAAACCTAGACAACATGCTTGGCATTTCACATCTAAAAGAAATGGTTCTCCTAGCTTGAGGAGAAAGACATGGACAACACATATCGTCATACAATACCATGATAATGTAAAAGATAAAGGAAAAAACCATGTAGTGCTACCAAATGGCAAAAACAAAGGAAATTCCCAATATTTGCTACATTCTTGAGCTCTTTTATCTATGAGTTCCACAACTTATTAGCATATGAAGGTTGAATTTAGCAGTCCAACAACATCTAATACAAGATAGAAGTAACTCATTTAGAGTGGTTTCTCAAGGAATCAAGGAAGGAGGGTTGCATAAACTTAATTCCTTAATTCTTGAGCATAAAGCATCATGCCAACAATAAATGCAATGTCAATTTATTGCATTAGTGTCTTGGACACTTGAATTATCGAAGCTTAGTGTTTATGCATCAACATTTTTTAGTTCTAAAATTTAAGAAGAAATCTTGTATATACAAGGAAAACACTATGCAAAAAACTCCCTTACAAATGTGAATAGAATGGACAAAATCCTAGAGCTAGTATTATCAAAACTATGTTGGGTCAAAGCATGCATAGGTGGTACCACTTTTATCCTTTTTGCAAGGCTTTCATAAGTAGTTCTTTAGGGTGTAAAAGAGGCATTTTTAAATGTGGGAACAAATGTCTAGGAGTTCAAAAACTTCATGATTGAAAAAACACTTCATGATGAAACATTATGTGGTGGTGGTTTTATGCAAGCTATGGGACATTTACTAATTACTTCTCTCTCTCTCTCTCTCTCTCTCTCTCTCTCTCGACCGGTTCAGACTATGGCTGTAGCTCTATCTCTCTTAAGCCTGGTTCAGACTAAGGTTGTAGCTCTCTCTCTATCTCTCTTAAGCCTGGTTCAGACTAAGGTTGTAGCTCTCTCTCTCTCTCTCTCTCTGTGTCATTAGAGAACTAGTGGATTGATGGGCTTAAGCTTGGTTTAGATTGTGGTTCTCTCTCTCTCTCTCTCTCTCTCATGAAAATTCATCAGAGAACTAGTGGATTGATGGGTCTAACCATGGGAGGTGTGGGCTTTCTACATTTTTACTCCTTCACCCAATAATGTTGGGAGTAGCGCAGCCTATCTTGATGAAGGTAAGAATACATATGATTCTTATCATGGATTAAAGGGAAAACCAAAAAGAGAAAAGGAATGTAGAACAAACAGCACAACAATACCTATGGGGACCTGAGGAGGTACAGAACATTAGAATACCAGGTTCAACTCTCTCTCTCTCTCTCCTCTAGGTGTACTTTATATAACATGCCTATTTTCCTTGAATTATTTGTGCAGAATGAAAACTCCTTCGAGAAAGTGTGCCAACAAAAACCTTCCATAACCCCTTGATGATGTTGGAGCAGGATAGTCATCATCCAAAGCTCCTTCCCAAGGTAAGGTGTTTCTATTATTATTAGTTTAAATGGCTTATTCTTTTATGGTTTCTACATGATTCTAATATCTCCATGCCTCACGCAAATTTGCTATACGACCAAGGAGTTGAACGACGTTGACTATGGACTCAGCTTCCAATACATCTCAGACAAGGACATTCTAAAGAGTCAGTGGTTGTTGACTGTCTTCAATGCCAGCACCAAAAGGACAGCAAGATTTTCTTGAGCATGTTTTGATTGCTTTACTAGAAGGTATACCAAGGGATTTCTCCAAACAATGAAATCACAAGAAAGTTTACAAAGTGCTTCGCGGTTGAAAAATGCAAAGTAGCCAAAAATGATCCAGAGGGCCACAAAATTGTATGGGACCTTTTTGGCGATAGTGTGTTGAAGACTGTGCAAGCCAAATGGTGGCCTGAATAGGAAGTTGGGCAATTGGAGGAAAGCCAATGGGCCATTGAGAGCCCATTCCACTATTAGGAGCTCAATATTAGAGCAGGACACTTTAGAAGGCATGCCTCCATTCGGGGAGGAAGTGAAAGAGAAGAAGCTCAAAGAAACTTCTGTGAAACATATATGGCTTAGCAGAGGCAATGCTTTCCAAGGTGAAATTCGGGGAGGAAGTGAAAGAGAAGAAGCTTAAAGAAACTTCTGTGAAACATATATGGCTAGCAGAGGCAATGCTTTCCAAGGTGAAATTCAAGTTGGCTGAAAAGGAAGAAGCATCAAAGATAACAAATGTAGAGTATGAAAGTAAGAGAGATGCTCTACTTCAGTTGGAAGGTGCTTCTAGCACAAGTACATTATTCGTGTTAGAGCTGAAAAGGTTGAAAAAATAGATGGATGTAATACAAGCAACCTCGAGGCCCGACCTGGTGGAGTTTAGAAAGCTAGAATGCAAATCCAAATGTGTGAGAAGGGTCTGAGCTTTGTGGGGTTGACTCACATAGCTTTTTATCTAGTATACTTTATAGCACTTGAAAGCACTCCAATGTGTTGGAAAGGACTTTTAAGTGCTTAAAAGTACTTGAAAGTGCTTTTAGGCACTAGAAAGTGCTTCCAGACGCTTGAAAGTGCTTCCAAGTACTTGAAAGTGCTTTCAAGCACCTAAAAGTGTTTTCAGTGCTTCTAATAAGCACTTAAAAGTGCTATCGAGTGCTTGAACGCAAAGTATTTTGAAAGCATTTGTAAAGCACTTTATAGTGTTTTGAAGTGCTTCAAACCACTTTGAAACACTTAAAAGTACTTTGCAAGTCTCATCAACACTATGCTTGATCTTCTTTGTAGTGAGTAGATAGTGAAACTCATCCTCTTTTAATTGTTCCTTCTCTCTAATCTTGGTTTCTATTTAATATGCCCACGTAGAAAAAATGTGAAGATGCTATGGCTAAAGCTATAGATGCGGAGAGCCCAATGCCGATTTACAGAGGCATTACTTTAACAGAGCCCAATGTCGATTTATAGAGGCATCACTTCAACAACTGAAGCTTGGTGAGATATTCAACATTTTTCCCATAGCCCATGATCTTGAGCCCTTTGGATTTGCCACCATTTCGGTTGATGGGAAATGTGTGCTTGTGATCTACCATTGGAGGGTGAGGATGTGGTTGGTGTATACATGCTTGCATGTAGACACCAATACCACCCTCTATGCTTTGCTAGTGCAAGTAGAGGTAGATCGACCTGCGTGAAGCCTAGATGCAATCAAAGAATCTGCTCAGCAATCTGTGTTTGGTAAGTATGCTTATTTGTACTACACTCTACACTCCATATGTATACCTTTACTAGAAGCACATCTATTTCTTGCTTTTGAATGTAGGGCATAATGCAAGCGCTACCAAGCAACATTTCATATCTGATTTAGGTGATGGGTCAAAATACGATGGGGAGGACAAGGCAGCTGGGAAGTTTGGCTTTGATACACCATAAGGGAGTGCACAGTATGTGCAAAGGGATACTAATTATATTATTGCCTTCTCTACAATGCAGAGAAGGCAGATAAGAGTACTACCAAGAAGGAAACAGAGAAGAAAAAGAAGGCTACTGAGGAGGAGACATCTCGAGTAGGGATCTCGAGTAGGGTGTAGATTTGGCCGACGTTGTAGGCAGCCCGATGCAGAGGCTACTTTGAAATTACATATTCTAACATCATTGCCTCCCCTGATGGAAAAAAGGAGATCCTTCAACAAATGGCAGATCCAAGTTGTCAAAGAAGAGAGCAAGCAAAGGAAAACAAAATGATAGTGAAGTTGGTATGCTGTGTTATGTTGTCTAGAAACATTGTAAATATATGTGTAAGATAGAGTTTAATGATCTTTTGTTTTTATTTAGGTGAGCAACATAAGAAAGCAAAAGTAGCACACACGGATGCAACGGAGCAAGGAGGTGACTCATAGGTAGACACAAGGAGTTCTAGTCATACTGAGAAGCGAGATGGCTTGGCTAGAGATCCTTCAGCAGATGGTAGCCAAGCTATCAAAGAAGAGAGTAGGCAAAGGAAAACAAACCAACAGTGAAGCTGGTATGTTGTGTTATGTTGTCTAGAAACATTGTAAATATATGTGTAGATAGAGTTTAATGATCTTTTGTTTTTATGTAGGTGAGCAACATAAGAAAGCAAAAGTAGCACACATGGATGCAATAGAGCAAGGAGGTGATCTCTGCACACAGGCAGGTCACCTGCACACAGGTAGGTCATACTGAGAAGAGAGATGGCCTGCACACATGGATGCAATAGAGCAAGGAGGTGACCTGCACACAGGCAGAAGCAAGGAGTTTTGGTCATACTGAGAAGAGAGATGGCTTGATTTTGGAGACCCCAAAAGTAATGCACCTAAACCATCCATGGCACACACTCCTAAGCCAAAAGCATGTAAAAAGGTGTAAAACTGCACTAGGCCCTCCAATGTAGCCCTAGCTGCTTGTATTGGGGCAATGAACTTTCCACTTTTGTCATCCCCACGATTAGGATGGATTTTTTTGGTATATTTATACATCATGTTGTGCTATCTCTTTTTGTAATAAAAGTATAGTTCTTTTTACAATAAATGTACATTATTAAGCATGCGTATTTTCTAACATGGTACATTTATATAGGGCTAAGGCATATAAAAAAACCACAAGTTCAAGTCCCAAAAATTGAAGAGATAGAGATTGACAGGGTGCTGCCAAAGTATGTGACGCCTTCAAAGTTTAGAGAGGAAAAGCCAGCCCTCATCAAATGTGTTGATGATCACTTTTGACCCTACGAGGGATGATGCTCTAGGTTTGAGCTTTCATGATGTAGACATTATCCAAGAAGCACTATGTGTAGAAGGATGCAGAGCTATTTTCTGCTATAGAGCGAGTATGTATGCGCCAATGCGTTTATCTAAAGCATTGGAATGCTTTGCAATATAAAATGTAAGTTGAGAAAATGCTTTCCAAGAGCTATAGGCTTGTTGTCTGGGGCTGGATGGGGCAAGAAACTTGCTTGATCCAATAGGGGAATCTATCTTTTTTCAGCACCTCAAGTAGTTTTGGTATTGGTACCCGTAGTTTAACGAGTCTAACACTCTATTGTTGGATGATTCTCTGTACAAGTGCAGCCAAAAAAGTCTTGAAACCTATGTGATAGTACCAACAAGGGAGGATGGGTTTGAAGCATAGTTCATGATGAAAGAGCTTGGGACATGGTTGTATAAGTGGATGTTATCAGTTGATCGTGTGGAATGGGCAGTGGACCCTTTAATATAGGCCATCCCTGTGGCAGCGGTTGAAAATGAGTTTGTATAGGAGTCTCTGCTCAATGGAGGAATGAGTATGCCTTATAAAGAATGGTTCAACATGGAACAGACTAGGCAGAGAAGAAAGAGAAGGAGGTGAATAGAAATTTGTGTACCCTCCTTATACCTTATGTACATATGTTCCATTGACCATGTAAGTGCTTATAATGTAATTTGTTGTAGTCTATTGGTATCAATACAAGAAGTTGCTACATTAATGTAGTTTCATGTGTAATTTCTTGGTATCAATGGTTTTTCATATGTAATTTACTATTATCAATATACTACAAAGTACACAGTACCTTATACATAGTAATGTAAAGTACTGAAAAATACTTGAAAGTACTTCACATATGCCTTATACCTAGTACTGTAAAGTGTACAAATAAACATGATATTACTACATATTATGGAGGATCAAATAGACTCAACATTCTTAGCAGAATTAAAACACAGAGATGCTTGAAGTAACACAAGAAAGTATGCAATAATTTCATTGAACTATGAGCCATTAAATAGGCTTTGAATATAAGCTAATTAGATGTTAAGCAAATTTGATTAAGGCTTAATCTCCATGATTCTCTTCTCCACGATTCTCTCTACCTCCTCTATTTTCTTGTTGTTCCTATTTTATCTCTTTTGATTATTCCATCATTTCCTCTATCATGATATGCCTACCTTCTAAGGTTTTTTTTCTCTTAGGAGGCTACTCTCATCTAAGGTTTTTCTTAAGCCCTGATTTTGGATACGGATGATATTTTCCCAATAATTCTCCCCTTCAGACATATCCATGACAATGATTGATCCCCCCTAGCTTTGATGACTCTTGGTAAACTTTCTATACATGGCTTGACTAGTTATGTTTACATGGCCATGCCCATAGGTCTTATAGGCTTAAGAATAATGCTAGTTGGCCTAGATAAGTTCTAAAAATTTTACAAGCTTGAGGGTTTACAATTTATGTTTAGGAGCGTTGGGGTTTGTAAAACTTGAGCATTTAAAATGTCTAGCTATCTTCAACAACAACAAAGTTTACCTCGTGTGAGGCTCCTCCTTCTACTCCAATCAAGTCTTTCACCATATTCATGGTTATTGTCGACAAGTAGGACCTTTGTGCTTTCTTTTTAAAAAAGCACTTATCTTCAGGATGATTGTCCTTTCCACAAAAACTACATCCTTTCTTCTTATCCTTGAAAGTCCATGGAGTTTGTTTTGACTGAAACCTTCCTTTAGAGAGATAGGTAGTATCCACTAGCTTCTCTTCATAAGCTTCATGCCGTAGTTGTTTCTTTTTATATTCTCCCATAAGAGAGGACTCCACAGGTTGAATTTTTAGATCCAGAACATTAAGAAGTGTAGTTATAATATTATTATATTCTTTAGGCATATTGTTTAGTAACAAAGCTATTATATCTTCATCATTGATAGGTGCCTTGATATCTGCTAGTTGTGCAAAGGAGACTTTTCATTTTATTAAGATGATTGGGAAATAAGTCTCCGGTCTTCAGAGTGAGCCTAAAGATTTGTAACTTAGAATTTATCTTAGAGTTCTTTCCACTAGCACCAAAGAGTTTATCTAGAGTTTCCCATGCTACTTTAGCTGACTCTATATTTGAAATATGATGCAAATATTGATCACAAAGTCCAAGTGCTAAAATAGTTAGTGTCTTAGTGTCATAGATTTCCCATCATGCTTTTCCTTCCCTTGTGGTGGGGTTATCATTTTTAGGTGTAACAATTACTTTCCATAAGTCTTTCTTTTGAAGGATAAACTTGTGCCTAGTCTGCCAAGTATGAAAATTTCCCCCAGTAAATCTCTCTAACTGTGAAGTTTTAGACATGATAGCAAGGTCGTACTTGAGAGAATATCTTCAAGAAGTGTCTAATGCCTTGTGTGAAGAAAATGAGTGAGAGGAAGATGCAAAAAGATTAGTTATCCATTCTTGTTCCATACAAATACATATTTGTTGTAAGGAAATCACCTAAACCAATATATTTGGCATAGTCAAAATACCATGGTTTTCCATCTATCCTCGATTTAGATTTTTAAATCCAAAGTTGTCTCTCTTGGGAAACCACTCTTTTCCTAGGCTTATGCTTTCGTTTACAAACTTTGATTTTCTGTGACTTACCTGGCTGATTTATTGAAGCTTCTAAGTCAAATGAAATATGTATGATTTCTTTAGAATCTTCTAAAATCTGACAGGAGCTAGTCATACCAACTTAGATTATTAAATCAAATAAGATCAAGCTAGTAGTTTACCCTCCAATGAGACATACCAACTTAGATTATTAAATCAAATAAGATCAAGCTAGTAGTTTACCCTCCAATGAGATCGAGCTTCGAAACATCAAATTTTATTTTTGCAAAGCCGACTGAGTTGGGTGGAGATGGGCGGAGTTGAGTGGAGATGGGCATTGCACACTTTTGAGAGAAATCGAGAAATTGAGTTGAAAGTGCTATTAATACCTTGACCATACATTGTTTGGAGGAAATTTGATGAAGTACTTATTGAAACATTCAGACGTAGCCATTCTTTGGACCATAGTATTAATGTAGGATTGTGCATTGCCTTCAAGGTTAGCCAGAGTAGCATTGCGCCAACGTGGTCTGACCATTAGTCATAGAGATATGAAAGGCTAGTGCAACACTCTAGCAAGACATATGGCGGCAGCTTGTGGGCGCAGGTTCATACTGATAAAGGATTAAACGGGCTCGGATACCAGTTTGTAGAAATATACATGATATTACTACATATTATGGAGGATCAAATAGGCTTGACATTCTTAGCAAAATTAAAACACAGAGATGCTTGATCAATAACACAAGAAAGCACCACTAAATTCATTGAATTGTGAGCCATTAAATAGGCTTTGAATACAAGTTAATTAGATGCTAAGCAAATTTGATTAAGGCATAATCTCCACGATTCTCTCCTCCTAGATTCTCTCTACCTCCTCTATTTTCTTGGTGTTCCTATTTTATGTCCTTGATTATTCCATCATTTCCTCTATCATGATACGCTTACCTTCTAAGGTTTTTTTTTTTTTTGTCTAAGGCTATTCTCATCTAATGTTTTCCTAAGCCCTTTAAAAGATGTTTTTGGATATGAATGATATTTTCCCAAGGTAAAGTACTGGTTCTTTATAGTACTTGTAAGTAATTTATAAGCACTTTATAGTACTTATAAGTACACTTTTTAGTTTTGTAAAGTACTTTATAAGCTTCATAGTACTTGTAAAGAATGTGTATAGTACTATAAAGTTCTATGAAGTACTTGTTGTAAAGTACTTTATATATTTGTAAAGTACTTTATAATAATTATGAAGAACTTCATAGTACTGTAAAGTACTTTATAAGCTCTGTAAAGTGGTTTAAAGTACTTCAAGGGATTTTTTTAATAGTACTTTATAGTACTGTAAAGTAATTTGCAGTACTTATAAATTCTTCATATTTCTTTTTAAGAGCTCTAAAGTAGTTTAAAGTATTGCGAAGTATTGTAAAGTGGTTTAAAGTACTTTTAAAGTTTTGTAAAGTAGTTTAAAATCATGTAAAATACTTAGAAGTACTGTAAACTCTACTGTGAAATACTCTAAATGTAGTGGTAAATAGTGGAAAGTGTTGTATAGTTTAGAGTCAAGTGCTCTATAAGGTATTTCCATGGACACTCACAATAAGATTTTGTAAGTTTGGAAGTTCTTTTTTCAGTGAGGAATACAGAATACAGAATTACATATGTTGTGGGAGGATAGATAGATTTGATGTGTGAGAATTATATGATATGAGAATACATAAACACATCTGCTACTACGAGAGTGTCTCCTCATCTTGAAGACTAGCTAGATCCAGAGAGCCCAAGTTTCTTGTATACACTCACCCATATCTAGAGTGTAACCAATTAACCCACATGTTGACCATCCACAAAACATGAGAAACATCAGGCATTATATACCCAAAACCAGTCAAACCTCACTTATCCATTGATATCCCAAAGTCATACATGTTTCTAGACAACCTATCAAAATATTTAGAGCTTCATAGACTCAGAATAGTTGGACATTCATTCTACCCAATGTTAAAGACACATCATGTTACATTTGTCGGTATGGAACTTCTAATCTACGATGTCGCAAAATTGAAGAAGTTTTATCCTGCTACAAGATAGCTGCACAAATTTGCACACTTAGCTAGTTGATGAAAGGCATGCTATTATATATATTTTCTTCAACCTCAGGTGGTAGCCTTAACTTATTTTTCCTCTCCTAGTATGGGCTCTATATGAAAGTTGATGGCCCACACTAGGAGTGAGTACATGAGAATAGGAGGTTCACAAGAAACTCCCACACATTCTCGTCGACTATCTCATAGTAGTATCCCATAACTACTAGTGATCTGGTAGCAAGAATGTTACCCCAATTATCTGGCATCACCTTCGGTATTCTTTCCTTTTCCACTGAACACTTAATGATGTAAAAGGATTCACCTTGCATCCCATTTCCTGACACATCAATAGTAAAGTTGTCTCCCACACACAATGCATCACTCAAGGCATCTGGGTGGTGAGACCACCATACGAGGGGGTATCAACACCCTCTTCATTACTGGAGCTATCATTTGATCCTTCACCATCACCCATGAGGAAAATAGTATGATACTCCCAGCTATCTATGTACTTGTATCTTCTCCATTTTCCCTGCATACATGGATCACAAAAGCAAAGAGAGCCTCCTACATCTTAAGGCACATTTATCTATAGCTTAATATCTGTTAACGAAATGCATAGACCGTGAACCAGAATTGCATTCCCACTTATTATCTCTCTGTACTTCATCCTCTTTGATTTCCCGAAGGACTCTATTCACCACACTGCCATAAAACCTGGCCCTAAGAAAATTCACGAAATCAGTCCCACACTTTAAAGTCCATCCATTTGGTTTCAGCTGTTCATGTGTAAGCTCTTTCTTAATGATAGCTCCAAGTCTATCATGTTCTCCTTTCCCATGGCATGAAGTTGGAAACCTCCATAACATTTCTATACTAGTTAGGCTAAAATTCCTAGCAATGAAGTAGAAAGGGAACTTGGCTTTAAATTGGACTACACATCCGTCAGACCACCACACCCAATGATGTTATAGTGCAAGACCTTGATGTTTAAGCCACTAGTCATGCTAGAGAAAGCAATATTGCACAAAGAGGGTGTCATGTGTCTTGTCATCTAAAATATAGAAATGAAGAGTTTTCCTAACATCACCTAAATAAGCGCCCATATATGTTATGTGCACTAAGATGGTAACCTGATTACCATCTTAGTGTGCATATATATTATGTGCACTAATTCTTAGGAAAGCCAATTACTAAGACCACAACATCATTTGGAAACTTCTAAATACAATCTCTGTATTTTTGAGCCTGCCACCTACAAATGAAGTTGTGTTGAAAGAAACTCTTGATTTTCTGTGTAAAGAAGGATAAAAAATCATTGCATTTCATCGATTGCACCACAAGATCCTTTCTCTTTTTCTTTCCACTATCTTCATTAAGTTTGCTTGTCTCATATCTTGAAAGACCTTCACATGGAGGAGCAAGTTGTTATCTATTGTCTCATTAGGACATAGCACCATTCTTCTTGTGCCCCATTCATCACATAGCCCCATTATGCATTTATAACTATGGAACATTGAGTCTACCAGCTTTGGGCATAGTAAGGATTCCCAAATAGTTGTGACATTGTTGTAACCAAACTACGGAGCTTCACACATATAATTGCTCATCACCTGAACACAAACAGAGCAAGCACATGTGCGTGTTGTCCCATGAAGCTCGAACTAGTTCTACCGCATGTAATTGAATGATTCTATCAAAAACATCATTTGCATGTGTGAAATACAGCAGCAAGTGTATCGATCCTTCAACTTGTGCATGAAAAAGGGCTTGAAACCCTCAAAGCATCTTTGAGAAATCTTGAGCTACAGATAACTGGCCTTGAATCTTTTAAAGAACTCCACTGTCTCTATTAATGCACACATTGTTTTTAGGTCTTAAAGTACTTATTTACCACTTAATACCATCACTTAATAGTACTTCCGAACCACTTAACAATACTTTTGGACCACTTAGTAGTACATTAGGACCACTTAGTAGAACTTCAAGACCACTAAATAGTATTTCAAGACCACTAAATAGTATTTCAAGACCACTTTTTTAAGTAGTTCAGGACCAAGAAAAAGAACTTTAGGACCACCTAAAAATACTTTAGATCTCTTGAAAGTACTTTGTTGCCTTTGCAAAGTACTTTAGAAATAGATATAAGTACTTTAGGACCACTTAATAGACCTTTAGGACCACTTAATAGACCTTTAGGGTCACATTGAAAAACATAAAAGTTTTGTAGAGCAATTAGAAGTACTTTAGGATGACCTAAAAGTACGTTAGAGCTATTAAAAGTACTTCAAGACCTTTACAAAGTACTCTAGGATCATGTATAAGTACTATAGGACGACTTGGAAGTACTTCAGGATCATTTTAAAGTATTTATAAGTCCTTTTTTATATTGAAAACATTTTAAGACCACCTGAAAGTGCTTTAGAGCTATTAAAAGTACTTCATGGACTTTGCAAACTACTTTAAGATCTTGTATAAGTACTTACACATGGTCCTAAAGTAATATACACTGGCCCTAAAGTACTTTTAATAGATTTGAAGCACTTTTAGGTGGTCCTACAAAACTTTCAATGGCCCAAAAGAACTTGTAAGTATTTTAAAGTGATACCGAAAGACTTTCAAGTATAAAAGAACTTGTTGGAAGTACTCAGTGTATTACTTTAAAATACTTATAAGTAATTTAGGGCCAGTGTAAAGTACTTTAGGACCATGTTTAAGTACTTTAGGACCACTTGACAATGTTTCAATATCACTTTAAAATACTTACAAGTTCTTGTGTGCTATTGAAAGTTTTATGGGACCACCTAAAAGTGCTCCAGATCTATTAAAAGCGTTTTAGGGCCAGTGTAAAATAGTTTAACTCTACTTTATATACAGGTTTGAGAGTGTCTTAAGGTACTCTAGGACTACTTTTAATTTAGCTTTGATAAAAGTAGAGTACGAACCTGAGGCTCATCAAGCAAATGTATGGGATTCTTTACAACAGCATGTCTCCCTATCCTCTTGCTCTATAGAAATCTTTTTTTATTAGGGGAGATTCGTATCTTTGACATCTACAATTCAAAAACAAGATCTTTGACCTTTTGTGTGATGATGTTACTTTGAGGTTGCTGTCTTTGGCATGTTTGCAAGGGCAACACTCCATCCTCTGCTAATTGTAGGCGAGCATTGGCTGCATAGAGGTTTCTCTTGTGGATACCTAGAACCTTTGCTACCTTTACTAAGCTGATAGATTTGTTGTTTGCCACCATGTCCATTGAAACCATCACCATTAAGTACCATCATTAGAGATGACCTCTTCAAGAAAAGCTCATCTTTTGATCAGGGCACTTTGATTGTGTCAAATTATTGTGAATGTTGGATAGCATAGCTCTTTTGCAACCCATTTCTTCAGGTTGAACATCCCTAAAATTGGGATGAAGGAGGAGTTCTTTAAATATTTGCTTGCAAGTAGCTTTGTTGAGGTCCTTCGCGTCTACTTACCAAGAGTTATCTATAACTCTACAAACCTTCTTTCTTTCCTTCTCATCAATGAACCTATTCTCTTTAGCCCTTTGCTTTTCCTTGGCTTTTTGTCAATGCTCCCTTTGCTTTGTAGCCCAATACTGCTTGATTTTCTTAGTGCATTCTTGACCAAGAATAGCCCTGCCTCCATTTGCTTTTGTGCCTCTGCATTGTGCAAAAACTGAACTTGTCCCAATGCATGCCCATCAATATTTATCCTGAAATGAGGTGAAAGTACTATTGGACTATTTTGACCCTGACCAACCATACTTTGCAAGTTTCTTTGACCTTAAAACATTACTCAAAAAATAGGTATTCAGGTTCAATGGGTGTGGCGGTGTGTTTTAGAGAGGGAAATAGAGAGAGAGAGAGAGAGCTCTAAAAGTAGTGTGCTTTAGAGAGAGAGAGAGAGAGAGAGAGAGAGAGAGAGAGAGAGAGAGAGAGAGAGAGAGAGAGAGAGAGAGAGAGAGAGAGAGAGAGAGCTCTATTATAGCAACACAATCGTATGAGAAGAGAGAGAGGGGGGGCTTTGTTCCCGCAACACAATGTTTAGTATGTGTGTGTGTGTGAGAGAGAGAGAGAGAGAGAGAGAGAGAGAGAGAGAGAGAGAGAGAGAGAGAGAGAGCTAACATGACACATACACGATCACACTCCATGACTGAACTTTTCATGATAACATGACACATACACTCCATGACTGAACTTTTCATGATAACTATTCAGTCTTAAATTCTAAGTATGGTTTTTTATAATTCATCATATTCTTTCTTACCAGCTTGTTGTTATTACCTTTAACCAATGTTAGCACTTGACAAAGGAATGCTAATGACACCACTTTTTGAACCACCTAACCATGTTTTGACCCACATTGATGACTAACAAATGAGAGAATGGTTAAAGACAGCAAGTGGAAGCAAAAGAGAGACTTGGAGAAACCAATAATGATCCAACACTTGAGTAAAATGATGAATGAATTATATGGCAAAAAGCCAATTCTTATATACAACACAAAGAGCTAAGTCGACTAGTCCACGACTAGTGAAAAATACCTACTATTGGGGAAATGTGGGAAAAAATACCTTCACTACTAAGTGCCTAAAAATGTGGGAAAAAATACCTTCACTACTAAGTAAAATAAATAAGAAAAATATGCTCCATAAATGGTGCAATAAATGGGATAAATGCTAGAGATGATAGTCCAACCTCCTTTTAGCTCCAGCACGGTGGACTGACTCCGATATGGGTCAAGAGCTAATCAATAGAATCCCAAGGAAGAGGGTTAGTGATGAAGAGGTCGTGAGAGGGAAAATACTCTAGAGAAATGATGCCATTAGTGACTAGCTCATGAATAAAGTAAAAATGGACCTTAATGTGTTTAGTCCTGCCGTTTGAAAAGGCAAAGTTTGAGCCAACAAAAAGGCACTTTTGGCTATCTCTATAAGAATGCAAACAAAGGAGTCCGAAAGAACATCGAGATTACTTAGCATCTGCATCATCAACCATAACATCACACATTAAGTATCTAAATAGGCCTAGGACTCAACCTCAGTAGAATAAATTGAAACTGTATCTTGCTTCTTAGATTGCCAAGAAATGAGTCCAGAACCTAAAGTGAAGCAATAACCATAAGTGGACTACCTATTATCCTGATCACCTGCCCAATCAGCAGCATTAGAGTATCCAAAAAGCTCAGTGCCTCCTCTAAAAGAGACCATAATCCAAGGTACCAGATGAGTATAGAGAAACCTGAGAGCGACCTGCTAGAATGTCGAGGAGTGGAAGAGAACTGACTGAAAACACTGACACTGTAAGAAATATTTGGTCGGGTATAAGTCAAGTGAATAAGAGAACCCACAAGCCTCGGGTACTTCATATTGTCCTCAAATATGGGAGTTAAACATTGACACTATAAGAAATATCGAGCCTCGTATAAGTCAAGTGAATAAGAGAACTCACAAGCCTCTGGTACTACATACTGTCCTCAAAGATGGGAGTAGAATCTTCGTGGGAAAGCTTGGAGTTAGGATCCATCATATAGGAAAGAGGATGGCACTCTGTACTTTCCTATGGGAGTAGAATCATCTCGGGAAAGCTTGGAGTTAGGATCCATCAAAGAGGCTACAGGATGACACTTTGTTATCCCAAAGTATCTCAAGGAGCTACTATAGATATCTATATTGGCTAAGGTAAACTCCGTCTTTGAGGACAATATGGCACTCCATAATGTCCTTAAAGATGGGAGTAGAATCTTCTTACGAAAGCTTGGAGTTAGGATCCATCAGACATGAAAGCAGATAGCACTTTGGCATCCCAAAATGTCTCAAAGGAGTTGCTGTAGATATTTGTACTAGCTAAGGAAAACTCCTCACAATTTTGATAGGCCTCCTAACTAATGAAGTAGTGGAGAAGTCCTAAATCAGTCATCTCAAAAGTGAGAGGTAAAGTGATTGGAGTTGTTCAATCTTAGCAAGATGAGAGCCAGTGATCAATAAATAATCAACATATAAGATGATCAAACATATCAAAGCATCCCGAGCAAAGATATAGAGATTACTATCTCCAAAGCATCTATGGAAAGCTAAGGGAAAGAAAGAATGCATCAATCTTATCATACCATGCCTTGGGTACTTGTTTCAAACCATAAAGGGCTTTGTACAATCTGTACATCTCGTGTCCCCATGACTGTCTGGGGGGGTCACTCATAATTATGTAAGCGTAGCATGTGGGTTCAGTAGAAGGGATTTAAAAAATCCATTTTTAACACATTTTATACATATAAAAGGGTACCATTTAAAGGGGGCATTTACAAGTTGAATAGAAAAAGGGTATGTTTTATTCATGAAAAATTCATAGATAAGGGATTTTAAAAATAGGCCTTGAACGTGTGTGATACACATGGTTTACTTATAGTGAACCCCCCGAGGAGGCTGTTCAACATAGACCTCCTCATTTAAGTTTCCATTGAGAAAGGCACACTTGACAATCATCTGATAAACTAGCTAGTGAGGATTGGTGCGAAGAGAGCAAGAACTATCCGTATAGTGGTGTATTTGGCTTGATATGTTACTTGTGATATATGATATAGACATGATATCTACATATATGGAAAGAATTGTATACTTTTCTTTTATGAAATGACTGTTTTTCAAAGGAGTGCATGTATGTTTTCTTAAGTGGTGTGTGTGAGTAAAGTAGAAATTTCAATTATGGGTGCATGAGTTCATACTAGCTCCATAGATGTTGTGATGAAGGGTGGAAGGCGAGACCCATGGGATTGGATTTGGTTGAGCCTATGGATCTGGTTTAAGTAGAAAGTGGAAAGTGGGCGGTTGGGTGGACCTAAGTTGTAGGTACTTTCTAAAATAAAATTGTGTTTTTAGAATGAGAAAAAACCTGGGACAAGAAGGTTAGTGTGGCAATCATAAACATAGATAAAACATTTGCCTTCATCATTGAGAGTCAAGACATCTTGTTGAGCCGCCTCAGCCACTCGATATGCAACCTACTTCTGAGAATCATGAAGGGAAAACACATGGAAGAATCATTCACCTTTCTTGTATAAATATTGTTCTAGTCAGACTAAGAGGAGTTGACGAGACAACCGAGCATTAAGACATTGTGATATGATGCCACGAGTGAGTCTCTCTACCCTTATTGTGATTTTGCTACCATAAATAGAGGGGTAGGGGTCTCATAGTTGTTGGTATCTAAATTGATCCAGATTTAGATGCTAGCTTATGATGTTGGATGTGATTTTATCGTATAGTGCATAGCCTAAAACTAAAACTTATTGGTTAAATCTAGGGTCTTGACCTAGTCTTGATCTTAAGCTTAGCCATGCATATTAAATAATTTATCTTTCTCTCTCTAAATTTCTCTTTCTAGAATTCTCTCTCTTTAGAATTCTCGGTTATCCTTGAACCAATGATTTTAAGGAATTATAATTTAAAATCTTAAAAACCCTCAATTTTCTCCCATTTAAACTAGGGTATTTTTCCCATCTTGCTACTATCGTTATCTCTCTCCATTGAACCCAATTTTCTCTCTCTAGGCATGGGGATAACCCTAACTTCACAATTCAAACATAAATTTTCTAATTAGACCCCATTATCTATATTTTAATCCAAAAACTTGTCTAGACTTAGGCTCCCCTCAATTTAGAGCATCTAAACTAGTTTTCTCTCTCAAAAATCAATTTACCCTAAGGCTTAGCCAATATTAAAATTTCATCTAGGTTTAGGAATATCCTATGCTAATACATAATTTTTCTATGGTTCAAGAAATAATGAGGTTTACTGTTAACCCATGACGGACATTGAGACATACTATGGTTTACGTCATTAATTTAAATATTCTGAGTCATGGGCCGGGCTTGTCGGTACCATATGTTAAGGATAAAGGGATTGGGTGATCGCCGATGAGAGGCGCACCTTGAATATCAGTAGGATAAGGGTTAGGGTCGGCCGGCCATGTATGGGCGCCCAAGTGTGAACGACCAAGTCACCTATAAGAGTCAAATGTAACCCTAAAATCCTCATTCTCATGTGTTGTGAATACAAGAGTGCTCTTGCCTTATCTCTTTGGTTTCCTTCTCCTGCGTGTGAGAGAGAGAGAGAGAGAGAGTGAGAGAGCGATCGAGCACTGTGTAGCGGCATGGCGGCGGAGAGGCGGTAGAGCGGCGACGGCGGCTCCTCCTTCACGGCTGCGATGCGAGAATCCTTCAAGGCAGCGGTTGAGCGGTGAGTGACACACCCTTTGGCATTCTGTTTGAGCTTCCTTCCCTGGTTGTATGCTTGCAGCCATTCGTGGCTCGCATACGGTGTCCGGCAAGTCCCCAGCTACGACCTATGCGGCAAAAGCGCACATTTTTGGCGCCGCTGCCGGGGAGTTGCCCTGCACCAAGCTCCAGTTTGTAGCTCGGCTGCTGCGTGAAGTTTAATCTACACTGTAGGAAAGCGACTGTGTGTTTGTTGTTAAGGTGTTTCTGTGTTGCATTTCTGTTTCTTTTGTTATATTTTCGCTCCGCGTGTGGGCGTGCATTCTGTTATCTGGTTTCTGCGTGTGAGAGGGATTTTTGAATCCCCAGATCTGCGATGTGTGTGCGAACTGCACCGCGGCCAAGGCTGAACCCTAAGGAAACCCTAGAAAACTTATCTCACAAAAAAAAAGAAAATAAAAAATAAAAAAATTATAAAAAATAAAAAAGAAAAAATTAAATTTTATTTTCAAAGAAAGAACCAAACATGTGGAGAGGAAAGATTTTCTAATTGGAGAAAAAAATTTTGAAAAGAAAGAACCCCACGACCCGGCCCCGGCCTCGGTCTTTTGATATATATATATAGGAGAGTGAGCCTCCATAGCTTTCTCTCAAGTGAGAGCTTATGGGAAGTCGTGCCCTATATGTAGCCCACTCCCCAAGGAGTAAAGTGAGCATGTGGGATAAAGCCCTCACCCTTTCCTCCACAAGCAAATAGGCTTTTGCCCCTTCCCCCCAAAGGAAACGGACTATTTTGAGGACTACAGGAGCTCTAGATAGGCGAACACGGTGCTGTAAAGCACACTAGGACCCTTTAAACGATACGCTCGTTTCGAGCTATCACACGCCCTAGTCCAAGTTTGACCGTAAGTAAGGGGGTCAAAAACGAGTTAAAAACAATCTAAAAACAAGTAAAAACGAGGTGCAAAATACCCAAGAAACCACTTGTGTGGGCTTCAAGGGTAGTTACCAACGCACGTAGGGTACCCACGTCACATGCATCTACGTTCTAGTCGGGTGCTAGAGCCTGAACCACTAGAAAGCGTTTCAGTCTACGCAGGCTCACACCATCCCTCCACGTTGGCATCTTGGCCTTCGGCTGGAACCCAAGGGAGTACAACCCAAGATCCACGAATAGTGGATAGTGACTCATCCTCTGACTCGGAAGCCATGGAAGGGCACCCTACCAAGAACCCTGAGGAGACAAGCCAAAACATGCCAGTGTGGGCCCCACAACCCGGATCTAGCATGTTTAGTCGTCTAATAGAGACCTTTAGTAGAGCTACACGCTCTGAACATGCGACAAGCGAAGTAAATGAGGAAGGAGGGGTAGTAGATTCGCCATTCACATCTTATGTAGACCCTACCCTCCCAAAGAGTGTCCATGTGGATATTCTACCCACTTCGTTTAATGAGGGCCCTACTGAGCTACCACATTCCGATGCTCTTCCTAAAGTAGAGGTCCCTAGAAGCCAACCCATAAGAAGTGACATTGTGTCCACTTCAAGAGAACCGTTTGGCACACCAAGTCTGGATGGGGTATTTCTCAATGAAAATTGGGAATATGATCTACACACAGAGACTCTAACGGACTTATACACGGGTTACACATACCATGTAGGTTGGTTAGAAGTCCTACGATCTACATCTAGCGCCACTAATCTAGAAGAGCAGCAGCAAATGATATGTGAGGTTATTCATAGAATTATCCAAATTGAGAGGCAAAATAGGGGAGTGAACTTAGGTTCCACTGGCCCTATGAGATTCTTGGATACAGGCAAGGCCAAACAACCAACCCTATCACAATTGGCCCTCGGTGAGTCCCATAGACCCTTCATATGTTGTTTCGCCTGGAGTCTCAATGCAGGTTGAGCCCACGAGCAGTAACTTTAGCTTTCCAACCTTGGCTCAACTTTCCATTAGGGAATCTGCAATGCCTACCCCAATGATGAGCATAGCTGAAAGTGCACCTGTTACCGCTGTAGTTAGTACGACACCACTACCTAGTGGAACAGTACCTACAACAGTGCGTGCCAGTGCCTATCGACCCTATGTACCTATCGCTACTCATGCTCAGGTAGCTCCTACGCCTCTTAGTATGCCAATGGCGTATGCTCCACGACCGCCTTATCATAACCATTATCCAAGGGGAGCTAGGCCTAGTCACATATCATATCCTACGTCATTTGCCAACCTACTCAGACCAACGCCAACTCCTATCAGCCAGGCTATCCCAGAAGTGCCTCCACCAACTATGCCTGCTCACCTAGGTGATCTCGCAGCGTTTGCTCAGACGATCGGACGATCTATTGCGGAAAACATGCGGGGTATGCCTGAGAGAGAACCTAGAAGCAAGGCAGTACAAGTGGCTAAGCTCACTCAAAACTTCAGTGGTAACGAGGATGTTAGGAAGCACATTGAAGTCTTTGAGCACGTGTGTGATTCCTTGGAAGAACACAATGAGCTGCATAAGTGTAAAGCCTTAGGCTTAACCTTGAGTGGGAAGGCCGGAGATTGGTATCGAACCTTAAGGGTTGAAGAGCGCACTCACTACCCCACTCTCAAGAGATTGTTCTTGAAAGAATACATACGTGAGGGTGTGCTTTGGGGAGTAGCATCTCAACTCCAAAAGCCTGAACGCGAGGAAGGGGAGTCAGTGAGAGACTTTATAAGTCGATTGAAGCATCTAAATTCTCGCTGCACTCCTGATGAACGCTTCAATAACAACCAACTCCTTGATAGATTCATTTGAGGATTGCGCCACGAGGACATCTACAATGGCCTAGTCATTAGAGGTCTTACAACGTGGGAAGCAGTCACTGCCAATGCAATCCAGTTAGAAGACAACTTGATGATTGCAGGTAAAAAGGTGTCTTCAGAAACAAAATCCGTTAGTTCACAAGTATCTGGGCACGAGCCAATGACAGTAAAACCTATTGCCAAGGAGCCCAAGATATCTGAAATGTCTGTGACCGACCTTACTAAGGCTCTCCAAGAATACTTCAGGGGTAATCGAGCTCCTCAGAATAGCCATATGTACCCAAGAAGAGAGCAACAATGGTGTTCGGTGTGCTTAGGACCACATAGCACGAGTGAATGTCCCACATTTAGAGTCAAATTCAATGGGAATTGCAATGCATGTGGTAAGTATGGCCATCAATCTAAAGATTGCCTAACACTTAAGCGAATGTTGGCAAACCAGGCACCACTAGCTTGGTCAAGCACACCTCAAGTACCCGCGCTAATGCCTGCACAACCTATCGAGCAACCGTCACAGCACATAGTTCCAAGGAATCTGAATGTAGTCCAGTCTGTGCCGTTACCACCGCCAGTGCTAGGACCACAACCTCCACATCCAAGGATTACCCCAATAAACCAGATGGGTTGTGAGTCACATAGTGCATGTGGGGATTATGAAGAGGAGATAGACCCTACTGCTCCATACGGGATTGATACGTTTGAAATGATTCCCCAGTACTACATGGAGGATCATTTCGGGCAAGTCAAGCCTGTATATCAAGCGGCTGCTCTCGCCACAAGAGGGCAAAACCTTAATACCTTGGCAAGGAGACCACCTCTTCAATGTTACGAGTGTGGTGGACCGCATCGTATAGCGGAGTGCCCTAATAGGCTACAGAAGATCGCTACTCAGATGCAACCAAATCAAGGGAGCACATCAGGAATGCCGGTACTTACATGTAATTGTTGTGGCATAGATCATTTGATCGCTCAATGTCCACATAACCCTAATGCACCCAAGATTACGCCATTGAATTTGGTTGAGGTCACCAACCAAGCACGAGGAACCACACCAGTTGTACCTGCGAATGTAGTTACACGGTCAATGCTTCAAAATCAAAACTACATTCTTGAAGAGAGGGATACTGCATCAATCGCTCAGGCAAAGAAAAAGAAAACACGGCGAAAGAGATCGCTTAATGCCACGAGCTCCAAGCCCAGTTCAAAGACTAACATAGGGACAGGAGACGACCCCGTGTATATGAATGATCCTGAAGATGATTCTGATTCAATAGAAACCATGGGGACCAAAGCCACTACCTTAAGGGAGGAACCCACTCGGGAGCTCAACGAAGGAGAATCAAGTGAGTACATAAATAAGGGGAAACAGAAGGAAACTTCCTCGGCCCCACAACCAAGTCAGTTTATGCCCTCTCGACCACCCAAACTGACTGAGACTCCCCAAGACAAGCCACGTGGGCCAAAAACGCTCAAGAAAAAGATTGGTACTTACCCAAACCCAGTTGAGGAGATTGAACAAGTGCAACACTTAAGGGGTTTGGTGGAAGAAACACAGAGAGACCTGGAGCCAAACCCGAGAAAAATCAAAATTCCAGACACAGTGTTTCCTACGCAAGTTCAGCCTCACCGGACCCATAAACCGTTACCTATACCTAGTATCATTCGGGAAGAAAGCGAGGATAGGACATCCGGAAGTGGGCAAACACCCTTCTTGCTGGAAAGAATGTTTAGTGAGGGACTGCCTGACCCCATTGAAGAGGAAGTGATTCCATCTTCACCAGTCCCTAGTCAAGGGGCGATGTCTCGAAAAGTACCATTGAATGTGTCTAAGCTAATGGATTTCATGTCCTCTGAGATCAGAACCACGATCATATCCAAATTATACGGAGATCCTGAGCTATTCTTAGCTCTTCGGGCATTTCTCAATGGAGAACTAAAGGCGGGGTTACCACAATTTGCAAATATGGATAGACCCGACACGCTTCAAGATGAAGGGGAACATTGGGATCTACAACCCAACTTTGATGAAGATTCGGTCGTGGAAATACCTGTTAACAAGTTGGGACAGTACTTTGAAGGTGACGAATCTAATGCCACCCTCCCCATTACTACCAAGGGATTAACTCTAAAGGGAATCCTTGATGGTGGTGCTGGAGTGAGCATTGTGACTAAAAACTGTTGGGAATCTATGGGAAGGCCTCACCTCGAAGTCACAAACATAGTGGTTAAGATGGCAAACGGAACCATAGCTAAACCTATTGGAATGTTAAGGGACCTTAAGATCAAGGTCCTGGGATACAAGGTAAAATATACCTTCATTGTAATGGATTTCTCCAAGCATCCTATGTCATATCAAATGATCTTAGGACGTCCTTTCATGAGGGAAGCACAAATGGTGCATGACTGGTTGAAAAACCATGTCTACCTACAATTCCAGGACTCTGTCATTCGAGTTGATCTTGAGAATGGTCGTGCACATCCTTTAGGAAGCAAGGTTATCATTGATAATCGATTAGATACCACTATTCACTCCGCCCCATTAAGGTATTGCTATACATGCAAAAAAGAGACTGATGATAAGAAAGATTCTCCTTATATGGATGTCCTACCGGGTATGACTGAGTCGGATAACATGGATTGGGTACACCTAGCGGCAACCATAGACACACGGGGAAATAGAGGCACAAGTTGGGTAACACCTGAGGGGCAAGATATGCCACCGTTAGTGCCAATAAACATGATAGGTGTTATGCACTTGACTCCTGGTGGCGAGAACGTGGCAAACTCCACCGACACTGAAAGTAGCGAAGACTCTGACCAATGCAACTCTGAGTATGAATCTCAAGAAGAAACTGACCCTGAGCCTGATGGGGAAAATGAATCAAATATTCACCCAAATGTGGAAGCAAGGTGCTCAAAGCCTAGGACAGTGACTCCTGCAGTTCATCCGAAAGTAAAGATCGACCAAGTGAGTCCGAATCGGATAGAAACAAAAATCAAAAACTTGGTAAGAAGAAAACGAGACATAAGCGCCAACGCTATCGAGCTAATGTACGAACTGCAATAAATAAGGAGAGATCCACTGCAGAATGGCTTAGTTATGTAGGAGCCATTGATGCTCATCGGGAAGATAGCGGATAATTGGGGACAATACCTCCAAAGTGTCATGTGGTGTATTCCGCAACCTCATGACGTCGCCCAATTAGAAATCGAAGAGAAGCCAAAACTAAGTCGTACTGCAAGAAGGCGGCAAAACCAAGAGTTGGCTCAACAACAAAAGGAGGCGGAATTAAAAGAAAAAAACCGGGCACAACAAGAACCAGTAGACTTACACCCCGCACCCGAGCATTTCAAATCATTCACCACAGGGGAACGTAAAGTAGTCTACACAAAAGCCCAACGAACGCCTACCAATGGGAGTCGCGGTGTCTACGATGGCCCTGCGGTAGTTAAGGAGATAGACTTAGCAGATCCGGGTGAGGAGTCTAAACCAGTTTATATTGCTCAAGACCTCACCAAGGCGGAAGAAGCTGCACTTACGAAGCTTCTTAAAGAATTCAAGGACATATTTGCTTGGACATATCATGATATGAAGGGTGTTCCACCCTCGGTGGTGCAACACACGATTCCAATGATTAGCACTGCTAAACCAGTCCAGCAACGTCCCTACCCAATGAATCCTAAGTACGCAAAGATTGTACAAGAGGAAATTGAAAAGCTGGTAAAATGTGGATTCATATACCCAATTGAGCACTCAGAATGGGTTTCTCCGATAGTCATCGTGCCAAAGAAGAATGGGAAACTCAGAGTGTGCGTTGATCTCAAAAAGGTTAATGCAGCCACCAGAAGGGATCATTACCCCTTGCCATATTCTGAACATGTGCTTGAAAGAGTGGCAGGCAAGGAGGCATACAGCTTTTTAGATGGGTACTCGGGTTACAATCAGATCACAATTGCAGACGAGGACCAAGCTAAAACAGCATTTATCACGGAGTTTGGAGTGTTTGCCTTTCGCGTCATGGCTTTTGGCCTGACCAATGCACCTGCAACATTCCAACGATTGATAAACACGGCCTTTAAGGAATATCTAAGGGACTTCTGTGAAGCTTTCTTAGACGATCTTTGTGTTCATTCCTCTTGGGATGAGCACTTGATGTGTTTACGAAAAATATTTGAAAGGTGTAGATTATATTGCATCTCCTTGAATCCTTTCAAATGCCAATTCTGGGTTAAACACGGAGTTATCTTAGGGCATATAGTGTCCAAAAATGGGATTTCCACTGACGAGAGTAAAATCAAGGTCATTCTGGAATTACCCCCACCCACCAACTACAAGGGAGTCCAACACTTTATGGGCCACGTTGGTTATTATCGAAGGTTTATTCTCTTCTTCGCCGAGATAGCTCGACCATTGTATAAGCTTCTCATCGAGTTTATTTGGACCGAAGAATGTGACCATGCCTATGAGCTATTAAAGAAGGCCTTGGCGAGTGCTCCAATCTTGAGAATGCCTAACTGGGATTTACTCTTCCATGTGCATATTGATGCATCAAACTTTGCTATTGGGTGTGTGTTAACTCAACCTGGAGAACATAAGCTAGACTACCCCATTAGCTTTACCAGTCAGTTGAACGATGCTGAGATGAACTACACCACTACGGAGCGAGAAGGGTTGGCAATGATATATGCAGTAAGGAAATTTCGTTATTACCTCCTTGCCACCAAGTTTGTTTTCTATGTGGATCATCAAGCATTGTTGTATCTGGTAAACAAACCATGCTCCACAGGAAGAATCACACGATGGCTATTGATTCTTCTTGAGTTTGATTTCACTGTTGTTGTGAGACCTGGCAAAAAACATGTTATGGCTGATCATTTGTCTCGCATACCTAATGGTGAGGCTCCTACGGGGGTTGATGATGACTTACCTGACACTTCCCTGTTCATGGTGGAGACAATGCCTGAATGGAGTGAGAAGATTGTTAACTTTTTGGTTAATGGCTTTCCACCCAAGGAGCTTCGTAAAGATCTAGCTCGAAAGCTAATCAAAGAATGAGAACCTTATTGCCTGATAGCTGGGACTCTTTATAAAAGAGGAAAGGATGACGTTCTTAGGCGTTGTGCTCGAGAGGATGAGTACCTATACATTTTACAAGAGGCACATATGGGCGTAGCCGGTGGTCACTTCTCAGGAGACTTAACTGCGCGAAAGATCTTACAATCAGGGTATTGGTGGCCCACTATGTTCCAAGACGCATCACTCTTTGTGAAGGGTTGCGATGAATGCCAACGATATAAGAAACCCCAGAGGAAAGATCAGATGCCCCTACATCCAATCAAAGTAAACCAACCATTTGAAAAGTGGGGTTTAGACTTTGTAGGTCCAATTAGTCCAGCGGCCCGAAACACACAATCTCGCTATATTATTGTGGCCACTGACTATATGACCAAATGGGCTGAAGCGAAAGCGACACGTAAGGCAGATGCAAGGACAACAGCCAAGTTCCTCTTTGAAAATATAATCACACGATTCGGTTGTCCTTTTGAACTTGTGAGTGACAATGGTACGCATTTTATAAATGAAGTGATTAAGGAGCTCACAACAAATTTCGTGATATCCCATCATAAATCTACTCCTTACTATCCGCAAGCGAATGGCCAAGCCGAGAGTACCAACAGGACTTTAATCTCTATTTTGACAAAGACAGTTGAAGCTCATCGCACAGATTGGGATCTAAAGCTTACGACAGCTTTATGGGCCTATCGTACTGCGTACAAAGTGGCTATTAATTGCACACCATTCAAAATGGTATATGGCCAAGAAGCAGTCATGCCGTGGGAATTTGTCATTCCTAGTCTTCGTGTTGCTACTCAAGAGAGATGGGATGGTAATCCTTTAACAGAGCGTCTGTATATCCTTGAGCGGCTAAACGAAGAAAGACAATTGGCTGTATACAATGCCCTTGTGGAGAAGGATAGAAGGAAAAAATGGTTTGATCGCCATCTAAAGGACAAGGACATCAAGGTGGGGGATAAAGTCCTGATGTATGGAGTGCGAAATGAAAAGAAGAAGCTCAAATATGCTGGTAAGGGACCATATAGAGTATGTGAAATCACCCCGCAAGGTACCATCAGAGTGGAGACTCTCAACGGAGTTGAAACCATTGGATTTCTTAATGGGAGTAAATTCAAACGATACTATGACCCCCTGAGCCACGAGGAGTTACATGCAATCCATCAAAAGAAGGCAGCTAAAGAACAAGCTGAGCTTAAAAAGATACAAGCGAGAGTCGAAGCCAAAGAACGTCAACAGCGTGCTAGGAGACAACGAGAAGCCAACTTGGGAATTACGCAAGTATTTTTCGAGGAAGCAGAAGAGGATGCACTGGAATCTGACCCACCTCTAAGATACCCAATTGAGTTACAGAGTCCTTACGGGGAGGTACTGTATAATGCATTATTGGATACAGGAGCTCAACACAATTTGCTATCATATGGCGTGTGGTGTCAACTGGGAAAACCACCTTTAACCAAGAGTTCTATCCAAGTCCAAGGAATCAACAAGAAGAAAACCCCTGTCTCAGGAATTCTGCACACTCCGGTTGCTTATGACAAGGGAACCATAATTCAAAGCTTTTTGGTTATGCCTGTTGGCACCATGGAAGGGACTGTAATCTTAGGGCGCAAATGGATGATGGCCACCAAGTGCAATATCGATTGGGCAACCAGACAAGTCACAACGCAAGAACCAACACTAGGTCTGACCGCTCAAAATCCCGCACCTAAGTCATCCACTCAAATATTAGATAATGAAAAATCACAAAGTCCAGTGGCAAAACCATCTTCGATTGTTGGCCACCCCTCTAACGCTTCAACGCCAAGAGTGGAAACATGCAAGGTGGTCCCTAAAGCTTTGCTTACTATGCCAAAGAGTACATACAAATGGGTCCCCAAAGCTTCGCTAACAGCTACTTCCCCTGCTCAATCTCCTTCAGCCACCAAGAAGCCTCGTAAAAGGAAAGCAGCTACCCACCCGAAAAAGGGCAATGTAACATCACGATGGATCCCAAAAAAATTATTAGTAGCCCAAGGGTACTACGAGGGAAATGACCAGATTTGGGTCCCTAAACATAAGCTGAATCCCTCTACATCACTTGTAAAACCTTGCAAACCAATTGTTGCCACCCCAACGATAATTCAAGATCGTGGTAAGGGGAAGGTAACAGAGTGCTCCACACCACTTCTTCCAGAGTTAGTTTGGATTCCCAAACGATATCGATCATTACCACCTAGCTCAGGAAGGGGGGAGCCACATGAAGCTTCTAGCTCCTCATGCCAGGCACACGCTGATATAGAAGTTTCTACATGCTCTACACCTACTCTTGCCAACACCCAACAAAAAACTCTACGTCTCCCCTTGTAATAGTATCATCGGAAACCATTTCCTCCATTCGTCAATGGGAGCGTACACTACCATCTCTGCAATTGGATGTGGCCACAAGGGTCATAAAAAGCTATCTGACCCGCTGGACAAATTGGTTCCAAGAGGCTGCAACATCATTGCAAATAATATGATCTACCCAAGGAAAGGGGGAGCATGTACTCACGCTCGACATTCTAATGCTTCCTCCTTAACCTTCTCCCCTGACCATGTAATTGCCAAATTCAAGGGGATGTATATATATAGCTTCATACATTTTATTTTATTTTATTTTATTTTTTAAAAAAAAACAAAGAAAAGAAAAACAAAAAATAGTAAAAAGAGCAAGAGCACAAAAACAAGCGAAATATCCGTATACAATCAAGAACTAGATTGACCTGTCATAAACCTACTGATGCTATATCTGTGTTGCAGATATGGCAGATGCCCGATCATCATACACTTCACCCACTCCTACCTTTGGTGAGAGGTATCATCTATACCTTTCTCAGATATTCCACATGTGCTATCCTGTAATTGAAACTGAATGGGATCATATAGATGTACTAGCCAGAGAAGAAAATGTTGAGGAATTAGAATGGCTAATTCGCCTATTGACCATGACTGACCCCTACTCCGTAGAGGACATATCCCCGATAGCCCAATGCTTTCCTTTTCCACAAGATGACTATCCTCGCATGGTTACATTTTTGATGAGTTTATGTGGATGGGAAAATGAAAAGGAAATATCTGACAATGATGAATGGACGGATGAAACTCATGGCACTACTGAGGTTGACTTTATTTGTTTGGATGATGCGGATAGAGGCTTAGCCTTAGGGCTAGAGCCAGGACTCTACAACATCCTCTTACCGTATCCTCAGTAGTAGTGTGGTGACTGGTAGGTAGGTTAGCGTTTTCAAGTTTTTTCTAGTTCAGATTCCTTAAACAAGTCTTGAAATTTTCACACTGATGTGCCTCTCGAGGTATAGTGCTTGTTAGTTGATTGTACATGTTAAACAGTTTGAGGTGGGTTCGCTTCCAAGTCCAGAGACTGCCGCAACGTTCATCAAAATATATCTACATCAAATTGCAAGCTGTCTCGTCAAATCAAGGAGATCTCCAATTACAGGTGTAATTCTTCCATACCCACTCTCTTTCGTTTTTACTGTTCAATCAATTGCATAAACTATAATGCATGACCACATGGAAATTGTCAATGTACTACTTAGTTTTTGAAGTTGCTTGCATGCTAGTGTAAATCATTAATGAGCTTAACTTTATTGGAAATATTCCTAGGCAGTATGACGTCTTTAGTTAACCTTGGAATACGATTGTCTTAGGTCTAGGGTAAAACCATCTTAATGTTTGACACCTGGCCATGTGTGTGTTGACCTCTAGGACATAGCTATTACCCCTTTGTCGAAAGGATGCAAGACAAATTATAGTTCAGGAGCGAGGATCAAACGAAATAGATTTAAAAAAAAAAGCCTACAATAAATGGCAATACAAGTCTATGATGTGCTTTAATGTTGGCCTATCGCCTTATTGATACTTGGTAGGCGAGGAGTATTCTACTCCAAACCGATGCCTTGGTTGGTAGGGGGTAGCCTTGCCTAAAGTGAGCTAATAGATTCCTGGATAATGCCTTGTGTTAAACATGGTACCAGGATCGATGTTAGTTTCGCCTTAGGAAGGTCGCCATTGTGTAAAAATTGTCACGTGCATTTAAAAAAAAAGGCAAAAGGCTCCTATAACTCTAATGTTTCTTGTGTCCCTAGACTCGTGGTATTAACTTGTTCTTAGAGTAGACATAGTGTGGTCATCTGTTTATTTATTAAGCTTGTTATTTACCTTGACTTAGGCCAGTTATAAACCTTGATTAACCTTTGACACCTTGCTTACTCTTGATTTACTTTCAATAATTTTAGACTCCTGTTAATTTGCTACACTAGCTCAGTCATGTGACCCTTAAACTAAGTTCTCATAACAACATCCATTGTGGTCTAACATGCTTGAATTTATACACTTTATATCTTTTGAATTCCAGCATACTTTCACTCTACTTCCCTATTTTGCAAACGGTCAACAACAACAACCCTCTCGAGCTTACCATACCATAGCTTCCGAGGACGGAATCTACATCAGGAAGGGGGGCATGTTAACCCATGACGGACATTGAGACATACTATGGTTTACGTCATTAATTTAAATATTCTAAGTCATGGGCCGGGCTTGTCGGTACCATATGTTAAGGATAAAGGGATTGGGTGATCACCGATGAGAGGCGTACCTTGAATATCAGTAGGATAAGGGTTAGGGTCGGCCGGCCATGTATGGGCGCCCAAGCGTGAACGGCCAAGTCACCTATAAGAGTCAAATGTAGCCCTAAAATCCTCATTCTCATGTGTTGTGAATACAAGAGTGCTCTTGCCTTATCTCTTTGGTTTCCTTCTCCTGCGTGTGAGAGAGAGAGAGAGAGAGTGAGAGAGCGATCGAGCACTGTGTAGCGGCATGGCGGCGGAGAGGCGGTAGAGCGGCGACGGCGGCTCCTCCTTCACGGCTGCGACGCGGGAATCCTTCAAGGCAGCGGTTGAGCGGTGAGTGACACACCCTTTGGCATTCTGTTTGAGTTTCCTTCCCTGGTTGTATGCTTGCAGCCATTCGTGGCTCGCATACGGTGTCCGACAAGTCCCCAGCTACGACCTGTGCGGCAAAAGCGCACATTTACTCAATTCAATAAGGTTTCCTACAAAGGTTATATGCAATATTTAATTTATCCTAAGTGTAAAGGGTCAAAATTAAGCTTTAAAGGCTTTGGTTTTGAGAAATGTGCAAAGAATAAGAACTTATTTTTCAAATTTGATGTAAATTAGAATCACCATGAAATAGCAAATATATTTGAAAAAGAATAAGAAAAATTATAAATGGCAAAAGGGATAATTGTGTCTTGGAAAATTTGACTTGTAGGAGACTTGTTGTACCTCATGGTGGGTAAAGAAATGAGCTTCTATCCTCTTCAATATTCCACGAGCTTTTTTGCAGATTCCTAGGCTTTGTAGAACTCCAATAATCACCATCTTACACTCCAAAGGATTGCTTAAAACCTTGGTATAAAAAATGATAACCTATGACCAATGGGCATGTGTGCACTAAAAACCAAAGGATTGCTTAAAACCTTGGTATAAAAAATGATGACCTATGACCAATGGGCATGTGCTACACTAAAAACCACACAAAAAGTATTCTCCTTTCTCTAAGAAAACTTTCATGAATCTCATGAGGGACCCTTTTTACACTTAAATTTGATAGATACGCGCTCTACTTGCATCTTTAGTTCACTCAAATTGGTAACCTATCATATCACATGTAACTCAACCTTAGACTTCACACATCCAATCATTTTCTAATGTACTCAACCACTCCTACATGCATCCACCCATACGTCTAGTCAATTCCCACATTTATGTACGGGTAGAGTTATCTATTAATAATGTTCAAAATGCTTATCTCACATCAATTATTATTTTCCTCCTAATATTTTTTGCACTCACTTTCAAACCTTAAACTTTTAATCTTTCACCCATTCATCCTTGAATTAAATTATTATTTTCCTCCTAATATTTTTTTGCACTCGCTTTCAAACCTTAAACTTTTAATCTTTCACCCATTCATCCTTGAATTAAATTAAATGTGCACTCTATTTACAATTTTTATCAAGGTTAATTATATTGCATAGTTTGTGGATATTTACTTTTATTTAATTTATCAAAAATATTTATTTTATTTATTTTATAAAAATTTCTAATATTATTTTATTTCTCTTTCTAGCCCCAATGTTCAGGGGGCGCACATATGTACATGTGCACATAGAAAACTCCAATTAATTTTATGCACATGCCAACTTGGCTATCAACCTTAAATTTTATTTTCTAATTTCTTGTTTTCTCACGTCTCTAAGTTTTTCATTAAAATGCTCATCTTATTAAAATCTTATATTATCTCACTAGAATATATACCCGCAAATTAATATCTTAGTTGCATTAGGATAAGGGGAGAGGGATCTTACATTCACTCCCACCACTTGAAGATCTGAGATGTCCTCATCTCGCAAAACACGGATAGGATTTTCTCAACTCCTCCTCTTTCTCCTAACTAGCCTCCTCAGTCTCAAAAAACTTTCATTTGATTAGATCTCAGACGTCCAACACTACTTATGGTTCCAATTCCACTTCACCTTGGGTGGGAAATTCCAATTCCACACTTGACCTTGGGTAGAAAAAGAAACTTGCTCATCATTCAATGTATGACTTAGATCTGGGATATATTTCTTAAATAAGCTCGCATCAGGAAGAAAGATATTGTGGATCTTTAAGTATCAATGGAGTAAAAGTTCATAAGATTAATCTCCAACTCTCCTTGTAATCATGTATAGTCCACAATATATGCGTGATAGCTTCTTATACTTTCCTAAGGAGAGTGAACTTCTCTTGGTCTCACATGAAGGAAAACCATATTACCTTCATCAAACTCTAAGGCAGTCCACTTCATATTGACATACTACTTTTGTCTATCTTGAGTAGATTTGATGTCCTTCTTTATAGTTTGCATTTGATGATTCATTTTATCTAGCATTTGATTTGACACTTCCACTTTGATCAGTGGTGGATCGAACAAATTTAACGGTCTAATACAATGTTGTTCATAGTGCCTTAAATGGATTCATCCCTATGCTTCTATGATGAGATGCATTATAAGGCAATTCTACCAAATGTAGATAATTCATCTATCTTTTGTGTTGTCTTCCACAAAATGCTCCAAGAATATCTTTGATCACTTGGTTCACCCTCACACTATCAGCATGCCATCAGTTTCCAAATGATAGTGTAGGCAGTAGTACTAAGATCCATAAAGGTATCCCTAGCTTCAAAGAAAGTATTCCAAAAGCAAGACATGGATATAGCAACTCGGTCACTAACTATCCTTCTAGACAATCCATGGCATCTGAATATTTCCTTTAAAAATACTTAACATCAAGAGTAGTATCAATCTTTTTCACTGGAATCAGATGAGCAACCTTTGTCAAATAATCTACCACACAACCAAGATGCAATCATATCCTACACTGATTGAAGGTAATCTAGTAATGAAATCCGTGCTTATGCACTCCCATTTCATCTGTGGGATGTAACTTTCTTGGCTTTTTTATCTTTTTGGCCTTAATCTAAAGGATGTAACTTTCTTGGCTTTTTTATCTTTTTGGCCTTAATCTATTGGTAGACTATTCATTGTTGATGACGAACATGCTACAGTACATCCTTTTTAAGTCCATGCCAAAAGAGACTCTTCTTTATAGCTATGAAATTCTTCACATAGATGGGGTTTCCAGCTATACGACGACCATAAGTTTTATTTAGAATCCTGTTTTTAAGATCTATACCTTCAAGAACACATAGCCAATTTATTGAAGTACAACATCTATCCTCTAACATGAATCCTTTAGCTTTCTTCATTTTTTGGGCTCTCTTATTTTTTTGCTTAGGCAAGGAAATAACAAGGGTAAAAAAATTATATGATCCAATCTTCTCCCTACTCGCAAAACAAGTAAGGGTTTTGAAATTACAATCACGGCAAGTAATGAGGCTTTCCTACTCTAAAGTGCATCCGTCAACCATATTCTCTTTTCCTGACCTATACTTGATTTCAAAATCAAACCTTGAAGTGTTTGCATTAATCTTATTTGCATCATGTTGAGATCATTCTTAGTGAAAATCCACTTTAACCTCGTATGATCTATAACTAAGGTGAACTTCTGTAGGAGAAGACAGTGTTGCCAAATCTTCTAGGCGTGCACTATTGCTAGCAACTTTAGGTCATGGAGAACATAGTTCCTTTTATGAGGTCTTAATTTTCAAGATTCATATGCCATGGGGAATCCTTTCTATGTTAGGATTCCTCTAATAGTGAACCCACTAGAACCATTGTTCCACTGGCTTCCCAAATTCTGGTAATTTTAGCACAAGATTTGTCACTAAAGCAATCTTCAGCTTATCAAAGGCACTTTGACACATTGGAGAGACCATCGAAATGGAATGTCCTTGAAAAGTTCCATCAGAGTAGCAATCTTGATAGATCTGGTACCACTCTATTAATCCTAAGAATCTTATGACTTTCTTTATCATTTTTAGTTCTAGCCAATCAATAATAGCTTGCACCTTTGTGAGACTAGTTGATATTCCATCACTTCACACTATGGACCCTAAATATTCAATCTAGCCAATAAAGAAGATACAGTTTCTCTTCTTGGAAAAAAGTTTGTGTTTTTTAAGGGTTTTTAGGACTTTATGTACATGCTCACTTGTAGCATTCTTGGAGTAATCTAGAATATCATCAAAAGAAGAATAAAATAAAATCATCTAGATGCTCTCTGAAGATTTCTTACATCAATCAATTAAAGATAACAGGGGCATCATAATGTTCATATCGAGTATTACAAGTCGTCTTAGGAATGTCTTGATTCTTAATCCTTATCTGAATAACTTGACTTTAAGTGAATCTTTGTAAATATATGGGCTCCATGAAATTGGCCTAGCATTTCATCTATTATGAGAATAGGATATTTATTCTATTTATTCTTAATAGTGAGTTGATTAATGCACAATCTGAGAGTCCCATCCTTCTCCTTTTGAAAAAGAAATAGCACACCCCAAGGGGATCGAACAAATCCTTGCTCCAAAAGTTCCCTTAAATATTCCTTAAAATCAATTGCTTCTCGAACAACCATCTTATAAGATTTTCCGCAACAATTGGCCGAGAGCTCTAGGTATTAGCTCGATCTCATGATCTACCTCACAAGTTGAGGGCATTTTAATCAAATCTTCAAGAAATATATCAGCATATTCATTTAACCATTCAAGATCCTTAGTATACAACTCTTTGTAGGATTGAGCTTGACAACATAAATTGCTTACTTCTTCCTAAGTCCCTTCAATAGTTTAGACACCTTTACAAGTTGTAGGGTAGGTTTTTTAATCACTTCAATCCCTTGCACCTTGTTTCTATAAAGATCCATGAAGATAATAGTCCCCTTGTGGAAATGGATGTTAGCATTATTTTGCATAAGCTAATCCATCTGAAGAATCTCATTATATAAGCCTAAGGGGAAAATTTTGAACTTACTTTTGATTAGATTCTCGTATAAGGAGAACTGAATTATATCCATCTCTCATGGTGCATAAAAAGAACCTTTCCCCATTAGATCCAATTCCACTTGCACCGGTTTACCCTAATTTTGTTCAATTAATAATTTATGCAAGAATCCAAGTGAAATAAATCAATGAGTCCTTCTTGAGTCAACCAAAATAAATGAATGAATAAGTGCTACTTAATTCAACCAAAAGCTTAAAATCTTTACGTTGGAAATTGGCCGAGGTTTGAATTATTGAAAACTATTGGTTCTAGCCCTAGTGCTCAAAAATGGCATGAATTATGTCTCTTTCTTCTTCTTCTTCTTGGTAAGCTACTATAATGGCATTAGAAGTTCTCGATTGGGCTAGAACTAGCCTTCTCTAATTCCTGAATTTCTGAGGTAGGGGTCCCTTATTGGTTTGCACTAAAACCATAGGCCTGGTAGGAGGATCCTAGAGTAGAAGGAGTCTGAGAGATAACATTCATAGGTTCATTGGGACAATCTATCATCAAGTGACCTGGCTGCTGGCATCTAAAATACTTGCATTCCTTCCTCAGTTAAAACTACCATTCTAAAGGTATTCTAGGGAAAGAATACTCACCTCTAGGTCCACTAGCTTCTGAGACTTGGCTCCAATCCTATCCTTGATTTGAACCTGGAATTAGATGGAGCTCCCTTTGAGGGAGGGGAAAAAATGGTTTATGCTCGTCTCCAGTTTATCTAGGGGAGGATCCAATCTTATGCTGGTCTTCGGTTTATCTAGGGGAGGATCCAATCTTATGATAAACTGATGCAAAAGGGTCTCATCATCCATTGCAAGAGCATAACAAAGAAGGCTTGCATAAGACTAATGGTATGCTTGGATGGGTTTGCATGCCTAAGATAATTCTAAAAATTTATTCATCTTCTCCTCTTGGAATCCAAGGGGACAAAACCTCTAATGGAGGTAAGCCTTCATGTCTTCCCATTTGAGTTGGTCTTGAAATATGGTTCCTCCAACTATTCCAAGCAACACTGATTATTCAGCCTAGAAAATGCCATCTTACTTATATCATTATACCTCATAATGTCAAAGTACCCATCCATGGAATTAGTCCAATTCAAATTTTCTTCTCCAAGATTGTTACCCTTGCCTCGGAATGATCCTGGTTGATACCTATGAAGTTCTTTGACAACGTTATCCAATGCCTCAATTTTAAATACAACATTTGACGCCCATATCTCATGATTTCTTCTCAAAGAAAGACTCTTCTTGAATCAAAATCTTGGCAATGATTACAAGAAAATATAATTTCTTTTAATTCCTGAAGATTCTTATTACATTGCTAGGAAAAGATCTCAATCTCAAGATCCAAAAAGTTTAAAATGATGGCACTAGCCTATAATTATAAATTTTCTACGAGGCAGATATATAGACTAAGATGATAAGCCTGGCTAAATACTCATCTAGGATAAAGAAACTTCTGCCCACACATCCTTTACTCCTTTACAAAATATGAACTTTTCATAATCATGGCTAAGATTAGATTTAAGGCATAGTGTGAAAGATAGTCTATGTCTAAACTTTTCTTCATCCTCCTTCCACTAGTGATACCACATGAATAGGGGCTGATAAGGTCACCCAAAGTACTATTCTTTTTAATTGAGATAGATATCAGCCCCATAATCTATCATTAGCCAAATACTCAAATTGCATGTTGTTCCATGGAAGAAGACAATTTCTAGGCCATACTACATTTTTAATTTTTTCACAACATTACTAAAAAAAGGATAAGATTCTTACAAACAAAAGACAATGCAATATATATTTTATTCCATAAGTTTTTTTTGAGTACACAACAAAACAGGCCATCAGGCTGAATCCTCACTCTCATGAAGCAATGATACATGCAAATGGGCATGCCATAGTAAACTTGATTAGAGGCTCAGCTCTAGCAGTCAAGCTACTATGGTGAGGAATATAGTTCCTAAGAGTTCTATACATCAATCTATGAACTCTAATGTCTCCAAAGTGGTTTGTAGATACTTAACTCTCTCACAACACCCAGCCAAACAAGGATCATCACAAAGGTAATATGCTTCACCAGCCAATTATCCTGGCTGTAAGCCACCATGATCCACTACCTAGAGTACCACCTATATCTCTGATCTCAGTAGTAGAAGTTAAAAAGTAGAGGCCCTCAATATGTTGATCCAAGGCATCTCAATTTGCACAACGAGCCAAGGAAAGAAGGTATTAAACGTGAAAGCTGTCATGTCGTCCTTTGAAGATAACCCAAGGACTCCTCACCATTTATTATTGGTTCATCTGAAAGAGAATTAACCTTAGAAAGCCAAATTATGTCAATGTTGATAGATTGGGTCAATCTCTCCAAACAAAACATATCTTTAGAGAGAAAATCTTGATTAATCCTTAAATCAAGGATATTGAGAGTTACCTTATTTTTCACAATCAAGTGCAAAGTCATATCTTAGAAGGAAAGTCTTAAGTGCATTAAAGTGGTCAAATTAAATGATCTTTAGTAATGGATAAGAACTAGGATCAAGGCCAAGGATTAAGAAGGCAAGGACTAGATGTGCTCAAACCAAAGAGGAGACAAATCCTTCATTTGTAAAGGAGGCGGCATCCTAATAGCAAAAGAAAATGAATCAAGAGAAGAAGTCAAGGTTGGGATAACTTAAGAACCTTACAAGGAAAATACGACCTTGTTTTTGGTGCATAAGGGTGCACTAAGAGATGACCAACCAACCCTTATAGTTTTTCAACATAAAAATAAGTCTCGAATAATAGAAGTAGATAGATGACCATAGAAAGACCACATGAATTTAATGTAAGTTGAATACAAAGGACGTATGGATTCAAGACTTGGAAGTGATCCCATGGAAGGAAAACTCTTGAGAAGACCTCGCCAAGATATGTGTGGCTCCTAGAGGAATTTGACTTGCTTGGAGTTTCAAAATAGGAGAGCTATGATATCTCTTCGAGCTTCCAATGGTTTACAATCCTTCAAATATGCATATGGTGTATATTTTTAAAATCTTGCTTTATTATTTGGATATTGTATTCATGTGATGCAAATCTGTTTGTTTGTAGAAGCATGTGAAGGTACCACATGGGTTTATGGATTACTATGTGGGTTTATTCGTGGAATGTATCACACAAAGGTAGATGTCTGAGAAATTGACCCCTTTCAATCAAACATCGGTGTTCTCTTGGCATGAATGATGTGATGGACCAGAAGTAGCTCTGTAGTGAAATGGGTAAGGTAGTGCCTAGTGGCTAAGTATGTGTAATGGTACTAGACATACGTGGCTTGTGATAGTGATACCTAGACTGTTTGTGCTTTTGGGATAGGTGACAACCAATAGAAGTGACTCCTAGGATTATTTGGCACTTGTGTTGAGGTGATGTGAGACATGCAATTCTCCTCTAGGTAATCATAGTGGTCTAGGAGTGTTCGAGCTCATTGGTGCACATTGATGTGTGATATGGAAATATATGATATATGAATGTATGGAAAGAATTGTATGTTTTTCTTTTATGAAAGTTTTGTTTTTCAAAGGATTGTGTGTGTGAACTTGTGTGAGTATAGTGGAAATTTCAATTATGGGTATGTGAGTTCACACCACCTCCATAGGTCCAGTGGTGGAAGGTGGAATCATTTTTATACTCAAGCATGGTATTGTTATATGCACGTGCACTTTCCAACGATCATCGCCTCCATTGCTAGAAAGGTGTGATGATCTAGAGAGATTATCTAATGTTTCTGTACAAGAAGAAGTGTGAGTGTTGATCCAAAGTGATCAGACGAATCTCTTGGGTTATGTACTGAGATGAAGCACTCAGGGGTGGACCTTTGATAACCAAGTGACCTTGTGTTAAATGGGGGTGATAAAATTTATCACGAGAAAAAGTCATAGTTTCTTTTGACCGATATTGGTTGTTGACTTCCAACGAGCATTAATTTTATGAAAAAGTCACAAACCTTAGGTGCTTGATATTCTAGCATTGAACTTGTCAATTTGGTGTGTCCAAATCATTAAGAGTGTTTGGTGTGTCCAAATCATTCAAGAGTGTTCGGTGTGTAATTGAGTAGGAAGTGTTTTCACTCTATGCTCAAGCATGGGGCAGGTAGCCATGAGGTGGATCCACAAAATGGAAAGTTATTGAAAAGGACTTTTCTATTTATATTCACATTGAAGGTTAAGCCTAAGGCTACTATCACGGCCTATAAGGATTCATAGTTAGATGCAAAATCATAATGTTTAGAGATTGACATTATCATTGATATGAAGTCATTAGATCAACGAGGATTTGGTGTTGAAATGCCCCAATATTTGTGCCATAGTGCCAAAGGTATTAGGTCGAATCTAGATGAGCGCTTTCGTAGTAAGTGGCTTGAGCATCTTGTAAAAGATGGCTCTTTTAAATATTCCAACTTAGGAAGAGTATATCTAGAAGTACAAAATTACTCTAAGAGTATATCTAGGAGTACAAAATTACTCACAAACAGATACAGAGTTACTCATAGATTACGGAGCTACTTTGATTTGATGTCATTAGATCAACGAGGATTTGGTGCTGAAATACCCCAATCTTTGTGCCAAAGTGCCAAAGGTCTTAGGTCCAATCTAGATGAGCACTTCGTAGTAGTAGGTGACTCGAGCATCTTGTAAAATATGCCCCTATAGTGAGTACGGAGCTACTCATGCAAATCAAGGAAAGATTTGGTATTTGTTAGATAGACAAGGTAAAGTGGTGCAGTTTAACTTGATTGGACAAATACATCATCAACAAAAATCTGATACTTCTATGAAGTCTATACATACAAATACACTGGTACTAATTTATGTTTGTGATACTTATATGAAGTCTATACAAGAGGCCTTGTATTCCTTGTTTGTTATCGTTTGGAGTTGGGTAGTATATTGCCAACTACTACGGGTAGGTATTACATTGCCACTATGATAAGGAGTGACATACGTTAGAATTCATAATGGCACTAACTATAAATTGGAGAAGTGATGTTTATGTCAAAACAATCTCAACGTATAGAGATTGAGTTTGTTTGTCCTATCAGTGTAAGGTGTGTTTGAGGCATGCATAGACCACATATCAGACCACATATCATAGCATCTGTATATACAAACTAGCTAAACGAGAAAAGATTTCTTATTTATTGCTTTGTAGTGAACCACTATCTATGGTTGAGAGTGGTTTATGGTTTGTTTGTGTAACATACCTCCGAGTTTAACCAACTTAAGATTGTCTTTAATTATAACTTGATTAAACTCAGAGGTATGTTACATTAGGGTTGATTTAATTGTACTGCTATGTAGTAATAGCACAATTAAGTGAGTTTTAATTTTTTCTTAGATTAAGTTGTATGCATATGATATGGTTAGATTTGGGACCGTTACAATTGGTATCAGAGCATAGGTTGGGCAGTCCGCACTTAATTGCGGATGTTGTAGGTCTTGGGTAACTTATATTATTTTTTATTTTGTGATACAGCCATGAGTTTCTTTTCTTTGTAAAATCTTTTGCAATTTTGGTGTACAGTCACAAGACAGACACACGTTAAAAAAATTTAGTAGTCAACCCAAGGCAAGAAGAGGAGCTTTTTAGGGATAATTGTGTGTGGGTGTAACTCCAGAGGAAGTTATCCGACTTATTGGAAAGAATCAATAATTGGAGGAAAGAATGAGAGCAATGTGCATTTGAGCTTCCATGGATTTGAATGAAGAAGAAGGGGGTGGCCGAGAAGATGAAGAGACATAAGAGCATCTCAATTTTAATGATAGACAGGGTCAATGAGAAAGAAAATTTTATGTAGAATAAGAGAATGCTGATGGGCAAGAAGAAGAATGGTAACTAGTCTTTCACATATTTGTCTCGAGAGATGGTAGAAAAGGTGCGGCATGAAGGCCTATTTTTTTGTTGTCTACAAAAGGGTCATAGAACTTTTGAGTGCAAAAACAAGCCAGCATCACGTGAGTTATGTGACGGATTAACTATAGGAGATTAGAAACCAAGGTAGAGTATGCAAGAGAATGTACGTGGATTTTCAAGTAATGACAATTCCCATGGAGCAAGAGGAAAAGCTGCCAACAATTGTAGTCGAGGAGATTGAAGAATATACACATGTCAATGCTGCTGTTCATGTGAGTAAGGCCGAAAATCGAGCTTCAATTATTAAGATTCCTATCAAAATTGCAAATAATGTATTTCAAGAGTTGATTGACTCGAGAAGCACGCATAGTTTTTTTCAATCACTTCACGTGATAAAATAGTTAGAAATAACTAAATTTTACTAAAAGAATCTTATCTTATGGTAGAGCTTGCTTTGAGAAAGCAACATACATGTAACGAGTATGTTAAGAATATGCCTTTCATCATAGGCGACCTTAAGTTAAAAGCTGATTTCCATGTTACCTTCGGGAAGGTGTGATGCCATATTAGGGATGGACTATTTAGTGACTACTAGAAAGGCCAGGATATTGTGTCATGAGAAGCGAGTTTGCATGATTGGAGATGATGGTAAAGATTATTGCTTACAGGGTCAAAGATGTGATGTAGAATTTAGAATGATGTCTGCTTTGCAACTTGTTAAAGCAACAAGAAAAGGATTTTATATAGTATACTATTTTCTTATTAAATATTAAATTATCATCGTCATGAAGTAAATAAGTGTAGGTTGAAAAATCTATATCTATTATGGAGGTTGCAAGTTCATCAATAGAAAGATTATGTAATCATATTTGTTGTAAAGTTTGAAAGTATTTCACTTTGTAAGCTCCTTAATTGAAGAAAGAATAGAGGATCACTCTCTTGAGGAAGAAATTGGAAGCTGTAAGCAAAGTGAAAATAAGAGTTTGTAAATTGTTTGATTATCTTGACAATGCGATGATAATATTTTTCATAATATTTATTATTGTTTATTAAGTTGTGATTCCAAGAAGGCTTATTTATGGCATGGATAATGATTGATTTACAAGATCAAGTTACTTTGTGTAATGACTCAAGATCTATCTAGTTTCTTATTTAAAGTTAAATTTTATAGAATTAAGACTAGTATGCTCTTACTCTAGATTTTAGGAGCTAAACTCTAGCATATACATGACTAGCTTAACACATAAAGTTGTCTATCCAAGATAAGCTCTATCAGAGATACAAATGAAAGAGAGCACAATACTGAGAGAAAAGAATGCTATAATATTGAGAGTCTAATAGATGCAGTGAATATCGAGCATGTTGATTTTATCCAAGACATAGGTAAGAAATGAAGAATCAAGTTAAGAACTTATAATATCAAGTTAAGATCTTATATAAACAAGTCCTCAAGTTGTTCGTTTCAAGGCTACTTGAAGAAATATCAAGATGAAGACTCATGGATATTTATAGTTTTCTTGAAAGTCAAAAGCATACGACCACTCAAGTTACTATATTAAGTTTCATAATTGAATAAGAAAAACTATTTCTCAAGGTCTAATGATTGAGGATAAGATATTTTTATCATCGAGGACGATGATTTATTAATGTGGAGAGAATGTAACATACCTCCAAGTTTAACCAAGTTATGATTAAAGACAATCTGAAGTTTTGGATGCTACAAATTTTCGTATAATGAATTCCAACAAGTTTTCAACAACAAAAATTCTAAGTGTTAAAATTAAGTGAAAATTCAAGTTTGAGTTTTCTATTAGTTAATATGCTCAAAGGCAGCCGTTAAGTGTGTATATGGATATGCAAATCAAAATCTGACAAAAAAGTAAAAAGTGACCTATTTTTGAAGTCGACTTTCACATATAGCTGAATTTGGTAATTCTTGCCATGATCGGTTGTAGACCATGCATGTTCTAACCAGCAAGATGATCTCTAGTTGCTATAGCTAAGTCATAACTATGCTTATGCATCGGTCTATATAGATAAGATAGTCAATCTTGATAGCAATTTTTGAGGCAAAGCCTGACAATTGGTCTTTTTGGGAGAGTAATATCTTCCAATCTATTTGGAATTAGAGAAAAGTCAAAACTACAAAGTTTTTCAAAATTCTAATGCTCTATAAAACATATCTCTGTGATGGTTCTCTAAAATTGAGTTCCAAGGTCTTTTTGAGAGTATTCAAAATGGCTAAAGTTGTGTTTTCGGCATAAAACTGTCAAAAACAGCCAAGTGCCCCACTTTGCACTCGAATAACTAAAAAAGAAAAGGGATTTGGCTTTCTAAAGTATCATACACTCTTATAGAGTTTTTCGTCATCTAAAACTTTCGTGTTTACGTCAAAATTTGATTCTAAACACACGGAAAGATAGATGCTTGGAAAAATCGCCTCTTGAAGGTTATACCTAAAATCTAATAAAACTAGTCAAATATTCTAGCTTCTAATTCTTTACCACTAAAAGTGTTTATTCTATGAGTTGCATAGACCAAGTTGATCATGTGTAGGTAAGAAAGTCAAGAACTATGCATCATTAAGCGTGCCATAAATCAAATCGAATTCTCAATTTTTATCGACTTATTTAACTAATCTCAAATAATTTAAAGAAAAACTAACAAAACAAGAGTAGATGTACTTCCCTCATATATTTAATGATGTCTTAAGTGGTTGAAATCCAAATCTACTCTCTAGAAGCTCTGGAAGTGTTGTTTGTAGATTTTGCTAGCCTCTTGGATTTGCTGTCAGGATTGCAACTTCACGCTCCGAACGTGATAAATGATTATGCTAAAAATAAAGATTCCTGTATGACTTGAAAGAATTAAAAGAATAAGAGAAGTTAAGGACTATTTGAATTAAATGCTTGTTTTTATACTTGAAGTTGATTTTGATTGATTTGAATATGCTTTTCTTGAAAGATTATGGACTAGAGATGAGTGTAAGATGATATGTATGACTTGTGATTGAGAATGAGATTAAGGCCAGTCATCCTTAGACTGGAAACGCCGGACTGTGAACGAGATTGAAGCCCTGTGGGAGCCTTGCGGTAGAACCCAGAGAGGATGAGAATGAGATGGAGGTGAATTCGGGATAACCATGATGTACAAGGGAGATTGGGTGGAATAGGGTAATGCCCTAGATCTATTGGTCATTATGACTAACCATGTTATCGAGCATGGTGATGATGACATAATCTTTGAGATGGACTCATATATGGAGAATGATTGAGATGCTATGCTTTAATTGATAGACATTTATATTATGTGAATTTTTATATGATTCTTTTCTTTTGTGATAAGAATCATGGATATGGCATGCATGCTTATTTTGCTATTTGAGAGGGTTGATTTGATTGTATTGCTATGTATAAATACAGTTTTAATGTTTTCTTAGATTAAGTTGTATGAATAAGATATGGTTAGATTTGGGACCATTATAGTTTGTGTATTTTTTAACTTGGTAGAGGTGTCCAGTGAGACCACACTTCTAGGAGTGTGTCTGGACAGTAGTAAGAGTGTTTAGATGTGAGCATAGATAGCCCATATATGTGTCTGTAGAGACATGGGTGGTTTTAGAGCCACATGGCTATCTCGTATTGGTTGCCAATCTAGACATGTAGATAGGTATATATCTACTCGTGGGATTGGGGGGCTGTATGTTAGTCTTGATTTCTAGAAGTGCATAGACACTATAGATCACATAGATGATGTCTATGTGGACATAATCTCTGTTAATTATAAGATGTGTGAATTGTTATGAACAACAAAAGACTCAAAAATTTTCTTGGAAAAATGCACGAAGGTTTTTGAGAGGGAAAAGTGTAGCTTTCCTCAAACTATTGAACATTTTACCACACAAAATAGTACAAATTGCTAAAGACTTGTAACAGTTGCACAAATCGGTTGTGCTAATGTGGTTTCTAATCACAAGAGAAAGATCTTTGATGTCATAGAATATACAAAGAAATCTCTTGGATTTCGAAGAACATTTAGTGAAGTTTTTAAATTTGAGAAATTCTAAGGCACAATAGACATGATGCTATTTGATGCCTTAGTAGTGGTTTGTATTTCATTGCAAGTGGAACTTATGGTTATAGTTCTTCCAAATGGAACACTAGTGTTATATGTTTCCTTTGTCATAGTACTTAAGGAAAATACAGATTGTGCTTCCTATTTCCCTTATCGTAATTCTTATGGAAGTCACATGCATAGATGATCGTGCGATTTGCACACAAACACTTGTTAGAGCTTTCTTGACTGCTTTGTAGACAAAAACTCTTCTTGAAGGGAAGAATAAATAGGCTGACTAAGATGGCCAAGTTTATTCCAACTTAAAAGGATGTGAAAACATCCGAGCTTGCTAGGCTCTTTATTGAACATCTCTATAAACTATATGGCTTGCGTGTGTTTGATAAAGATATGAAGTTCAATAGTCCTTTTGAAGGGAAATCTTTAAAAAGATGGAAACTATTATGAGTATGAGTACGGTCAACCATCCAGAGCTTGAAGGTAAGACAGAGAGAGTTAACCAAGTGCTAGAGGATATGCTTCGTGCATATGTCAGCAAACACACAACCCAATTAGAAGGAGTTCCTGCCATATTTTGGAATTTGCTTAGAATAATTTGAAACATTCAACGATTGGATTTACTCTATTTATTTTAATATATGAATTCTAGTCTAGATCTCATATATCTGTAGAGCTATAGGAGAGCTTAGCCTATCAATCTCCTATCTAATACTTGGCACGCCTATCTAGCAATGTACAAGACCTAATAATACTATGTGGCAAGTAAAGCCCATTGTTTGGGGTCTAAACCATGCATTTGTGTTAAGTTACATAACCATAGAGTCTCCTCATATAATGGGGGCCTTACAAAACATGAGCTAAGAAAACCCATTGCAAAATACAATGAAGGTGAGCATTGATATCTAACAACTTTTACATTTTCTTCTTTTGTTTATGCAAATGCCTTTTATCCCTCATTGTTATCCTATCACCCTGCAAAATCTACGCACGCCTTTTATCCCTCATTGTTTTCCCACCACCCTACAAAACCTATGCATGTGTGAACGTGGGGGCCCCTTATATCACCTCACTTAGAATTCTTGATGTACCATGGTAGAAGGTGTCTTTGCATCCCTTTTGACAACTCTACTATCTATAATCATGTGCAATCTTAGACTAGTTCCCATGCACTTTCCCTCTAGGTTTGCAATCTATGGTGCACATTACAAAATGAATTTCGACAAATTAGAGATACACTCATCTTATAAGATAATATTATGTTTGAGCCCCTCACATGCTAATAAGCTCCCATGCTTGGAATCTACTAGGTTTGTTGTAGGCACCAAGGCTTTCTTGACTATGTTTCTATGCTTCTGACCTACAAAGGAAAATATTTGAATTTATAAATTTCAATTACAACAATAAATTTTGTACTTAACATACTTGTATTGTTTGCATAATAGATTCACCATTTCTACCGTATGGCTCACTCTATAGTGTCATCAAAGAACTAGCAAAGCTAATAATGTTCCATTCTATAACCATCCACCAATGCCCACCATGTTGAAATTGTTCAAGGCATCCTTTTCTATCTTAGTTGTCCTCCATTTCTTACACAAGTACCAAGTGTTCTTCCTCAAAGCTAGCAAACACACTTGTTTGTATGTTTAGTAAAACTTGTTTTCCAATGGAACAAGTACATTCTCTCTCTAGCTTTTATCTCCTTGTCAAGAGCTTCTCCATAAAATGTTCTAATTGCTCTCAAGTTTTCCCTTGCTTGAGGAACCATTAAAACCCATACAATCTACATCATGCCCATGCTCCTTATCAAATGTGTCAAGGCTTTACTAAAAAATAACTTGAGACTCAATATCCTTCTCCTTGAACTCGCACGTGGGGATTATAAATACTACAAGTCTAACTTTTTAGAAGTGTTTCCACCTATTTTCTTTGGCAAAAATATTGTTTGAGAAGAGTGGAAGAGCCCATAAGACGGTTTCGATGATAAAGATGGTCAAGTTGTGCTACTTTTAAGAGTCATTACACCAAAATTTTCTAGCATAGTTAAGTTTTGATAAGAAATAATAACCTATAAAACTAAGGTTTTGCATTAACCTTTGGTAATCCGTTGAAAAACTTTTTTATTAAAACTTGTGCATTGGATGACCCGTTGATACTTCTCCAATGGTCCGGCTTCCACCAAAGAAAAAGAATACCTTAGAAGCCAAATTGTTCAATGAAGATGTAGTCTTGAAGCAATACTTTTGTCTAGTTTTTTCAAGAATGCAAGAAACGAAGAAGGTTTACATTTGTTTAAGAAACTTAGAGAGGAGCCACCACGAAGATCTGTATGCACATTCTCATGATGACGTTTAACTCCATTCAATGATAATATCGACGGGGCTCTTTTTGTTTGAATTGATAAATTTTATTATTTGAATGCAAAAAGTGATCCCTTCATTGAGTTTTAAAAAAATTATATGTATTATTTTGAGAGCTTCCCATGAAGCTTTTAAACCACCTATTAAGTACCCAAAAAAAGTTGTGTAAGTGTACCACCTTAACTTGATTTCAACCCTTGGCTGTAGAACATGTGGATAGTATTGAGGACTAAAAAGTTTGGTTGCATTAAAGAAATGTATATTTGGAAACCTGTCATTAATGCAATCCACAACCTTTTGCACAAAATCCTTAGCCAAAGTCACACATGCATCGATATCTCCTCCCTTAATGTCCAATGCAATGACTTGCTTATCTTTGCCAGGAATGCTATAGTACATAAGTCTATGTACATATTCCTTACCTTCATCATTTGTATGTTGCAATATGCCACTGTGTGTTTCATCTATGAAGCATGTGTTGAAAGATGTTATTCTTGGAAATTTTATTGAATATGTCCAAGTCATGTAATACATCAGCAAGAATGTAGATGCAAAACAAAACCTTGAATATTCATAATTATCATACTAAGTAGGTGCTTCCTCCTTTCAAAGTCCCAAGATAGCAGGCACATCAGTTTTGTCAATCTAACCATGACACTTCCTCTGACTAACCATCTCACATCATGCATTTGTAAAACCTTAAAAATTTGAATATTCATTTCACGAAGAAGGTTTTAAAAATCATTATACCTTGAACTGGATCCATCAATCTAAGATTAAATTTTGATAACAATGTTTTCAATGTATGATTAGCAAGGAACATATTTTGATGCATCAAGTACAGCTAAAGATTCTCTATGTGCTATACAATGGACACTAATGAGATGAGGAATTCCTTGCGCTAACTTTGCAATCAGTCCATCATGGCAACCAAGCATATAATTGTTGCCATATGTGGATATGCCCACTAAATGCTACAAATCAAGCCCTTTTACATTTAACACCTCGATGATTGTATTGAATTTAATTTGAGCACATCTGTCATATCAATTAACTTTGTAAACTCTATGTTGCACATGATGCCTCTTCCATTACCTTGTGTTTGAAGATATAGGAGATTTGGAGATCGCAGTAGAAATTGACCTCTTTGGAGCCATGGACCTTGTACATGATGAAAAATCATAAAATTTCTTTTATATTCTCAACTCAAATGTATTTACTAATATTTTTGATAAAATGCAGTAAGTAAATTTATCCTCAGATACTTTCCTTTTTAGCCCCATTGGTTTTTTTTAGTGTTTCTGTCTTCTCAGAACCAATCTGTGTGTCCACTGAATTGGAATCCTCATTAATATCATTCATGTAAAGTGGTTTGTCAGGTGTTCCCAAGTTTACTCGTTTTGTTTTCTCATCATTTTTCCCTTTTATGGATTTCTTTCTTCTATGGCCCTTCTTTTTGGATCCTACTACTAAAGTAGCCTGGCTTTCTATTTTCTTTTCCACCAATAGGTGTGTTTCGAGCCATGAGTCTCATTATTGCATTCACAAGTGGGTTAAGGTTTCTCAAAATTGATCTTTGAGTTTGACCACCCATTCCAATCATGTTGAGAGGTGTGATGGTAGGACCATTCTGCTAATTTGCAACTACCAGTTTCATTGGGCAATGTTTGATCCAATGATCTATGCTACAATGATTACAAGATGCAGGTGGTATGTTAGAAGATGCAGCTTGGGTGATTGGTTGGTTTCTAATGGGACACTTAGAGACTCAGTGTGGCCCGTGACAATGATAGCTTTGAAGAGGCATTCTCTTGACAGTAGAGTTGTTGATGCCTCGATCTCTTCCTACTGTGGCTAGCTGGTGTACTGGTTTGACTCTGCCTCTTGCATCGACTACATTGTAGTCCGGATAAAGCTCTGTGGAGTCCTCAGTGACATGTGATGCATTGTCTAAGTCAACCTCATATTTTGGACACTTAGAAGGTTCCTCAAAACCTATTTGGTTCAATGGTGTAATCCTCATAGGAATGCACAGACTCATGGAATGCATTGATACAAACGGTCCACTTACATCTTGGAGCGTATGCACATCCTAATAGTTTTTGGAAAGTATTCTTGTTGTTGGCAATGCCTTATTTGATACGCAAGCGACTATATCATTGGCGATGTGTGATTAGTGTCGCTTGTAGAAGCACAAGGAGTGTTTAACAAGCTTCTAGGTTGACAAGTAATCTCATGAAATGCACTGATGCAAGCCTTGGAACAAGTGCAATTGAAGGGCACATTGGAGCCACAAGACATGACACACACTGATGGTTGTTGGAAAGTATGCAATCGAAGGGCACATTGGGGCCACAAACTGATGGTCGTTGGGAAGTGATGTTTTTGGCACTGCCGTGGTCGATATATCACTTGCAAAACCACACAATCTTTGACAAGCTTTCAGTCCAATGCACTGACCTATGGGACTTGAAGCCACAAGAAAAGGCAGTACACTTGTGTACGTGATTGTAACCATGCACTACACTGAGGTAATAAAATTTAAGCTTTTGAACACACCTTACATCTTAACCATTGCTTGATCAAGATGGGGCATAGCGTCTCAACTTTTAAGTACGGGTACAGACTAGTAAGTAATGGTAATCATACTAGTATACCATGAAACACTTTTCATCCTGAAGTGGATACTTTCAAACTTTGCAAATGTTTTGAACGTTTGAAACCGGTTTTTTTCACCTTTCTTTTAATAAGGTTTAAAAATACGAATTGGACTCGGTAACGAACGTATGCATCATTGTCAATTTGTCTACATCTTTTGCATGTATTGAACTTTGCCTTTCTTTCTATACGACTTTGTGGGCACGTTTCTTGTGACTTGTCGTGATTTATAGTCAGGACTCCGGATAACTGGCATTTGTTAGACATGCAATCCTGTTATACCCTGTTTGAAACGCTTTTGAAAGTTGAAATCTAGCAGATTTGTATGATACAATGTATGTTTTTTTACATTGAACCATAGTTGCCATGTTTATCTATGCATATAAGTAACAAATCTGGCATTTTTTTCGACATGTACCCCTCCCCTGTATGAAACGTTTTTGAAAAAACACATTTTTTGAAATGCCTCGTAACTATGATGGTTATGAGTGCAGCTGTGTTTCTAACCCTCTTTCCTGTAACACAAATTGAGAGCCAGAAAGGGAGAAAAGGGCTGCCTTCTTGTGAAGACAAACACATGGTTGTGGAGGCTCAAGTGATGTTTCCAAGCTACAAAGAATTCCTCTCAAATTTCACACGACTTACACGAAACAGAAGGCAACCACTCTTTTAATGTACAATGCTGTGCCTCTTACAAAGGCAGAGAACGGTCAAAAAATGCATGGTGCCTCCAGAACAAATGAGACTTTACAGATTATTTCACAACCACTACTTATACAGAGGGGAGATCTCAAACTGCCCCTTGATCCAAGCTCCAGAACTGCCATCAGCACACCCAGTGCAACCAGGTTGTTCAGAGATACTCCACAACCGTGCTTTACTTAAAGTACCTTTGTGTTGTATGAGCCGCATTTCCCGCACTTGTGGTACAGCCAGTGAAATGGTGCGGTGCCTTTCTGTTCACAGTCATTGCACAGAATATCCTGCAAAGGACAATGAAGTTACATTGAGACACCCTATGCAAGATAGCTTGCTCCCACAACAAGACACTTGGCATTTTACAGACACAACCCCTGCAATGAGAAGGGCATCCACCTATCCTTTACAGGTGGCTCCCTAAGCAGCTTTGCTCCCACAACAGGACACCAGGGGGCTTTACAGACACAACCCTTCACCCCCCCCCCCCCCGCCCCCCCCCCCCCCCCCCCCCCCAAAAACCCGGTCCCTTCTGGGTGGCTCCCCCGTCCAACTCCTACCCAGCAAGAGAGATATCTGTAGAGGCCCTAAATATGTAATACACACACACCTGTTTTCTGTCTTTATATTCATCTGGAAGCTCTTCTCCTGCTAATAAAGCATCAAGCATGCCAAAATAAACCTGCTTAAAGACAATTAGATTGGATCAATATCACCAAAATCCCAAGAGTTAAATGTGACAGATGCCTCATCATAATTCCATGAAGAAAATGACAGCTACACAGTGCACGTTGTGACAAGTTTCTACTTACAGACATATCTCCAAGTGATTTGCAGCACATTGGACATGCATAATGATTGCAGGTATAAGCCTGTGTTCAATCAAATGGATTCAGACATATAAGCCTGCAGATCAACAAAATGAGAAGCAATGCAACCATTTTTTATCCAGTTTGCATAAGGTGAATGGTACCTGGAAACATGCAGAATGCATAAAATGTCCACAAGAAAGGGCCTTCACTGGAGCCTTTGATGTGAACAAAAAGTCGTGGCAAATAGGGCAGTTCGACTCCAACCCCTTTTCCCGGCACTTGTGAGCTTTAAGTGACTTGTTCATACAAGCATTACAAGTCATGCAGTGGAAGTAGTCGATCCCCAGCCCTTTGCCCACTCTGCATATGTTACAATAAGGGCAATGATATATGTCTCTGCGCCATAAGCACACCAGTGTTAGCTTATATATGGTAAAATCGTCAATGCCATCTCTGCAAGGCAAAGCACCAAATACCTTTTGTCATCATCAAAGAACTTGCATATGCTGCAATAGTATCTTGCAATCGTGAAGTTGTTGCAGGATGGAGTAGTGCAGTATTGAGCTACTGGTTGGATCTGTAAACACTTCATGCACATCATCTCCTTTGTGGCTTGCCTGTATGTAAACAATGTGCAAATATGTTAAAACCTCCTTGTGAAAACCCACAGGTAGCCTTCAGAGATAATGGTAAAAACCATACGCATTGCCTAGAGAAGCTCACCTGTCCATAGAATGATCGCTGACCTTGTCATGGCAAAAACGACAAGTAAAAAGCAGCCCACAGCAAGCAGCTAGCAGTTTGCAATTCCTCTTGTAATGTTCACAACCATAGCTGCTCTTGTCTTGATCATTGAATGATGGATAACGTCCAGGAACTTCTTCAATACAATCACCATGAGAAGTGGATGTCTGAGGTTGCCTCTGCTGAGCAACAATCCAACGACTGCAGTGTGCACCAAAAACAAGAGCCTCAGATTTTGACCTATGGGAAGTGTAATCAACCTTATAGTTTTTATTACAAAATGTCCTAACCTGGTCATCAGATTTTGCATGAGATAGGCCTTCAATCGGGGATCGAGAGAAGCATCACTTGAAACCTTCCTCACAGCAGCTTCCAGCTCCTCCTGATTCATTCTAAAAATGTCTTGCCAACCTGGTTTGAAAGTGCCCATATCTTCTTGAACTTGAGCCAGAGATTCCCTTTGTTCTGAAGTACAACTGTGATGCTCCTTGCCAGTGCCCTTGATTTGCTCACACCCAGGTGTTTCAGAAGGATAGCCTGCTTTTGCTTTCTGGAAATTCTTCCCCTCTTGAATAGGCACATCGTAAACAACCACTTTCTTATCATCAGCAGTTCCCATCTTAGTATCAATAGCTTCTTTGCTCCCATCAACACTGTTCTCATGCCTAGCATCCTTGGCAAGGTAATCTGCCACCATCTTGAGACATTCTGCACTTCCAGGTTCAGGCATATCATTATGTTGTGAAGTTGAAGACTGAGGTTTCCCACCAGCAGATGTCAAAGAACGAGGTGATCGGATTGGCGAGCTTGGAAAACAAGCATGCAACCACTTGTCAAACATTGTATTTCGGGTAGCCTGTAGCCAAGTGTCAAACAAATTACTCTGCTCCTCTAGTGAGAGGGCTGTGGTCACCCAAGGAATCATGGATTGAAGAACTTCTGCACCAGTTGTGCCAATTATCCGACCGATAATTTTATCTTGCTCCTGTACAGAAAAATGAGCGTCGAAAAGTGGCCACAACTCCAGCTCCTCTCTAGACACATGATGATCTAGGGTGACGTGTACAGACTTACACATACCCTGCAACTTTGCAGAAAGCTCCTGCTTACACTTCAGACTCTCCTGATACTCAGTATTCCATAAGTCTTCCTTAGGCTCTTCTTGTGCTCCACCCCGAACTCTGGTTAGCAATTTTACATGCAAATTTGAGAGCTCTGAAAGAACAGCAGAGATATCTTTGAGAAGCTGCTCCTCTTGCTTATGGTCAATCATATATGAATGACTTACATTATGGAGAGCCTCCTTGGCTTCCAAAGCAGGAAAGACAATGTCATCCTCCGCATTGCTATGGGCACGATACAGACCCCACAAAAGCATGAAACGGCCTGTAAATTGCCTCAAAAAATCATCATCACAATTGGCAATCCTGCCAGATTGCTCATCTAAATATTGAAGGTCCTTACGAATTGCTTTGTGAAACTGAAAGATTGTGTCTATGGGTTTAGCAGCTGCACCCCTACCACTTGAGTTCACTACACAACCCATGCCAAACAAGCCAGAGCCCGAGTATGTTGAGGAGCTTGATGACAAAGAGCGAAGAGATTGTGGAAGCCCAGTTCCAACACTGAAATCCAAGCTACTGCCTTTTATACCCAGATCTGGGACACTGCATGTCTGTAGCGGTTCCTCTATTCCAGTTTCCAAGTGCACGTTGGCTAACTTGGTCTCACAATGGCAACTAAACTTCATCCTTACTGACCTTTTCTCCTCATCCAAGGCACTCGAAGATGAGCACTTAGAATTTTCTGTTCCTTTTGAATGCTCCAATTGCCCCTTGCATGCCCAGCCTAAAAGTAAGGTAACCAATGCCTCATCACCCACCGGTGCTGCAACATATGCACAAGGCAAAAGTTATTTGTTGTCCTGTAAAAAATTCTGTATAGAAGCTTCTATGTGCACACACGTGTCAGCACACGTACATATGCATGCATGCAAAAATCCATAGAGAATAGAAATTTTTCTCTCACCTGCTTGCTGTATGTTGTAAAGCATACATTTGACCTCATCTTCACTAAGGAGAGCCATAAGCCATGGCAATACCTTTTCTAGCACCTTCAAAGGCATCACACGAAGGCTCCGATAAAGCAAGCTCTGCTGCTCTTGAATACTACAGTGCTTTCGAGCAAGTGGAAGAACCTGGAAAGAAGAATTCTACATTGAACTCAGAAAGTTTTAAAGATAAGACATACAGAGTCATTAGAAGAGAAACACTTGCTTACCATCATTTCTTCCTCTAAGAGATGCTTCTGAACACTTTCAACAATACAGTCTGCCTGGGCGCACAGCTTATCAATAACTTCTGTTAAGAAGCCATTTTCAGCTGTGCGCACACCCTCTAGTAAAGAGTGGAAACTGCTAAATTGAAGCTCATGTTCAGAAACATAAGAAAGAGCATAATTTGCCCTTTCAGAAACTGCTGGAAATACAATGCTATCTTCTGCAGCACTGTCAGAAATCAAAAAACTGTTGTTAGCAAGTTGGGCTTTGGGCCTCTTCCTCCTTGAGATGAAGTCATTACCAGACAGATTGATGACTAATAAAGAAACCACTATCAGCCACAGGCGCTGATCACCTCCTACTGAAAATTGTGTACTGCTGCTTTAATCACTGACATATTCTATAGTGTATCTCTAATACAATTTATTATTTTCTTTATCTTTCTCAAGACTCACACTAGGCACACAACCATGCGTGCACAAGGAGGGGTAAACAGCCTGATTAATCTAGAATGAAAAGGAGGTTGGAACAGGAGAGCCTTTGCTGTTCCTTCATAAGTTTCTGCGAGGCCTTCAACTACGTAACCAGGGAGAGTCAGTCTACAGAAGAGAATGGGCAGCTGGGGGGCAACAAAAGCAACCAGTGGAGCTCTCACAAGACGCAGGTGTAAACTAAGGCTGCTCCATATTACTCGCTAATTTCTAAAGCAGCTAAAGGCTTTGGTCACGCAACACAAGAAGCAAGAAAAGGCTAGCAAGGCACGTTCACAGCAAGAGATACAAAAACTGTCATTTAGGAGGCTTGGTAAAAACTTGGATAAGGCCAGAACTATGCTGGTCGAAATTGCCATAGCAAGCTCATGTTCTGTTTCAAATTCCAATAACATTAGCATGGCTCTTGAACAAGTGTCTACTCAAAAAGCTTCAAATGCCAGCACCACCATGGGAAATCTACTTGAAGAATTTGAGGTCCCAAAAGCCCTTGAACCCATAATCTTTGGCTTGCCATACTATTGTTAATTCATGCTCTCTCCAGCACAGAAATTCCAAGCCCAACAAACCACAGCAAAGAGGAAGCACACAGCAAGAAAGCAGAGACATACCTATGGAAAACACATACTTCAGTCAAAAATTGCAGTCTATCACTGAATACAGAAAAATCTGGATCCAATGGTAGACCACAGACTGATGACTGAAGCTTTCTTGCTGCTTCCACAAATTCTCCCAGCTCTTTTCTGATTGCTTTGTGCCAACAAAGTAAATCATTGATAGGAGACTTGTCAGAGTCATTTAGCTCTTGTATATTACTTGCTGATCTCTTGCTTCCCTTCCTATGTGCACTGACATCCCTACCACTGTTTCCCCTGAGAGTTGTTATTTGAGAATGCTGGATAGCTTCCGTACTCTCTACACTGTCAGAGTCCTTCCATTGTGATGTGCAGCCAGCTTTTAACCACGAGAATATAACCTTCAACAAACCATTCTCAGCAATAAGGACTCAAAGTTGGGGAAAAAAAGAACATTTTTTTCTCAAAGACAACTTCGAAGAACTGAAATTCGAGCTCACCTGCTGAAGTAGATCTTCCTTGGGAACAATGGTACGCATACACGCGACCATTTCTTCATGCTCCACCTCTGAAAGTGAAGATGCAAGCCAGGGAAGAAACTCCTCCATGACATTCACAGGAATACTGCACAACAACTGCCATACTAGAGTTGCTTGCTCATCACACGTGAAATGTCTTGTCAAGAGGGGGAAGACCTGCACAGCTTTTGCATTGTCATCTCTCTCTCTCTCTCTCTCTCTCTCTCTCTCTCGCTCGCTCGCTCGCTCAACAAACACACACACACACATACACACGCCAAGAAGGGATTAAGAGCTGGTATATAAATAAATATTTATTTGACATTGGTCATGCCAGTGCTACTCTATGGAGTTGAAGTTGGGGGAGGCAGCATCTCACCTTCCACATGGATGTTACATGGAACAAGTTCCTCACAAATTTCTTCAAAGTGAAACAACAGATCCTATACATATTACTGCTCAAGATTGAGACCTTGCCCATTGGACCATGCTTGGGATGGAAAAGCTGATTGCATACATCCAAAATATTCAAAACCTGCCCCCTTACAGATTTGCCATGTGCAAAAGTCCAATAAGAGTAAAAGCTGATGATGGATGACAGAAAATACGCATCAATTTGCGAGATAGGAAGCCCTACATGTTTTCACCTGCCCAACACAGGATCTGCACGTAGTCCACACATTTTTAAAAAGACAATGTCTCACCAAATGGGAAAGATAAAATGGCTCCACCACACCTCAGAACTTAGTCCCCTCCACATAAATCTATTTCTAGCTGAGAAAGGACACCTACCTGAAACCGGCCTTTGGTAGAAACCAAAGTGCGGTAGACTAGCAGTCACCCAATCCAATTGTAGTCCAGCTCATAAACAAATAAACAGGAGCTAGAGTGCTCCAATAAAAGAAAGAGAACGACACCTGTTGGCCCCAAAGCTTGGCCCCCCTTTCGGTATTTCTTTATTCAATTTCAATGGAAAAGTTTTAAATGATTACAACATGGCCATTCATGGCTCGTATGTCTGCAAGTCCAATCTGCCAATCCTCTAGACCTCTTAGCATAGAGGTTTCACACAGCTTTGTGTCCCAAGAACACCACACTGTTATCTCCTCTAATCTGCTACGTCAGTGCATCCATGAGGCCTTGAAATGCATATGACTGAACCATGCACATAGCCACAAACTCAACTATGAAAACAGTCCACAAAACTCTTCCAAATCAGTCCACAATCTTGCCCTGTTTCCACCCTCTAAACTCCCAAACCCTTCCTCTCACAAAGGGCCAAAGAGAACAACTCCGGAACAATCACGAGCCAGTGAAAAGAGAGACTCAAAATGACACCTCCTGCAGTCCCACCTGCTCACAAAGAGAGAGAGAAACTTACAGTCTTTGTGTCACTTTTCACAAGAGAGAAGAGACGCGAGGAAAAGCCCCATTCTGTCCTGCCCTCTTGTCTTGCAGTCGGGAGAGAGAACACCCGTGAGTGAACCTGCTGTCCAGCCCTGTATTCCCCTCCTTCAGCCCACACTTCTCAGCTAACAAACAGCTTCTTGCCAAAAGCAAAAGAGAGAGAAGAAGCTTCTGTAGGCGCCTGTTTTCTCTGCAACACAACAGTCAGTTCTGTCCTCCAAAGACCAAAGAAAGAGAGAGATAATATGGCCTGTGTCTCTGCCCTGTAACGCAGCACAGCAGCCAGCTTCAGTCTCCTAACAGCATGCGTAAAGGAGTATTAGGCTGCTCCTGTAGCCTCAGTAGTACAGCCCGCCTACAGCCCTTCCAAAAAGCAAGCTATCTTCAGCAGTGCAGATCCTTGTAGCTGTTTTTCCAGGCCAGAAATCAGCGCTACCTGCCAGCCCCTCTTCCCAAAAAGCATGAGATAGAAAGAGAGAGGCGTGTGCTCCAAAAGTACAGTAGCCCCCCCCCCCCCCCCCCCCCCCCCCCCCCCCTCCTAAATAGCCTACGGGCCACTCAAGGTTTTAAAACCTTCCTAGGGGCCACCCGAGGTTATAAAACATTTTGAACTTTAATTCCTTGGTCCCCTTCACACTTGGGGTTGTCCACACATGTTTCCTTTTTGTCCGGGCACCCAAGTATGAACATTTAAATATATAACTTACTCACTGACCACCATGCTCACACTTATGCTGCACCAATTTCACAGAGTCATGACACCTAGCTATTTAACAAAGCCAGTACCACAGTATGCTATCTAGCCAATTGTGTCTTTCCGCTAGGGTGACAGCTCTTATAACCTCACATGAGAGACTAGTGACGAGAATTTTGAATCACAAGCGACTTGCCATAGGTGTCACGTTGGAGACACAACAGTATACCCTGTTGGAATGCTCTGCCTATGCCCAGCACACTAACTCTTTCAGGACAAATTTAGTCCATTGTCCAGGATTTTGATATCCATGATCAGAGATGCCTTGGACTTTAATTGCTAGAGCTCGGGGGACTCCCTCATTTGAAGGAGCAGAGTTCCACCTCAGGACACCTCATAGCTGACCATCACTAGCTTTTTCTGGATCCAAGATGTGGCACCAGTCAGCTATCCCGGGAGGCACCTGCGTCTAAAAGAAACCCCGCCCCCCCCCCCCCCCCCCCCCCCCCCCCCATCCCCTACCGCCCGGGGGGGGACTAGACACCATACTGCTCCAGCCCATGTTTCACATCTTTTTTTGGTCTCATATATCCTCTAGGTCTTTTGAAGACGTTTATATATCTTTCTTTCTTTCTTTCTTGCGACTTCACACGAGCTAGGCATGGTTAATACCCCCAAAGCTTCCCATGAAGCTCGAGTTCCATAGAGAGCTCTTTTGGCAGACTACAGATGATGATTTCTCAATAAACCCAGGTATCTCTATAGACACACCTCTCATGCCATGCAGAGAGCTATTGGTCAGATGCAGGTATCTTCTCACCTACTCCAGATTGAGACAGAACAAGCTAAGGGTACTCCATGAGAGGCGCTCAGACATGCAGATTTGCATGGGGGAGATTCGAGGAGCACTACTCATTTCAATGCCCAGTATGTTATAAGATCCAAGAGATTTCATTGTCTCTTCAGAGATGGGTTCAGTTCTCTATCAGAGGTAATGCACTACAAAGATCAGAAAAGCTTGGGTATGTACTTGCTCAAGTTGCACTGACATCAAGAGACTGATGTGGTCAGGAGGAGAGAGCTGCATGACCGTACCCAGACCTCTTATCACGAATTTCTTCAACTCATATCATACTTGTTTCGGCTTCATATGCGCAGGATGCTCACTGTGATTAAACAGGATGATGAGGCACGATTTATGTGGATGCATTTACCCAGGCCTGGCTGTACATTGCAGTATGCTACTTCCCACCTAAGATTGCCTATTGCATGTGCCTTGATGCTGAAATGCGTGTCCCCATATACACAATTATTTGCAGACACTGCAGAGTTCTCCCAACAAGAAGATGTTCTCTTGTTGGGTGCTTGTAATGCACGAACAGAGAAGGAGCACATCCCGATGTATGATTTCCAAGATGATGCCATCATGTTACCTGAGATTGATCTCGATGAGATGAGTTTGCAACGGGCCTCTCAGGATACAGCACCTGTTACACCATATGGGAGTCATGCATGAGCTAATTATTTACAATAGGATGTCCCGTTGGCCTACGTTGGACAGCCTTACTTGCTTCCCACATAGTGGAAGTTCTAGCACAGTGGTTTACCTCATGGGGTCTCCTGCTCTCATACCACATATCCCAGATTTCAGTATCTCTCCCCCCACCTATAGGAGCCAACCACACTAACCTCTCATTCACCATCTCATGCCTTGTTTTACCTCCCCCACTCGTATCCATTTTCACCATGATCTAGACAACAGTTATGAGGATACCTCTCATGCCATATTTCAGCCCTTCACCTCTCCCTCCCAATATCCACAATCGCATCCCAACTTTCATCCATCATCCATGACTCTACCCCTGCCACCTTTCCCTAAACCACACGCTCCTAAGCCCGTTTATCGATGGGCTCTCAGCCTCAAAATGGGTCCTCGAAATGGGTGGTATGATGAGGAGTGCAAAGCCACAAGGCTCCACCTCCTACGTGAGACGTGAGACGTGAGATGCAAAAAATCATCCATCAACTCACTCGCACGAAGAGGCATGCGTTTCTTGCTAGATGAAAACAAGAGTTATACCAGCTCTTTTTGAGCAAGGATAACTCAGTTTCCAGGCCCACTTTCAAAAGGCTTGCACCAAGTGTTGGCTTTTCAACACTTTGGTGATGCCCAGCCATGGTGCAGCTTTCTGGGGACCAGGGCTAGGGGAGGCTACTTGGAAAAGCATTGAGGGGCTAGAGGTTATGATGCTGTCACGGATGATCAGAAGTAAGATGTCTGTGCTACATAAGGTTGTGCTAGCAGAGTTCGGGGTGGCCCCACTTGCCATAGATGCCCTCATTCGAACCACCACCAACATCCAGCATGTATACATTCTCGAAAGGAATTGCCTTCCGAGGTTGGCAGTAGAGTAATCTATGCAGTTACAACCGGAGAGGGAGAGCGAGCAAGTTAGGTTGGCTGGACTGCCCTCCACCTCATTTTGTTCAAATCATTTGACACGCTTATTAAAAGAATCTTTTCCAGTGTTAAAACAAAGAAACCTAGCCAATCTTACTTTAAAAGTAACAAAGTGTAATCTACATTCAGGCAAACCTGTTCCTCTTCCTTGGACATATGCTGACAAAGGGTGGTTTGGATAGCCTCGGTGCAGCAAATAAGTTTGCGCCTCAGCTTTGCTGAAGGGCCTTCATTGTCCTTCAGAGCAGAATTCAATAATTCTGACAGCTGATCGAACAAGTTGATTTCCTCTTTGTGCTCCAGTGAATATGTTTGAGCTACATTCTTAACACGGCTATCAAGAGCAGGAAATATGACCTGCCATTCAAGATTTCCACAAATGTAATAAAGTCATAGAACACCTTGGTAAAAGCAAACCAGAATTCCCAAAACAAAAAGCTTAAACCTTGTTTGAGATCTGTGAACACTTAATGGAAGAGCCGTGAATGGCTAGGACCTGAGATGCTACATGAGGGTCATGAATGCTGGATGCCTACATGCAAGTAAGGATGACACTACATCTCTCATTGAGTGCATGGCTACCATTTGGTCAAACCTTGTCATAACATTATAATGCCAAGCTGGTATTGGAGTTTACAAAGCAATGCAGGCATCGCCTCTTGTCTATGTGGTTCCATAATTTCATCTTCATCATTGGCCATCATAACGCCACCATGACCATTGACTACGATGATTTGCATATGACAGAATGGATTGGTTTTTGTTATTGCAAGTGACAGGTTATGCGCATTAAAGATGCATGGTTAAAAGAAGACTTACCTCATCTTCTGCATTGCTGTGCTGCACATAGACGAGCCGGAGAAACTCAAAACGATCCCAGAGAGCCTGTAGCTCCTGCTTGGCCCCTTTCTCTGCAGCGAGGGCATCGAAGCGGAGCCGTTGCAGCTCAGCTCTAACCGCCTTGTGAAAGAAGAGGAACTCTCGGATGGGGGAGGCAGTCAATGCTGCTGGATGGTCCTGGACTAAGGTACCTTCGTGGACACGGACAGCGCTTCCCATGCTACTATCTGACGGTGGTGATGATCACCATGGACCCACTGTTGCTATTCTGCACTGTACGAAAACCCTAATTCAGCAAGTAGGCTCTCCTGCTGCTTGTGTCGTACGAAAAAACCTGGACGCTGCTTGTGTCGTACGACAAAACCTGGCTTCTGCTTGTGTCGAACGACAAAGCCTGGCTTCTCTTCGTGTCGTACGACGAACCCTGGCTTCTGTTTGTGTCGCAGGACAGAGCCGCACGTGCGAATTTGAGGCCCTCTGTGTGAGAAAAACCCTAGAAGGCACTTAGAATTTCTCAGGGTGTCCCAGGCTTGCTCCGGATTGCGCAATTGTTGGAGCAGGAAGAAACGACAAGAGGTTGCGATGACGCGAAGAGCCAATGAAGGGAAAAGGCCGGCGAAGATGAAGAAAAACGATGAGGGGGCTAAAAAACACGTTCGGCGATATCCAGGCTTTGAGTGCGGGCAGGCGCCATGGCCCATTGGAAGGAGGCCAGGAGCAGAATTTGAGGAATGAAGCTAGCACGGACGATCTCGACGATGCAGGAAGACTACACGCTTACACATACGGTACACAATACGTAGGTATACGCTGTACAGCCGGCTGATGCTGCGTGTTGGCCACGTGGACTGGCTTCTTGTATATTAGCATCGAGGTCCACCAATAGTTGTGCCTTCATTTCTATTGAACATGAAATGAGTTTTGACCCTAAGAGAACTAGAATGCTTCGGTACACGCTTCTATGAGGGTCATGGCCTGAGCACATCTTGAGTGTTGAGAAGATGAACTTGCACTAACAAACCCATTGATGTGACAACTTCTTGATTATCTAGTTCTTTGCTTTGTTATGGTTCTTCTTAATGGACATGTCACCTTGTTGACTGGTGGCATTGATACAAACTTAAGCATGCGGAGCACTGACGTAGATGAATGCATTGATGCAAACCTAAGCATGTGGGGCACTAATCAGTAGATAGTTCATTCTCATATATACTTTGAAGAAACAAAGATGGTGCGCTAGCTTGCACATTGATGATGGCCTAAGCATGTAGAGCACTAACTCGTTACTAATTCATTCTCATTGTTGCAATATAGCCGACTTTTTGACATGATGTGGTATTGATGCAAACCAAAGCATGCTTAGCCCTAGCAAGTCGTTGTTTCATTCTACAAAGAAACATAGACAACTTTAGGGAACGACCTAAGACTAATGTAAGGAAAAATGATTCCAATCACTCATCACTATGGGAACAAAATTACTTTTATAATTGCACCTGTTAGAATTTTGAGAGTAATTATCAAGAACGAGGTGGATGCTCCAATCTGTGAATCCTTGCACATCAACATATTAACCAACATCAAACATTGATGAAGTTAATCGTTTTATCTATGGCAACACTTATTTAGTGCATGTGATGTTTGTGCATGTTTGGTTGTGAGCATACACAATCGTAGGAGAACATTTCATTCCTTTGTTTCGACAAGCTGGAGGATACCAAATGCTTATAGATCTATATAGCAAATGACAATGTATGTATGTGATGGCCACTCGCTTCGAAATCGTTTTGGAGCAGCACCAATGCCACTATTTTAAAATCTACATATACAATGAAAAACTGCCTTTAAACTTTTGGGGAGGCCAATAAATTATATTAAGATATACATATTCTTATTCTTACTACATGAGTGCCACATCAAGTTCAAACCATTTACTACATCAACTTTGTGCTTGCCTATGCCTCTAGGTCAACTTTGTGGCCATCTCCCACATTAACCTCACACCAAGATGCAAGATAAGTTTTTATTGTCGTTTCCCTCGTGCCCCCCATGTTGATTTAGAGTAACATCACTACTTGTTCAAGAGATTCCTCCATAAGCAATGTGAGGGAATTGGGGAGTTTCATATTTTTGGTCGACTTCACGGTATATGGGCTTTATGAGAGGTTCTTCTGTGTACAACACCAGTACCTTCATGCATGTCGTATGGAATTACTTGCCAAAAAAAACTTTAAACTCTAGAAATAAGTACCACCTCTAAAAAATTATGTATGAACAATCACTTATAGAAGATTTTTTGTAATTTTTTAAATAGCCTTAGATAAACTTAAACCCACACACATGCACATACATGATATGCAAAGCATCTCAAAGAGAGTGCTAGAAATCACTCCAAGTGGAGGAAAGTTGATACCGCTTCTGATGAAGTTCCCATGCCATTGTTGCCACACTTGCACTTTAGAGCTATGCATCTTGCAAAAAACTCCATGCTATGTGTGTGTGTGTGTGTGTGTGTGTGTGTGGTGTGCACATCTTCTTCCCTTGTTAGTCATCAACTTTTGATTTTTCCTCTTCTCTTGCAGTTTGACCATGTGAGCCTTTTTTCAAGGAAAAAGATTCTTCTATTAGAAGAGTCATGATGGCTAAATACAAACTCGTCCCCAAATGGGAAGCAGGAGTCAAGGTACATAAAAGGGAGGATGCTCTTCTCCTTCGGCTGGCCACTTTGGGAGGAGGAGGGTATCTCATTCAATGGGTGGAAGGGGAAACGACCACACAGGTGGTCTATAGTGCCATGTGGGCTCACCACCAAGGGACCGTGATGCCAGATCCTCACGATGGCCTCTCGACGTTTCCGCATACAGTCTAGGCCACCTTACAGTTTTCCCCTCCCCAACACTAACCATGAATGGAATGAATGATGCCGAGCTAGATGCTCCGGATGGACTCCATTGGTGGGGTGAGGGTGCCTTTGATGTCTTCGATGCATTGAGCTCTCTGGATTTGCCATGCACCAATACTGTTACAAATCTCCCATCTCTAGCAAGAACCTGGAGTCTAGTGACCTGTTGTGGTGGAGCTAAAACTGGCACTGCACTAATATGAAGGTGAGAGACCCCAAGGGCTAGTCCCCCACCCTCCTTCTCATATGACATGATGACCGCGGCCTTAGCAGCCCAAGCAACTGTGCCCCATGTAATAATGTGGGTGAGGGCCCGACCCATACTGAAACTGTGTAGGATCTGCCCTGCCAAACCTACCGAGCCTTCAGGCAATCCCAAAGACAATGACGTTGAGACTCCTGGGGATGGCCACATCTCAGACATAATGCTAGTCTACCCCTAATGGCCAACCAAGTGCCAAAACTGCCAAGCTCCTATGTGCCAGTTGCCAAGCTCCTATGTGCTAATGGCCAACCAAGTGCCAACTGGCAAGCTCCTATGTGCCAATGGCCAACCAAGTGCCAACTACCAAGCTCCTATGTGCCAGCTGCCACATGAAGAGAGTGATCTTCTATTGAAAACTATCCCACGGCCACTTCTAGAACTCTAAGAGAAAGTGTGGCAAGAGGCCCTGGGACTTCCAATGTCTTCCTCTACAACTGGAGTGCGCTCAACCTCTGGAATCTAAATCCTATGGCCCAACCATGTAGTATATGCAAAAAAGGGGGTGCTAAGCATCTTAGACATGCCAGGTCCACTCTCCCGGGTCCCACTAGAGACACATGAGAGGCCGGCCTTCCCAAATCCATAATGGCTCTCTGGCCACCACCTTGGCCGGTGGAGGGTCGATGTGCCACTCATGTGCATGAAAACCAATCACCCTCAACCTCTGCAAGGTGCATCCCCTAAAATCTTCCAAGGGGATGCATCCCCTGAAATCCTCCAAGGGGGTCTCTCCTCTCTCCACTCTACCATGAGGTCCAATAAAGAAGGCGAGTAAGGTGGAGCTCTCATATACGCCATAAACTACCAAGGGTATATCATGCTTGGTGAGAACACTCCCAACCCCACTGCAAGGGAGGAGGGTCTGGTATTGGGGCAAGCCACTCTTCTGGAGGGATGGGGGAGTCAATGTGGAGGCTATGTCTGTCCCTGCCCCAGATCATCTTAGTAAGGCCCCTCTCTTGGGCCTATAGGGGTAGCTCCCTAAATGTGAGCCAATCTCCAAGTGACCTAGCGGGGCCCGTGTTCAAAGCTTCCCATGATATGTGCGGGCAAGCTTGCTAGGCAGACGGACCATGGGGTTTAAGATTAGAGGCTAAAGGAGACACTCCTCAAAGGCTATTGGAGCTAATTGATGAAGGGCCAGCTTGAGATTATCCCAAGCACGCAAGAGACTGAATGCAAATCTATCCTCGAATGCTGGGCTAAAGCCATGTGCCCACATCTCTGTGTGAAAATCCATCTCATGCTCTAAGGCCAAGGGCCTCCCAAGATCAAGGTGCAGGCAGAGATCCTAGCTAGGAGGAAATCCTTCTAAGGCTCACCACTCGGAAGAAGACCCTGAACAATTAACTTGCCTAAAAGGGCACAGCGATGATGCCCAGGCCCTGATTCAATGATCACTTTCTAGGTCGCATTGGCCTAGACAGGTTACTAGCCCATAGAAAGTTACGATCAAACGCTGAACCTGACCAATATAAGCCCGAGAGAAAGACCAACAAAAGAGGTGTTGAACCACATGGTGGCGAGAAGAACCTAGTTCACCCACCACAACCTTGTTAGGAGTGAGCACCCCCTAACATTTTGGCATTAACTTGGGTGTGAACACCCCCTAGCATTACTAGTATTATCTTAGGCTAATGAGTTGTGGGATCTGGTCATTAAAAGATGTCATATCAAGAAGTGGTTATACAAGAGGGCTAGTGGGGAGTTAGGATGTTGTGGCGGTTATGGGAGCCCAATAGTCACATGGGTATTCCAAGAGTCACATGGTTGGATGGCGATATAAAGCCCCTCTTGTATGCACATTGGAAGGGGAAATATACTATGATTTTTTTCTTGTGTCTTTATCTTGTTCTTGATCCATGTCTCTTACTCCATGTTTATGTGTACATGTGTACTCCATGGCTATGTGTGTAGAAGCATGTGTTTTCCACCATGCTAGCAAGCCTATGCTAACACTTTGGCACGCCCGGTGCTAGAGTCCTAGACTCTTTCATACACCTTGATCTTACTTATAGCTTTCCCATTTCACTCCCCTAAGTTCTCATTCTAAGAAGGAAGATGTAGAAAGAAGAAGTAGAGAAGATGCAACCCCAACCCGTTCTTTCAAAAATTGTTGAATCTTACAAGAGGCATAACTCTTCATTGAAGCATCGGATTGCTCTGCTATAAAAAGCAAAGTTGTAGATCTCAACCTAATTGACAACTTCTCTCAAGATGTCATGTGAAAACCCTCCATTTCTTGCTATTTTTGCTGCAAGCAGGTACATGCAAAGGCGCAAATTTCTGCAAAACTGGGTAGCATTGCAAAGGTCATCATAACTCTTCATAGAAGCATCGGATTGCTATGCTGTAAAAAGAAAAGTTATACCTCTCAACCTAAGATACAACTTCTCTTCAGCAACACAATCAAGTTCAAATTATGTATATGTTTTGTATTATAGTCTCTGTAAGCAACAGAGGTGATTATACAATGTAATTGTGTTTTTATTTATGGATTTTTCTAATGTTTTTTGATGGGCACTTTCTTCCCTTCCACTTGACCTCTCAAAATGATTCAAGTATGATATCTTTGCATTCATTCTCTCTCATTTTTTCATATTAATGAGTCATACACCCATCCAACTCGGATTACCGCCAATCGAAATGGGGAAAAAGAGAAAGACGCAATTTTTGTGGAGAAACTATTAGAACTTTAGGGAAAAAGAGAAAGACGCAATTTTTGTGGAGAAACTATTAGAACTTTAGAGAAAAAGTATGTTTTGCTTGATTTTGATATTGACCATGCAGAGTTGTTTGATGTGGATGACTACATCCACATCCACAAAGAGAAAAAGGAGTCCGAAGTTGGCCAAGAAAGCCAAGGAGAATCCTTGGATGCATCTAACCTTGTGCAAGACATTCCTCAATGTGATGAGGACGATGAGGTTGCTTACTTGCAGGTTGAGGATCCTAATAATAAGGGTCTAATAGTGATTACATGTGATGGATTTGTATGTGATGTCATGATTTTTATTAGGCTGATGCAAGTCAAGAAACTCTGTCACGTAGGATATATTCTTATGGTTGTTTTATGATGCACATGTTGATGCTTTAATGACATTGATGCATATGTTTTCTTGAGGTTATGTCACAATGAGATGATGTAGCTAATGCAAATTTTGTTACATACAAATGGTGCTTTCGAAAAGCTCCTAAGTCACGTTCACATGCTTTGCTCACAACATTAAAATAAAAGTTTAAGTTAAAAATAAAAGTTAAATGATAAAGTGAGGTTTGGAGCTAAGCTGTCTATAAATCCAAGAAGGTATGGAGCTAGCCGCCTATAAATCCAGTAAGGTTTGGAGCCAGAGGGGAGGCCCAAAGAGGCCCCTACTGAGATGCCTGTAAATCCAAGAAGGTATGGAGCTAGCTGCCTGTAAATCCAATAAAATATAAAAACCCAAAGAGGTGTTAACTCATATGATAAGTGTTCAAAAAGTTGAAGATCCCATTGACATGGATCCAAAGAGGATTTGTGATTATGTTATTACACATGGTAATATGATTTGTTGATAATACTTATGATGCTAGGATTCCTCATAAGGACCATGTGTCGTGTAATGATGATACCCATGAGGTTATGATATCTTAAATGATGCTTCTCATAATGATGCTTTGTTTGAAGTCATGCCACAGGCAAATGGTCTTTCCGTGATGACACCATTGAGTTTGACTTTTGGGCTTTGACTTCTCTCTTGAGAGGTCACTTCTTTATGTACATGTTCTGCATACTATGGATAGGGATCTTCTCCGACATGTTGGCTTTGATGATCGAACTTGTCTATGCCTACTGCATGGAGTACATGGAATGCATCCTTCACCTCTGTGGGAAACTTGGGGTGGACGACCTAATGGACATAGATGGTGAGTAATTGGCCAATTCCAAGATATCATTTTTTGTGTGTTGCCTTGAAAGATTGTTTTTTACCAAGAAAAAATTATATTAATTAAAGCATTAAAAAGAATACGGCATGAGGGCCAGAGGAGAGGTCCAGAAAGGTCCCTACCGAGTCGCATGTAAGTCCAAGAATATGGCATGAGGGCTAGAGAAGAGGCCCAGAGGGGCCCCTACCGAGTCGCCTATAAGTCCAAGAATAAGGCATGAATGCCGGAGGAGAGGCCCAATGAGGTCCTTACCGAGTCGCCTGTAAGTCTAGGTCCTTACCGAGTCGCCTGTAAGTCTAGGAGGCATGAGGGCCAAAGGAGAGACCCAAAGAGGTCCCTACCGAGTCACCTGTGAGCCTAGGAAAAACAAAAAGAAAACCAAAATGAAAATGTTCAAAACATAAGAAAACTATTGAGAAAAATGACGTAATAATTTCTAGAATGCAGTTACTTATTGGGTGTTGTAATTTCAGGACCCAAGGGAGGACTCACTTTGTGGACACATGGAGAAGAAGCAGGTGGTTGCATCGAATCACCTACAGAGCTGGTTGATGTGGATGACTACATCCACATCCACATCCCACAAAGAGGAAGAGGAGGTCGAAGTTGGTGGCCTAGGCTGGCAAGCTTCATCGACACAGATGGTAGCACACTCAAGTGCCCCATGGACGAGATTCTTCATCGGCATATGCTTATGGATTCTTTATCGGATTGGTGGAAATCATCTTCCCACCATCTCCTTGGTCTACCATCAGTTTTATGTGGTTCCACATGATTATATTGTATGACTTGAGATGGTTTGCATTATACCTTCTAGCAGCTACTTATTCACACATTTTCATGATATACTTGGCATTGATAGGAGATAGTACATCCCCAATTAAACAAAGGGGAAGAGAGGTGTACATGTGTGAACACCCCCTAGCATTTTGGCATTAGCTTGGGTGAACACCCCCTAGCATTTTGGCATTAGCTTGGGTGAACACCCCCCAGCATTAAAAGATGTCATATCAAGAAGTGGTTACAAGAGGGCTAGTGAGGAGTTAAGATCTTGTGAAGATTATAGGACCCCAATAGTCACATGGGTATCCCAAGAGTCACATAGTTGTATGGCTATATAAAGCCCCTTTTGTATGCAAATTGAAAGGGGGAATACACTATGATGTTTTTCTTGTGTCTATCTTATTCTTGATCCATGTCTCTTACTCCATGCTCATGTGTACATGTGTACTCCATGGCTATGTGTGTGTTTTCCACCATGTTAGCAAGCCTATGCTAACAAACTTGACCAGCTAAAGAAAGCCTGGGAAAACTCCAGTACAGTAGCTTCTTTCAAATGCTCAGAAGAAAGGGGCTACCTGTTGCTCGCCCCTCGGGACACCCACCATTTAAAAGCCTCAACTGGATGCCAAGTTGGGATAGGTGATGAGCCAACCCAATAACCACACGACATGTGCTAGTTGATTTGCGCTTTAGAAGCACGATAGAAGATCTCAATTGCCTTATGCTTAATAGCATTGAGAAGGGCCCCATTTTTTATGTTTTGAACATGAACTACTAGTAAGCTTGAATCTTTTAGCCTTTCACTCATTGCCCACCCACCAACTCAGACACATATCCTCACCCATTGCCACCAACGTGGACACATATTGCTAGCCATTGCCACTAATTGCTACATATATATATATATATATATATATATATATATATATATATATATATATATATATATATATATTAGATCACATGCTTGCCTAATCAATCTTGATATAAATCCACCATTGGCATAGGATAGGTTGCCAAAATCTTAATCTTAGATGTATTAGCATTCAAGCTAGCCATGTTACATTTTTGAACTAGAGCCAAATAAAGGGAAAGAAAGATTACATTTACCTTGCACCATGGACACCTCTGCTTCTCTCAGAGGTAAGGGCACCAGCCTTACCTCGCCAAGACGTTGGTTGGCTAGCCTAGTAGTATATGTTGGAAGATTGCATTTACCTTGCACCATGGGCACCTTCGCTTCTCTCAGAGGTAAGGGTACCAGCCTTACCTCGCCAAGACGTTGGTTGGCTAGCCTAGTAGTATATCTTGGTAGGTTGATACCCAATCAGATAACCTTGATAATTAAAAATGTGTTTTTGGTTTGATGGTATTGAATTTTATTGGTATAAACCTCCATCCCCATGTTTCGCCAATTTTCTTCCTATGAAAATGATCCTTTTGCTTCATAGCGTCTTCATGTTTAGCTTATTTGAAGCCTCATATCAATCTTATACTCTAAAGCTATCTTGGTTTTTGGGAGTAGCGGGAGCACAACCAGGGGCCAAAGGGGATGTGCAACCTAGTAGTATGACAACCCGCTGGGGGTGGGCCAAAGGGGATACGTACTCTAGTAGTATGGCAGCTCTCAAACGATGCCGCTTAGTTAGGAGGATAATTAAAAACCGAGGCAAAAGAAAAATCGACAAAAGTGATGGAAAAAACAGTAGCACAAATGTTTCCCCCTAAGAGGCCGCCCCCATAACCCTCTACATTTGAGGATGTGAAGGGGACAGCCGGACTGTCAGCTTTTACTTTTGCTGAGTACTCATCTAGCTAGTATTGCAGACGGTTTTTTAAATTAAAGTTGGGCGGTTTTTATTACATGAGGGTCCAGCATACCCTTTTACAAACGCGCACACACACACACCTACGGGTTCAGGAGTTACAAGGTAGCACCATGCAATGTTGGCAGCCGTGGATCGAACTCATTACCTCGGCTACAAGCCATCCACTTTAACCAACTAACATACCGATTGTCGGTAGGTCAGTTGTGACGGTTTTTAAATCCCCCTCTACACTCTCTATTTTCCCTCTAACCTGTGACGGTTTTTAAATCCCCCTCTACACTCTCTATTTTCCCTCTAACCTGCAATAGTAGGTCGAGCCCGGTTACACCTCCAAATGTAGAGGGTCATGGGGCCTCTAAGTTACTTGGTGTTGCCTGAATAAAGAAGAAATGAAAAGACGACAGATTAAAAATAGTAGTAGTTACGTAGCATGTCATTATCGTTGAGCATGCATGGCACATGGCGAAGGCGGATATACATATAATAGGCGACCGTATATACATCTGGTGGGGATGTCTGTGCCGGTCGCGAGGGTGGGCGGACGCATGGCGAGAACATGGTCCAATTCCAGAGCGAACTCCCCAAAACCGAAGTGGTGGGTCCGGGCGGAGGTGGAAGGCGGCGGCCACATGAAGGGGCGCGTGGAGGAAGGCATGGAAGCATGCGGTGAACACACGGTCACCCGCGTTGCCGCGAGGCACAACGTCCTCCCGCACGTGATGCCTGAAGCTCAGCACGACAGCTTTTTAACTCCTTTACATAATGCACCCCCGTTCCTGGCCCACGACCTTCATGTATACACCAAGAACCTTTAGAAGAAAGCCCTCCTCAACCTCTTCAGTAACCTCCAAGCCGGTCCCCTATGCTCACTTCTTTTAAGTTATGAGTCAAGGTATGTCAAGGCATTCCAAGGCCCACTACCTAGTTCAATGGGCCTCTCCTAAAGTATTTAAATTTTACTCCCATCAACCCAATCCCAATCTCATCCTAGTGGGCCATCTAACTCCATTCCTCCACTTCTGGAGTATAGTTTTCAATGTATTTGGAGCTAGTGCAATTCAATCGCCTTACCAATAGTACACAACTTGCCAAAAGCTAAGTTATTTTACCACCCATAAATGGCTCCTTTTGCTACCTATATTCCCAGTCATTCAAGAAAAGCTCTAATTTCAATCAAACCAATATTTTAAAGAATACATATGGTTTGAAATTAGTTAACACGACAAGGGGGATGTTGCAGAGAAGAAGAGGAAGAAAACAAGAGAGAGAGAGAGAGAGAGAGAGAGAGAGAGAGAGAGAGAGAGGAAAATCTCGTCTATATTTGTTAATGTTTCTTAGAAATATTCTCATGTTTTTTTACTATGATGGTATTTTTTTAAACCATTTATCTTAATCTCCTGCAAGAATATTCATTGCTTTTTTATGGAATAAACCAGTTAATTCATTGCACCTTTAATAATCAAGCCATCTCACAAGTGTACGATTATGCGCGCGAGTGCGCGTGCGTGTGTGAATATTCTCATGTTTTTTACTATGATGGTATTTTTTTAAACCATTTATCTTAATCTCCTGCAAGAATATTCATTGCTTTTTTATGGAATAAACCATTTAATTCATTGCACCTTTAATAATCAAGCCATCTCACAAGTGTACGATGATGCGCACGAGTGCGCGTGCGTGTGTGAATCCCATTTTGGATAAACTTGGCATCTCTTCTCGACATATGACAGATTGCTTATAATAAGTGTCATGAAGGGCACTATAAAACGTTGTATTATGAGAAAAGTTGGCGAATGACCAAGCTTATAATAAGTTTTTGGGAGCCCAAGTGTTAATAAGAGCTAGATGTATATAAGTAACTTTTCTCATAATCTAGGACACAATACCCCTTTATGCTAATTGAGTCTTGCTTGTATACTTGCTCTCGTGTGTTCTAGTCTTATGAGAGAGAGAGAGTTGAGACAAGAGTGTAGGATTCTTAGTGCATGTGCCTCTTGTTTATTGTGTGAAAGTGAGCAAGAGTGAGAGTCCTGTGGGTACATGTGGAGGTCCTTGCGGGGTGACAACAAGGAGAGGGATTCAATGGAAAAGAAGCTAGCACCAACCAGTGGAGCTTGGAATGTTCAAGAGGTACGAGCTGGGAATCGACAAGCCACGACACGTTAAGGTGAGCATAGCTTAGTGTTTAAGCAATCTTGGAAAGGGTTGTGCAAGCCATAATATTTTTGGCACCACTGTGCTGCTAGGGAAGCAACCGGTTTCTTTTTTACTCCTTTTTAAAACCCCATTAGCTACCCTCAAGACCATTTTCCCAAAACATGGCTTCTTGAAGTAATGTATGTGGTAGAGAAGAGGATATTGAGGATTTGGATGATGGAGACTACTCTAGGGAACTAATGATGAATGTTGATTATCTTGATGAAGCTCTAGGGATCACTCCTGAATATTACATCATGCAAGGAGGAACACCAATGATTGTGTTTCACACCATGACACAGTGGAAAGGAAGCGGCATGAATGCTATGGCAAAGAGAGCTCCATTACAGTGCTACCACCGTGCTAAGGTCCTTATCGTGTGACCGAATTCCCCCACAAGTTGTGACCTCAATGAGCCAACAACCTACACAGAACACTGTGAACCCTAGTGCAAGCTTTGTAAAATGTGGAATAGATCATCTCTTTAAGATTTGTCCTTATAAAACAAATAATGAAGTGTCCACTTCTGACAACCCTCCATAGGACTCAAAATGACGAGTGTGCAATCCAGATTGGCAGCTGTACTTCTCGAGGTCTTAACATGAGTTCAAACATGAATGCTACAAAGGGACCAATCTAAGAACCCCGCTTCTAACTCAGCACTCAAGGCCAAAAGAAGAAGAAGAGTAAGGAAGGTAGGAAGAGGTGAATCATTAGTGAACTATACATGATGTGTTTAATGAGGGGACCATCAAAATCATATCGACATAGTGTATCTAAAATGAACGACAATCTTAGGAAAATAAGGGTGAAGTTGGCATGGAGAATGGAGTTGGTGAAACGAGGCCAACCACTCTAAATGGAGTTGGAGAATATCCTCTGCGCAGCAGAACCATGCAATGTGTGTGCGAGAGAGAGAGAACGAACACGCGATGTGTGGGCACTCAGTACCCTAATAAAACCTTATCCTCACTTATATATGAATGGTACAGATGTACATATAGCTGTACATGAGCTATAACGTGTAGCTGTACACAGGTTGTCAGTGGGGTCCGGGCACATGGCCGTTAGCCCCAACAACCTCCCACTTAAAGGCAATGTTCCTTTAAGGGACCTATGGACATCCTAGGGTCAACTGATGCCCATGAACAACTTGCAATGTGCAAACCGCTCGGAGGATAAGCTTTTCGTATAAGAAGAGTTGCAGGATTGTCATCTGTGTGAACCTTGACAAGCTTGATGTGCTTGTCCTCTTGCACTTCCTTGATGAAGTGATACTTCACATCGATATGCTTCATCTTTTGATGAAACACAGGATTCTATGCCAACTGGATGGCGCTCTGACTGTCACAATGCAGAAATGGAACCTCTGCTGCAATGCCCAAATCTCCCATTAAACGAGCAAGCCATATGGCTTCCTTGCACGCCTCAGTGGGGGTTGCAACATACTCTGCCTCAGTGGTAGATAAAGTAATGCATGCCTGCAAACGAGACATCCATGATACTGCTCCTCCTGCGAAAGTGAAGACATAGCTTGTCATAGACCTCATGTTGTCTACATTTCTTGCATAATCCGCATCCACGAAACCAAGGACTGGAAAAGAATCCTTTCCCCTGAAGCATATGCACGAGATTCATGTGCCATTCAAATACCTCATGATGCATTTCACTGCTTCCCAGTGCTTCTTGCCAGGATTTGCCATGTACCTACTGACCACTCCCACTACAAATGCAATGTCTGGACATGTAGCCACCATGGCATACATCAAGCAACCACATGCCGATAAGTATGGAACCTTGGCCATTTCAGCTCGTTCCTCATCTGCTGTTTGCTTGGCTTAGTTTCACATATGGAGGCAATGAAGTACTTCTACTCTTCCCCCCCTCCATATTGAAACGTTCGAGTACCTTACCAATGTACTCCTCTTGAGACAGCCAAAGAAGCTTCTTCGTCCTGTCTCTCTTTATCCGCATGCCAAGTATATGACCTGCCTCCCCCAAATCCTTCATATCAAAGGTCTCATGTAGTTTCTGCTTCAATGCATCCACCTCATGTGTATGCTTCCTGGCAATAAGCATGTCATCCACATATAGGATCAATATGAGAAGGCTGCCATCTGATGCCTTCTTTGTGTACCAGAGTAGTGATCCATATCACTTCGCCTATAGCCCTGTGTGACTGCATAAATGAATCAAACTTCTGATACCACTCTTGTGGCACCTGCTTTAAACCATATAGGCTCTTCTGGAGCTTGCACAACCATCATGCGCTCCTTTCCCTGCACCACGAATCTCTCTGGCTACAACATGTATATCTCCTCATGCAAATCACCATGCAAGAAGGCAGTCTTTACATCCATCTGGACAAGATCCATGTCCACCTTGGCAACCAAGCCAAGCACTGTTCGCCGCAAGGTAGTCATCTTCACCTTTGGTGAGAAAATTCATCGAAGTCTACTCCCTGCTCCTACTTGAATCCTTTGGCAACTAAACGGGCCTTATACTTAGGCACACCCTCTATGTCCATCTTGTAGACCCATTTACATGGTAAAGCGTGTTTTCCACGCAGTAGAGACACTAAATCCCATGTCTTATTTTTCATCAGTGAGCGCATTTCTGATTGCATAGCGAACTCCCACTTCACCTTGTCATCTCGTGATATGGCCTCTCTGAAGCATGTAGGCTCGCCGGCCCCCGCAATCTGTCAACTGTATGTAATCCACACCTGGTTGAAACCTCACTAGAGGGTGTGAGACTCTCGTAGACCGTCTCAACGCTAGCTCAACTTGAGCTCCTGCATTCTCCTGCGCAATCGAAGGCTGCACATCCTGCTGTGCCTCTCCCATCTCACGATTAACCGGCGGTACCTGCCGTGCAACATAACGTGGAGTATGCATGTCATCATGAAAAATGGCCTTTCTGAACTCTATATCATGTATTGGCTACTTATACATCTTCGCCTCATTGAAGATGACCATTGACATCATTGTTACGCACTAGCTTCTTTGCCTCCGGGTCCCATAAGCGGTATCCCATCTGTCTAGGCCTCCCATAGCCAAAAGCCTCACAACAACCAAATACTCTCAAATGCTCATACGAGGGTGGTTTGCCAGTCCACACCTCCTCAGGGACTTTCAGGTCTAACGGCCTACTAGGTGACCTATTTATCAAGTGCATTGCCATGTCCATAGCTTCAGCCCAAAAGCCATGCGATAAGCCTGCATTAGATAGCATGCTTCGACTCGTCTCGGCTATACCGTTTTGTTTAGAGTTTTCAGGTGATGTAAGATCCCTCTTGATGCCACACATCTCGCAAAACCGCTGAAATTCGTGAGAAGTATACTCTCCACCATTCTCAGTCCCTCAAGCACTTAAGCTTTCTACCGGATTGATTCTCTACATAGGCTAGCCATGCCTGGAAAAAGTCAAACGCATCACTTTTCTTCTTGAGAGGGTATGCCCACACCTTCCGTATGGCATCATCTATGAACGAAATGAAATACTTTACCCCGCCTAACGAAACATTAGGCATAGTGCACACATCACTGTGGACCAAGTCCAACGGGTCAGCCAGTCTCTTCAGTAAAGACCTCTGATGTGGCGTCCTAGCTTGTTTTCCGTACAAACAATGCTCACACAAAGTAAAATCTGAAAAATTAAAACGCGGGAGATACTGCAAATGGGATATAATTTCCATTCCATGCTGACTCATGTGTCCCAACCGGCCATGCCACAAGAAAACATTCGGGTGCTCGGCTACGGCAACAACATGGTCCTTAACAGTAGAAACATGAAGAGTATATAATGTGCCACACTTGGCTCCTCTAGCAATGACAAGATTGCCCTTACTGATCTTCCAGGCACGGTTGCCAAACATGGTACAGTGTCCACCATCATCCAATTGACTAGTAGATATGAGGCTCTTGGTGAGCCCCGGAACATGACACACATAATGCAAGACAAAAGTAGTGCCATTCCCAAATGTTAGCTTCACATCTCCAACACCGAAAATTTCCAAGGCAGTATCATTGCCTAGCCGCACAATTCCTTTCCTCCCTGCATCATACGACGCGAACCACAGCTTGTGTGGAGTAACATGAAAGGATGTTCCTGAACCTATGATCCAGTCTTGTGTTGCTATCTCATCTGCGATGGTAAGAGATACATGTGATAATGCAGTCATGAACAATACATCACCATCTTTCACATGTGGCTCAACATGTGTCACTGGCTCTACATGTGTCACGGCATTGACCTCATTGGCTTTCCCCTTGTCTTCGACGATCCTCTTTGCCTTTGCCCTTGTTCTTCCCCTTCTCAACCTTCCACTTATGACAATCCTTCTTCATGTGGCCTTTCTTGCCATAGAAGTAACACTCGATGTCCCGCTTGATGGGAGATTTGCTTCTCCCCCTTTACTTCCCCCTATCACAGGACTTGTCCCTCTTGGTAGATCTGCCCCTGTCCCACTGTAAGAGCTGCATCATGTGACCTACCCTGGTCAACTGACTTCCTCCAAATCTCCTCAGCAAGTAAGCTGCCAACAACATCTTCCCATTTCAGCACTCCACCTGGTGCTCAGTTACTCATCGCAGTGCGATAAGTGTCCCATGATTTAGGCAATGAGCATAGGAGGAATATAGCCTGAAGCTAAACAGTTTCTTCATAAGACACACCTTGTTGGCGGAAGTCTCTTTCTCATAGGTATCACACAACCTCTTCCACAATGCCTCTGTGGTCTTCTCACCACAATAACCATAAAGTACATGGTCTCTGCCAAATGCAAACGAATAGTGGACCTAGCAAGGGCATCCAACTCCTCCCAATCAGCCGCACCCATGGTTGCGGGCTTTGCTGCTACCCCCTTCAAGGGATTCAATTGTTTCTTCTGGGTAAGGACGTCCTGTATCTGCTCCTTCCACAGGGAAAAGTTCGTGCCATCGAACTTACGGATGTTGTACAACTCCTTCTCGGATGTAGATGAAGATGCCATGGTAATGTGCTAGCTAGCTGTATGTAAACACTAAAAAATGAGCAATATAACAGCCCCAAAATGCACCCAAAACATCCACAAGAGCAGTCCCAAGTGTCAAGTACAAACACCTCCCAAACTGTGACCAATTGTCACACCAACATATGCATGAGAAGTACCAACTGTACGCACTGTTTGTATGGCTGCAAATCCACCTCAAAATGCTGCAAACTCAGCAAAAAATTCAGCTCCAAAATGTGCATCGAACTGCTGGCAAAATGGTCTAACCATACCCCAAATATACAGTGCCTGAACGGTATGTGATCAACACATCAAACTGTCCAGTACATCCACTGTAAGCTGGTCAAAACATGAACCAAAATGGCATGTAATATCCACTGTCAAGCATCCAAAATCATCGTCAAAGCATCCAACTGGCACCCAAAAGCATCAACAAGAGCCAAGAGAATAGCTCTCATACATGTGCTGCAAATCCTGCAAATCTTGTGCTTTGCATAAAACTTCCACAACTTTCCAATCCGATATGCAAGCCAAATGAGTACTCTCTCATCTCATTTCTTGTTGAATGAGCTTCAAATGGAGCCATCAACCACTTCATATGGATAGAGAATGCATCCGTTAATGAAGAAATTTGGACTTGCTCGGTGTGTAGAGCTTGATGTGCTCTTCGATCCAAGCACTAAAACTCCCAAATCCGACACCGTATGCGAAAGTTATGGTGGCTGAAATACCAAGGTGTTGTCAAGCTGCCATTTCTGCACGACTTCTTCTTTCTTCACCTCCGAGAATGGCTCTCTCCTTGTAGATAAGGGGAGATTCCCACACTAGCAAGCTCCCTTGAGCTTCTCCTTCTCCATGAAGCCCTCCGGCGAAGCTCCACCTCCGCCAATGGCTATGGCAGCCCCGTACCTCTCGAGAAGCATGCCGTTTTGAAGCTCTGAATGCGCTGCCTATGTCTGCACACACCACGTGCCCGAAGCCGTGGTGCTTTGATACCAGTTCTGCGCGCAGCAGAACCGTGCAATGTGTGTGCGAGAGAGAGAGAGAACGAACACGCCATGTGTGGGTACTTAGTAACCTAATAAAACCTTATCCTCACTTATATATGAATGGTATAGATGTACATATAGCTGTACATGAGCTGTATCATGTAGTTGTACACAGGTTGTCAGTGGGGTACCGGCCACATGGCCGTTAACCTCAACATATACTAATGCATAGCTAGAAATTGAAAAACTGGAGGCTACAAGAGCCTTAATCTGAGAGAGCCAGGATAAATTTGAAGAGAGACTAAGAGCCAATCGGGCTATAGAGACATCTTATATGAGTACACAAAAATGGTAAGGGCTTCCAAAGAATTTCTAGTTACTTGCGGGAACAAATTGTAGAAGTGTCTGACTTTGAGTCCAAGATGAAGGAGAACTCGTTCAATCATATATTTGCTAAAAGGGGGAGAAATTTTTTCCGTGGAATCAACCATTCTTGCATAAGGATCCTTGGAATTTATGTTACTCAAACCACTCACTACGAGATCTAGCAAGATTTATGGCCCTCCTTTCTTCGAAGATCAAAATGCCAATAGGACCATTGCTAAGGGAAAAATGCTTGTGAATGGATCTAAAAGAATGGGTAGAAGGAAGAATACAAACTAGAACAAGGTCAATAATAATCTACGAACACCCATTGAAGAGGGTTTGAATATGATTGGAGAAGCACAAGTGCTACCACAACTTGCACAAATTTTGGTGACGCATGTGGGACATTATTACGAGATTGATAACATGAATGTAACACTACCGATATTGCATATTAAGCTACAACTATCCTAGATGGAGGAGCAAAAGTAAGTATTATTACCAAACAATGCTGGGAAAAGCGAAGTAAACCGACCTTAGAGAAAACAAACTTGATTGTAAAAAGGGTAGATGGAACGATAGGAAAACCCATGGCAGTTTTGCAAAACTCGAAGATTAAGATCTTCTCATTTTGATTTTGCCATACTTTTGTGGTTATGAACTTTTCTAGCTAATCCGACTCGTATGATATCATCTGGGTAGACCTTTTATGAGGGAGGATAGGTTGGTGCATGATTGGGCTACTAACCACATACGGAAGGATTCACAAATCCTCAAGGTTAATTTTCTCTCATGAAAAATGTATCCTATGGATGGTGGTTTGTTTGGAAATGATTCTGAAGGCTTCCAAGAGAGCCACAAAACATTGCAACTTTGCAAGGCACTGAAGAAAATAGAGAAGAGAAAGGATAAGGACATGATATATGCTTTTCTTTCTACAGATGTTCTCTATGAAAAAAATTGGATGCATTTATTGGCAACAATATATGTGATGAGGAAGGTAGGAATGAAATATGTCGAGGAAGACCGCAAGGGAGTAAGTGAGATAACCAATGTGAGAATGATGAGCCCGTTACCAACACTTGACGAACACATTAGCACGTTAACAAGAGTAAGTGAGATTACTAATGTGAGAATGCTCGTTATCAACACTTGATGCGAACATGTTAGCATGTTAACAGAAGCTAGCTCTAACAGTTAATTGGATGAAGCCATCATAAACAATATCTTTAGATAAAAGGTTTGCAAATGGCTAAGGAAGAAACGCTACCAAGCTAGACGTCATGAGGCACTGTTGCAAGGATGACCCACTAATTGGCTAAGATACATCAAGGCTATTGAGATTCATGAAGAGTTCTCTAAGAAGTGGGGAGAAGAATTGAGTCGAGTCATGCTCAATAAGATACATCAAGGCTATTGAGATGAAGAGTTAATGCCATAGAAAGAGTACCTAAGCTTTAAACAAAATGTGAGAGTAGAGTGGAGCAAGTCCATCAAAAGGCATAATCATAATCATCAAAGCAAAGATTGGCCTCATGGGTGGCCTTCGATGGAGAGTCTTATTCTTTCTTCTCTTCAGCAGCAAGATAGGCCTTTTGGGCCTATCTTCTTTGCATAACAAAACTCCCCAAGATGTCCTAGTTTACCACAAAAAGTGCACTTGAACGTCTTCTTGTTTTTAGGAGTGGCATTCGAGGATGAGGCTTGCCCTTTGACAAAATAAGCACCATCAACATGGTACTCACTCTTCTTTAGAATCCTCTTCTCTTCTTCCAAGAGAGAAGCTTCAATGTCGATGAGGGATGGAGTTGGAAGATTGAAAAGAGTTGTTATAAGGGTTGAATATTCATCAAGATGTGACACACGCTTAATCAACACATCAATTTTATCATCATCTTCTATTTCCTTCTTGTTTCCTATGAGTTGTGTTAAGAGGCTCTTAAAATCATTGATGTGGGCAAGCATAGTAGTTGTGGGATTATTTTGAAGCCCAAAGAATTTCACTGGGAGACTAATCTTGGAATGTTTACATGTAGCACCAAATAGTTTGTCTAGAGTTTCCCATGCATCTTGAGCTGTATCACAAGTGTAAATGTGATGTACAAAAGTGTCATCCAAGTGTTCCCCTATAATTCCTAGTGCTTTATCATTATTTAAATCCCATTGTGCACTACTCTCTCTAGTAGTAAGTCTTTCTTCTTTCCCTTGAACAATGTTCCACAAGCCCTTTTTCATGAGATTAAACTTCACCTTGGTTTGCCAAGTGTGAAAGTTCTCCCCTCTAAACTTTTCTCTCACCTCACTAGGAGCCATAGCAAGGTCTTACCGCTTGCAAGATCAAGGGCAGTGTCTAATGCTTCACAAGCTCAATTTAGTCGATGAAAGAAAAAATTAATAACCCATGTCTTTTTCTATATTCCTTGTCCCATATAGATGAAAATTTGATGCAAGATAAGGATCTACTCCTATTTTAATAACTTCTCTACCAGGGTTTCTTTGGATTCCTCAGTTTTCTAGGAGCCTTATGAATGCTTCTTCTAAAAGTGGGTAGCTTCTCTCTCCTAGAGGTTACTTCATGTGAAGATTTGGAGGGTTGGTTGACCAAAGCGGATGATGAGCATTCACTTTCGGAAGATGGAATATTGATGATTTCAACCACACTCTTACTAGTGGTCATAGCTATAAATCATGAAGTAAAAAAGAGTTATGTGCTGTATGGAGAAGATTTTATGCACTAAATTGGATTCTAGAGCTGGCATCACAAATGGCGAGACTAAGGAGTTACCCTTGATGACGCATTTGATGTAGCACACAATGTAGGTGAGTGAAGCCCAAAATTGCCTTCACTTTGCCTCCCATGTGACAAGATGCTTATGGAGGTGTTTGGTGTGAATAGAAACCTTATAAATTACCTTGCCCAAAATTTGGCCGCTTGAATGCATCGTGCGGAGAAAAAGTCTCTACAAAAGAAGGGCGGGGATGATGTTGACTGCTGGAGCCGCCACCCGTTCTGCAAAGCGGCACTAGTCTGATGTGCCAACAATATTGTTCACAATAGCATGAGAACTACCAGCTTCTTCTCCCCTGTCTTCCCAGTCACAGCAAACACTACCCAGTCTTGGTAAATGCTGAGCGTAACAATTTCAAGCTCACCTCGTTCTCCACACACATGAGCTGGTCGTCGGCTGGAGCATAGCAGAACTGAGGCGACAATTGTAAGCTGGTCGTGAAGATGCTTAAGTTCAGTAGTAGGCACTATAGAATTTAGGAAGAAGCTCTGATACCATTTGATGAAAATGGGAGAGAGGAGAGGAGGAGATTGCAATAAAAACCATGAGCTTAAGGAGGTTCAAAAATTAAGCAAATCATAATGAGTAATTAAGCATAATTAGTAGAATTAGCTGAAGTGATAATGATAATCACACACGCGCATTGCTTTGCATTAGATGTGCCAATTTATAGGCAAGAGATACAAGCTCTATACATCATCAATGAGGTCATTAGATTCCATATTCTCCTCCTTAAGAGTAGGAAAAACGGAACGGTGGAGGGAATGTAGGAGAGAAAGAGGAGCCTCCTCTTAATATGAATAAAGAGTAAATGAGACCTTAGGAAAATAACCCATATGTTTGGGTCAATATTTCTAACAGTCGTCTTTGAATGGATCGAGGAATATGAGCATGCATATGATGAATTGAAAAAAGCACTAGCTAGTGCACCTATTTTAAGACCACCTAATTGGGACACAATTTTTCATGTTCACATCGATGCCTTCAACTTTGTAATTGGTTATGTATTGGCGTTGAAGCATCGAGGAAGACCGCCTCTATAGCCCTGTCCCAACACTCCACTGTGGAGATCTCTGCCAGCTAACACCCAACAACCCAGCAAAAACAAAACATAAACTCTCCCTTGCCCCATCCCACGAATATCAAACATCTCATCCACAACAAAACACACCACGAGGTCTTCAAGCAAGCTCAAAGATGACAAACCACAATAGGAAGACCATGGACACTGCTATTACCTCGGAATTCTTTATGCTTGGAAGGAACTTTTATAAGAAGAGAGCTTTATGTACCTCACTATATGCAGGGCCACGAAGAGGGCACCCTCTCAGGGGGTGCACTACGTGCGTTCAAGGGGTATTAAAAAACCCCTTACTTGTGATTTTTTCATGAATAAAATGATCCCTTTTTTTAATTGACTTATGGGTTTTTTTTTTCAAAATCGATAAAAAAACCCTAATTATTTCTGTAAACTTACCTTGAAATTTTGAATTAAAAAAACCCTTCTGTAAATGTATTTTTTTAATTTACTTATAGTTTTTTTTTTCAAAATCAATAAAAAAACCCCTTCTATAAATGTATTTTTGTAAATTTACCTTAAAAGTTTGAATTAAAAAACCCCTTCTTGTGGAACGCACGTGCTATACTTACATATTTTAAGTGAACCCCTCGAGGGCACTCTTTACAAAAACTAGTTCACCAAGCAAACCTCTACGATGTTTCTATGATGTAACAGGCACTGTGAAGGAAATCGCATGAGCTCCAAAATTGTCTAGCAATATATTAGGTAGATCCAATGCAACCGAAGCTACGTTGAAGCACGTAGCGAAAGAGATCACCAATGCTCCATGATCCAAGCATCCAAGAAGGGCGTTTCCTAGCCCACTCTGCAGATGACTGTAACACCAAAGGGCACCATTTTTTGTCTTCTATTCCCCCCCATCTTCCACCGACTCTGTCTTACGGCCACATAGCTCCAAGAAAACAGATCACATTGTCCACACTCTAAGGCCTTTTACTTGACCAAAAAAAAATCCTATCATAGTTTGCCCACCCCCCTTCAGTTAGAGCATTCATGCTTAACCAAAAGAATCTGGCCAAATTGTATTCAATCTAACAACTACCTAGCTCTTATTTACTTATTCATACCATCCAACCTCAACACACTCCACCTGGATCAAATGGCATAAGCACATCCTCCCATGTCTTGTGACCATGAACTTCATGTCCACCAGGATCAAATACTTTTATATCATTTGCAATGTATAGCTGTGCATCTCTTTTGCCTCTGTCAAATGGCCATCTTCTCCCAACATACATTGTGGCTAGGCTGTCACCATCAAACACATCATTTACATACCTTTTTCCATGCCATATTTGCTCTTAAGTGTGCCAATCTAGAACCCTATCAAGATCCTTTGTAACATCTGAATCCACATATGGACTGCATCTCATCACATGCCTATCATGCCCAACCCCCGTATGATGTGGAGACACACGACCATTCCAAGAATCTGCAAAGTGCATTAAATCATGAAAGCATGAAGCATGAAGTCTCCTTGACTGGCATCTCTTTTATATCTTAGCATTTGCAATCGTGATTGGGCTCTTTCCACGTAGACTTGCATAACTGCATCCATCTCTATCATAGGCTCATTAAAGCCCCAATCATAGGCATCCTCCTGCTCTTTTATATCTCCAACCACCTCTTGTTTACACACATCCAAGAAACTCTCTTGACAAGTAGAAAGTTCATTCTTACGTACTGAGTAGTGGTCTTCCTCCTCAACTTGGCATACCATATGCATGAACGCAGCCCAAGGATCCTCCTCATGCTCCTCACCATCATCATGGCATCCTCCCATGACCTGCAAATTCAGCTTGGGGAACTCCATCGTACCAAGAACCTCTTCATTCTCTTCAACCTGCATGACATCCTCAAGAGAATCTACATTAATCCACTCATGCCTAGCAAGCATGTCGAGAGACATGTTCTCCCACTCAACATCAAATTCTCCTGTCCCGCCAACTTGCAAAAGGAAGACCTGCTACTTCATCATCACAAGAGAGACCATCAATGACGTATCATCCAAGTCTATCACTGAAGTATTGCCATCCTCATCATCATCAAAATAGGCAATGTCATCCATGGCTACATGCAAACTCCCAAACCTTTGATGTTCCTACATTAGATACTCAGATTTGTCCTCAACACATCCATTAGAAACAAGGTTAGCATGCCAATTATCCATAGCATGATTAGAGATTACCTACTCACATGGCAAGGTATTATTTGAGGAATCATGAACAACAACCCCATCACCTTCATTACATGCGCCAATATCAAAATCATCTTGGTCACATGAAATCACCCCTTTGATAGTACCCAAATATGCATCAAAACATACATCTGCTTCTGAATACGAGCTGCTCTCCACCCCTAGCTGATCATCTATTACATTTGACATGACTTCTTCATCCTCTGAGAGAGCTTCTTCCGCATGTATGTTTGTCAACCAAGCACAAAATTGATCCTGTAATAGTTGAAACTCAAAGAAAAGAAACCTGTCATCATCATTTGTGGGGTCTGGCAGCTTCCAAAAACGAATAACTAATGCTTGCTTCAGTGACATCCAACTAATGCTTGCTTCAGTGACATCCAACTGTATTGCATATTTCCTGGTAACATCCAATAAAAACACAAAGCTTCATCCAACAATCCTTGCCAAGCATACATAGCTCTGCTTTCATCCTCTATGATTCCAAGCTTCTCCATCTTCCTCTCCACAGTCTCGATCCACCTCTTAATACACTCCTGTGAACTGCCGTGAAAATATAGATCCATCCTTATGCAGTAATAAATGCTTGCCACAGGTTCTTATAGAATTTTCCTCACTAAGTATACATCACGCGTTCCAAAATTAATCAAAAACTGAAGGAACTCGAAGAAAGATCCTCAGTGGGGGCACCAAACAATGAAGCACCGGGGAAGACCACCTCTATAGCCTCATCACAACGCTCCACCGTGGAGATCTCGTATCAAACATCTCATCCACAACAAAAACACACCATGAGGTCTCCAAGCAAGCTCAAAGATGACAGATCACAATAGGAAGACTATGGACACTGCTATTACCCCAGAATTATTTAGACTTGGATGGACCTTTGACAAGAAGAGAGCTTTCTATACCTCACTATATATATGTAACCATGAAGAGGGCACCCTCTACAAAAACTAGTTTATAGTTTCCAAGCGAACCTCTAAGATGTTTCTATGATGTAACAAACACTGTGAAGGAAATCGCACGGGCTCCGAAATCATCCAGCAATATATTAGGAAGATCCAATGAAACTGAAGCTACGTTGAAGCATGCAGCAAAAGAGATCACCAATGCTCCACGATCCAAGAATCCAAGAAGGGCGTTGCCTAGCCCACTCTCTGCAGACAACTGTAACACCAAAGGGAATTGTTTTTTGTCTTCTATTCCCCCCACAGCTTCCACGACTCTGCCTTATGGCCATATAGCTCCAAGAAAATAGATCGTTGGCCTCCCAGAAAGCCCAACAACATCACAACTCAACCTCCGCCCTACGGCTCCATCCTGCCTCCTGAGATTCCAACTTCAACGAGGATCACTTCACATCATCCTCCCACATGTTCAGACTGTAGGCTTCCAAGAATACAATACAGACGTCCTCCTCAGAACCCAAGGAATCCCTTTCACCTTGTTTTTTCTGCGCTTCCGGGCATGCAGTCCACCTCACGCAATCTACTCTATTTTGTATCTTCAACCGAGTCCACAGGTTGATGATTCTTGAGCTAATCACCCGAGCCTTGGCTATTGCCTGGAACAAAGGAGTCTTTTTAGCTCCCTAACAAAACCTCTTGCTACCTTGGCAATCAAAGGATCCTTCATTTCTGCAACCACCACACCATCTTCTTGCAACCCCCACCACCCAACCAACTCAAGCCCTTCCTTCCTTTTACTGGCCACAGCTTTTGGTAGCCGTCTACCATGGAGAGACTCCAGCCACCTTCCTAGCCACACCCCTCATGCAAAAGACTTCCTAAGGTTTTTTTTAACCTATGAGCTATTCCAGCCTTTGATATATAAAAAACTTCAATGCTTTGGCCCTCATAGGAGGTGTTTACTCCGGCTATTGCATCTATGCATCACACAAGCTCATCATCCTACCATGCCATGCCTTATTGCCATCCAAGACAATCACATTGTCTACACTCTTAGGCCTTCTACTTTACCGGAAAAAAGCCATCAGCCCAACTTGGTGAATTTAAGTTGGATTACTTGGTGTACTTTGTGAGTAGGCAATTGAATGAGGCAGAAATGAAATACACCACTACAGAAGTAGAAATGAACTACACCACTATATAGTGTGAGGGATTAACAATAGTTTAGGTGGTTAAGAAGTACATGTAATGCCTGCTTCTTAATAATTTTTTGTTCTTTGTAGATCATCAAGCCTTGTTATATCTTGTGTCAACAAACCATGTACAACTAGGCGTATCACAAGATGATTGATTTAAGTTGACAGAGTTTGACTTTACGATCACAGTTAGGAAGGGAAAACAACATGTATTGGTAGACCATATGTCAAGGATTACCAACGAAGAACTTGCCATACATGTTATGATGAATTACCACATACCGCTCTATTAAAGCTAGGGTTGGTGCCGAAATGGAGCAAAGAAATTTTAGAGTATCTCACTTACATATTTCCAAAAGATAAGATTGTTGGATGAGGGAGTAGATGCTTTGCACACACAGACACAGACACACAAAGTTGTATCAAGCACAAAGTGTGAGAGAGAGACCATAAATGATAGCTGAAAGTACTGGATGATAATGATATGAAATGAGTGGAGTACAAGGTGATGGAAGGCTACATTAATGGCAACAAACTAAAGAAGTATTATGACCCCTTGACTCTAGAAATGTTAGCTCAACAACACAAAAAGAAATAAGAAAAAACAAACATAGAGAGTTTGAAAAGAGAGCTCAGGAAGAAGCCAAGGCTAGGGAGGCCAAGACAAAATGAAAACTAAAACACAAAACCCTGAAAATAAACATGGCTACTTTACCTAGATAGAGGAAGAGGATCTTGAAATTGAACCTGCAAGGTTAAGGGTAAGTATGTTTATCTTAGGTAATTGCACACTCTCATTACATTGATTGACATGGGAGAACTAGCTACAATCTACTTTCGTATGAAACATGGGAAAAAAATGGGATAATCTAACAAGGGCCAAAATTCAAAGTATACACTCGTGGATAGTTAATTCTATTGAAGTTTTAAAAGTTTATGTGTCAACCAAAAATAATCCCATACTTGGGAATGTATATGTTATACCTACAAGCATGATGGACTCAAGGTATGCTTGGACATAAACCGTGTGCTCTTGACCAGACAACCCTGCCTCCAACTATTACACTTCTCAAGGAGCAACCAAATAAATAAAAACACCCCTAAAGAGGACTAACAGACTAAATTCTTACCTGATGCTATTGAGAACTAGTGAATGGAAATGGGGAGACTCTGGTAAAAACTTCCTTTATACATGAAGCCAATCAACTTGTGTTGTTAAACACCATACATCTAGGTTATTAGGTTATGTTAAACACCAGACATCTAGGTTATTAGGTTATGTTAAACACCAGACATCTAGGTTAGAGCCTAGGATCAAGTTAGCCAAAAAGTTGATCAAGTTAGCCAATCAACTTGTGTTGTTAAACACCATACATCTAGGTTATTAGGTTATGTTAAACACCAGACATCTAGGTTAGAGCCTAGGATCAAGTTAGCCAAAAAGTTGATCAAGTTAGCCAAAAAGTTAAGCAATCATATCTGATGTGACTGCATAATCATGACTGTGATGGGTCTAGAGAAACTCGACCCTAATCTCGACAATAAACGTACGTGATCCGGTCATGGGAACCTATCCTCTGATCGGATAATGGGATCCTATCTCCTGATCCGGTCATGGGAACCTATCCTGTGATCGGATAATGGGATTATCTCGTGATCGGCTCCGATCACATCGTCTCAGGATCCAATCATGAGATCCTATCTTGTGATCGGATCCAATCACATCGTGATAAGAAGGCGTGATCCTGTTTTGTGTTTTCCCAATAGGCCGTGTTTGTGAAGTCATGTCATGCCCGGCAGCATCTTCTCTTGAGTGAAACATCAGTGTGGGTAGCATGAAGAACAAAACTAATCTACGTTGAATCTCCACTCTGGAGCATACTCGGCTCTCTCAAAAAAAAAAACCAGCAATGTCTCCTGCACATTTATGGCAAAATCTCCTGATTGTTGTCCCACCGAGTCTATTTCAAGCTCGAGATTCTTCTGAGAGGACTGGGTCTTCCCTTGCCTTCTCCGTTTTGCCAATTGCACTAGAGCTTCTTCACAATCATAGTCCTCAGACGATCATGGCCTCGCCCTTCTCATGTTGCTCCCATGCGCCTACTAAATTCGTCTAGCTCACTTCTTCCCGCCGGTGATTGAGACGATTCTAGCTACTACCTCCCTCCGTCGACTCCTTCAAACGGTGGCCACCCACCTTAGTGAAAATTCCTTAAGGGATTTTATTGAATACACTTATATACATGATAAAAAAACTACCCCACTACCCTCCTTTGGCCAATAAGAATGTTGGCACCTTTATGCTACCCACCAACCATGGCCATTGCCAAAACCTTATCACATCTCAAGAAACCCCAAAATGGCCTTTGTGTGATGACAAATTCTTAAAGTGATGAACCACTGGACCTAGTCTTCTCAGACAACCATTGTCAGAGTTTATTATCCCTAGGTATCATTACCAATGTGCTACTATTAGGTTCAAAACATATCAACCATGGAGAGATCCTCGCAAGATACATCATCATCTCTTGAGCTGTGATATTCACACACACACAATGCATCAATCACAATGCTATAAATACACAAAATGTAATGATCCATGGCAAGGTACAACTCCCTCTATTCTGAAGACCAAACATTCTATAACACCTACCCGAAGTACAACCAACCATCATTTCTTAACACACAAACACCAAGGGTTCTATACATATATACATGTTTTTTTTGGTTTGTTTTTCTAGCCTCACATATTTTGCCCTCCCCCCAAACTACTAGAGCTTTCATGCTCAGTAGGTAGAGAATAGCGTACATATGTCAAATTTTCCTTCTTCATGTTGTTGAGGAAAATCTTCATTTGCAACCTGGGCCTAAAGCAAATCATCTTTCATTATGGTCATGAGACGGGCTATATACTTCTTCAATCTAAACCCATTTACTCTCATCTTGTGCCACTTCCCATCTAGATCTGTAAGTTGATAGGCTCCATTTTTTAAATTTTCTATCACACAAAAATGGTCCGTCCCACATGATTTGGAATTTTGTTTGAAAGGTACTATCCAACCTATTGTTATATTTGAGTACAAGATCCCCTTTCCCAATGCCTTTGCCTTTGACTTCTTGATTGAACCTCTCTTGATTCCTCAGCAAAACTTGAGTATAATGCTCAAAATCTTGTATCCTCTCAAGTTGTAATTCCTGCAAACACAAAAATCTTCGTTGTAATGCATTACTACCTATTTCTTCATGCGTCATCAGTACCTTTATAGAGCTGGTATCTCCACTTCTATAGGTAGCAAAGCCTCCTTTCCAAACACCAAATGAAAAGGAGAAAATTTGGTCCCTTCTTTGATTGCCCTTCTTCATTCTTCTTCCTCTCCACATGTCTGAGAGACCATGCTTCAAACTAGTTTAATAACCTTTTAATTTGTTGACACATCTTTTTCAAAACTATACTTTTTCTTTGCCATACACCTAATACTTGTTTTACAATAAGTAAGGCATCACCTTTTATTTTCAATCTCGTAATTCCCATTTCAAGTGTAAAGAGAAAACCTTTTTCCAAAGTTGCATATTCAGCTTCATTGTGACTTGTTACTTGCAACTTCATAGTTAACTGTTTCACTTTGTTTTGTCTAGGATCATACAAAACAATCCCTCTCAAAGCTTTGTGATGAGACTTCCTATAAGAACCATAAAAAAACATGGTAAAATCATCATTCATCTTTGCATCCTCAGCTTCTTTCATCTTTGGTTCCACCTGTTTATGTGATAAATAGGGCCCTCTTTATAAGTGAGTATATCTACAAAGGTAGCTCTAGTTGACTCCTCTCCTAGAAAAGAGTATTAGAATTCTTAAAATTCCACAACCCACTTTATCATCCTTTTAGACAGAACCACATTGTTTATAAGTTGAGGAAGTAAAGCATAGCTAGTTAAGAACACAAAAGGCTTTGGAAGGAGATAATGTCAAAATCTCCTACAAGCAAAGATTATGCTGATCATTATTTTATATGCTTCACTATAGCTTCTTTCCACTGTAGCTTTCACCCTGCTTGCATAGTAGATAGGCTTCATGTAAAGATTTCCCTTTCCTTGATGGAGAAAGACTACTCCCACAACATCAGCACCTATTGAAGGATTTACATAAAACACCTTGTTCCAAATCAGGAGCTTGCACAGATGAAAGGCTACAAGCACCTCTTTGACCTTGTTGAAACCTCTTCACATTCATGAGTCCATTTTAGAGGGTCATGCTTTACAGAGGATACAAGACTTGAGAGGCCAAAGGAATAAACCTACCCATATACTTAACTTTGTGAATAAAAACCATTAATTGCTTTGTGTCTTTAGGAGGAGGTAAGAGCACTAAAGCTTTCACCTTGTCATCATCTGCTTCAATACCATTCTTTGAAATAACATGTCCAAGCAACTTGACTTTAGGAGGAGGTAAGAGCACTAAAGCTTTCACCTTGTCATCATCTGCTTCAATACCATTCTCTGAAATAACATGTCCAAGCAACTTGACTTTAGGTTAAGAAAGGATTTTTTTTTTGGGTTAAGGCCTATCCAATCTTTCAAATGCAAGCCTTAGTTTTTCACAATGCAAAATTATACTACTATATATAGAGATATCATCAATGAAAACTTTGATGAACTTCCCAAGATAAGGTGCAAACACAACATTAATCCAAGTTCTTTGAAAAGATGAAGATCCATTGGTCAAACCAAAAGGTAACACTTTGTAGTAGAAACACCCCCAAGGGGTTATGAAGGTGATTTTGTTTTGACCTTTAGGAGCAATTTAAAGTTGAAAATAATTTTAATAACTATCACAGATGCTATACCTTTCATGACCTACTACTGAATTCAAAACTTCATCTATGTAAGGAAGAGGATAATGGTCCCTTTTTTTAGATGTACCTGCTGCAAATGATATGTAATGAAGAGGATAGTGGTCCATTTTTGTAGCTGTACCTGCTACAAATGATATCTAAGGAAGAGGATATTGGTCTATTTTTGTAGCTGCAAGTGGCTTGTAGTCACACAAATTCTCCACCTTCCATCCTTCTTTGGTCACTGGACTCACCCATTCAGAAGTTGTAACTGGGTGGATTAAGTTGGCCTTCAACAACTTTTCCACTTCGTCCTTTAATGCATCTTGTTGACCTTTCCCCAAAGGCCTTAGCCTTTGTCACACTGGCTTGGCACCTTCCTCGAGTTCAATATGAAGAGTATCTCATTTAAAGCCTTGAATATGTTCATATGATGTGATAAAGGGATTAGGAAACTCCTGCAAGATAGTTTTGTATTCCTTCTGTTCCACCAAAGTAAGATCAGTACTTAAGATTTTGTGAGCAAAATCTATTTTAACATTCTTTTTGGGTTCGAGAAACTCCTCGATTTTGTTAAAAGATCTCCTCTCACTACCCATCACTTGTACTACATCCCCTTCATTCATGGGTTCTAAATTAAGCATGGATACATCAACATCACTTGAGTATAAACCTGTGCTGCCCTCATCACTATCTCTTTTCTCATCATCACTCTCAGTATTTTCCTTTTCCTCAGCTTCCCCTAACAACTTTTTCACTCTCAGTATTTTCCTCTTCCTCATCTTCCCTTAACAACTTTTTGTCAAGCATACTAAACTTTCTCCTCATTACTTTTTTAATCAAAAAGTGTAATGGTACCCTTTTCCGAGTCTTGAATTGAACCCACTAACCTAATCCATGGCCTTCCTAAGATCAAAGAGAAAAAGCACCCATCCCAACATGCATAATGTGACAATTCACTTTAACATTTACACTAAAAACCTTTACATCAAGATCCTTGAGGATACCTAAACACCTTATTTTAGCATGATTTTCAAGTCGAATTCTAAACCAAGAAACCCCACTTGTCTCTAATCCCAACCTCTCACAAGATTGTGTGATTATGCATATCTATACACCCCCATCAATGTAGGCTTTTCCCATACCTTGTCCTTTGTGCCAAGCATCAATAACTAGGCATATATCGTGAAGCTCCTCTACTGAATGCACCTTGACAGTGCCTTTCCTTGGTTCCTTACCTTTTGGATTCACTAATATTTTTTAATCTTTTCTTAGTCTTGGACAAAGATCCATGAGTTGGCCATGTGATGTGTCCACCTTTTTGTTAGACGATCCTCCTTTAGCACATGATTTGTTTAACCATCTCCAAGAGGAAAATCTCTTGCTTAATAGTGTCTTCTTGTCTTAGCTTTCTTTTTGCTTGATGCTTCTTCTTGTTGTTTCACCTTCTTGGCCTTTGCTTGGTCACCTTTGGATTCTTTCTCTCGAGTTCTTTTCATGGGCATGACATCAAGCTCTTGATTTGTAGTCATTTCTTCCACTTGTATTGAACTTACAATTGCTTTGCCTTTCTCCTCAAGTGTCAAACCACTAGAGCTTTGATGGTCCTTGATTTTCACTGCAAAATCATTACTCCGATTTAGGAAAGGTTGATGGTGGGTAAAAAATACATACCTCCCCCTCTTCTAGAAGGTTTATCATAGTTAGGGCTTGTAAGGCCCCATTCACCATAATTAAAACAATTATAAGGTGTAAACCTTCTTCTAAGCACTCCTTTACCTCTACCATTCCCTTTGCTATGTCCTTCATTATATGCTTCATGTCCTGGACTAGGCAGCCTATATCCTCTACTTCTTCCTCTTCCACCCCCTAACAAATTCAAACTAAGGTTCTTGAAGAGGCTGGCTACTTCATGCATCTCCTTTTTTAATTCATCTCATCATTTTGACTTTTCACTAACAATTGAGGTGATGTTTCCACTAAATTCTTGACTTCTCCTTTAACCCCCTCCATAATCTCCACACTATGACTTACTTACTTCCCCAGCAGTTGACCCAACCTAATCATCTTCCATTATTTCTCCCTAGCTAGTTTTAAAGCTTCTTCAAAAGTTTAAATATTTTTTAATTCCACTTTCAACCTTAAATTCCTCCTTAAACTAGCAAAAAGTCTATCTTTTCTCAACATAGATGGAGGGGTTTCATTCCCTAAAGCAACACACCACCTATCACAAAATTTTGTAAAGTACTACACATAGATATCCACATTGTCTTTCTGAGTTACACCCAGAATTTCATGCCACACCTGATTAGGATCTTCAGTCTTTTGTTAGTGTTGGAAGAACTCTTGTTTTGTAGCTTCATAGGTGAGCTCTTGTGGAGGGTCACTTTCTTGCAAAGAAACTTCATATCTATTCAACCGTTGTCGAGCCTCATCCTATAAGCAGTAAAATAAAGAATCCTTAGCATAAATATAGGCTCTTGCCTATTTTTGATCAAGGAAGTGATTTCCAATTGCTCCATAAATTTTTTAGCATCCTCATGCGCTAACCCATGGAAAAGCAAAAACTCTTGAGCCATGTCAGCATAATTGATAAACCAAAGGTGCTTGAAATAGGTTCCTCAGTAAAGGCACCAAAAAGATGTGAGGTGATGAGCAGTAATCAATCTTTGCCCCCCTACAAATCTCCTCTATCAATCTCTCAATCCTTAAAACATACAAGAGGAACACTCTATGATTCTTTGTTGTTGAACCCCAAAGGAAACCATGAAAAACCTTGATTGAACAAACATGAACTCCCCAAGAAGATTTTACAATGACTTTTTATTCCAAAAAAGTTGATATGGTATATTGCTAGATATTGGGTAAACGTGCACCCAACTAACAAGCAAGCCACTGACATACTTGAATGGAATAAAACCCACAACTCTAAGCCTCACACATAAAATCCCATGTGAGTGATAAATAACCAGCCCATCACCATAGACATGTGTTGATATATAGAAAAAGATCTTGACTTTATACAAAAGACCATTGATGGATATATCCTATAAGATAGATACATGACTTTGCTTTACCAAAAGATACAAGATGTCCACATAAAATTAGTTACTATCCACATATTCTTATTCCACTATTTCTACATCAATTTCCATTTCGGTAATTCTTGAGCAATACGTACATTACCCAATCCTACTGGTAATTCAAGTAAGACGAACCATTCATAATCAATGCATAAAGAACCTAGGATGTTTAGTGGAAAACCCACAGTTGAGATGTGTTATATCCATGGTTCTAGTACAAGAGATAGAATCATGATGTTAATCTTTTGACCACCCCCCTAAACGATACAACAGATAAGACTTTGGTAGTTACAATTTGAAAGATTTCATTAAGGAGTGACTCCAGCTTCAATGCAAGCTTGCCCTTATACCCTCACTCTCACTCTAGGAACATATTTCAGCGTAACCTCTTAAAGAAACTACACTTTCATCTTCAACATAAACTCCAACTTTTGTTAAACCCTTCTCTCCTTGAGATTGACCTTGTATTACTAACTTAAAACAAAGCTCATATGATGACTATAAGTGGATATACCAAGAGAAGGCATTCTCACAACATCACCCACACATCACATAACCAAGTATTTCCAAATTGAGGATACAAGCTTTCCCACAAACACAAACTCCACCAACCATGAAATGAGGAAGACAAAACAAACACCTAAGACTCTTGCTTATGTTGACCCTTATATTAGTGAGAGGAGATAAGGATTATACTTCACACGAATACATCATCAAAGGGTATATGTCTAGTAAGAACCAAGAGTTCTTTTTGATAGATTATAGTTGACCACATAGCTTCATATTGTTTTTGAACCTTCATGATCTTCATCTCCTTCATAGAGAAACCTTTAGCCAAACAACATCCCAGCCTTCTTACTCACTTGAATACAAACACGAATACATCATCAAAGGGTATATGTCTAGTAAGAACCAAGAGTTCTTTCTGATAGATTATAGTTGACCACATAGCTTCATATTGTTTTTGAACCTTCATGATCTTCATCTCCTTCATAGAGAAACCTTTAGCCAAATAACATCCCAGCCTTCTTACTCACTTGAATACAAACCAGAGAATGAGCAGAAGCACTAGCTTTAAGCTGAGCACTGGGCATCTTCATCATTCTTTGGAGCAAACTCGACAGCATCTTCTCTTGAGTGAAACATTAATGTGGGTAGCATGAAGAACAAAACGAATCTACGTTAAATCTCCACTATAGAGCATACTTGGCTCTCTCAAACAAAACCAGCAACATCTCCTCCACATTTATGGAAAAATATCATGACTATTGTCCCATCGCATCTATTTATAATAATTCAGGCTTGAGATTCTTCTAAGAGGACTGGGTCTTCCCTTGCCTTCTTTGTTGCCAATTGCGTTGACTTCTTCACATGCTTGCTATACTGCTCTATCATAGTCCTTAGATGGTGACCTCTCCCTTCTCATGCTGCTCCCATGCGCCTCCTAAATTTATCTAGCTCACTTCTTCCCGCCACTGATTGAGATGATTCTAGCTACTACCTCCCTCCGTCGACTCCTTCAGATGCTTTCATCACCCGTGATGTGTTGTTTTCATCAAACGGTGGCCACTAAGGTGAAAATTCCTTAAGGGATTTTATTTAATACACTTATATACATGATAAAAAAACTACCCCACTACCCTCCTTTGGCTAATAAGAATGTTGACACCTTCATGCTACCCAACCTTGGCCATTACCAAAACCTTATCACATCTCAAGAAACCCCAAAATAGCCTTTATGATGAAAAATTCTTAAAGTGATGAACCATTGCACCCAGTCTTCTCAGGTAACCATTGTCAGAGTTTACTATCCCTAGGTATCATTACCAATGTGCTACTATTGGGTTCCAAAAATATCAACCATGGAGAGGACCTGGCAAGATACATCATCATCTCTTGAGCTGTGATATTCACACACACACACACAATGCATCAAGCACAATGCTCTAAATACACAAAATGTAATGATGAATGTCAAGGTACAACTCCCTCTATTATGAAGAGCAAACATGCTATAACACCTACCCTAAGTACAACCAACCATCATTTCTTAACACACAAACACCAAGGTTCTATACATATATACATGTTTTTTTGGGTTTATTTTTTGAGCCTCACTACGTTTTCTTGGGGGTCCTGTTATCTCCCCTTGAGGAAGTTGGTGAGCCTAGTTCCTCGTATAACAGATCTTGAGGGGTCTCCTTGCCTACCATGATGCTGAAATAGAGAACTTTGATAAGTCTACTCGTAGGAGCATCATGGCCCCTTGTTAGATGGTAAATGTTAGAATTTTATGTTAGTATAGAAACTTTGAAGAACTTATTAACAAAAAACATGTCTCTGTTTTTCTAGTCGTCGCGCTATCGTGATTCAGCAAAACTATAGAATCATGGTGTAACAATCTCTATTATTTCAATGGTACAGAGTAGCAAAACATTGGAGAAGGGTTAATTGTAAAGATTGAAGTGTCAGTTGGAAGAATTATAATTTGTGATTAGGCAAGCAGTGGTGGGGCAAACATGATGTGGCAATCATGCCATGATTGTCTAGCATGATTGGTGATGTGGCAATAATGCCATGAATAGTGACATGGTAACCACGTTGGGATTTTTCGGTGTAATCTGTGACGTCATCGTGATTATGTTGCCATGATTGATGACATGGCATCTTCATCGATAACATGTCAATCAATGTGCCATGATTCCGTAGATTGTAGAATCATGGTTGCAATGGGGGATGTGATTATCCATCAAATATTGCCATTGGCAATTGGAATGTTTTAGTTTAGTGGTTGTTAGTTTTAATATGGTGGGGATGCCATGATTTTTTAGTCATGGTTCTTGGAACCCTTGATTGTGCAGACTGTATAATCACGATGGCTAGCCTATGTAAGTGTTTGAATGGAGGGGAGTGCAAAGAGTGAGTAGTTATTTAGTTTGGGGGTAGGTGGGGCCAAAAGGTAGAAATCATGAGGATATTTAAGGAAACTTAGAAATGGGAAGAGCATAGCAACTAGTTTGGTTATTATGTTGTCTACCCTTTGAATAATATAGAGTAAGTGAAAAGAGACAAAGAAGGACCATGAGTCCTACCTGAAACGGATGGTGCTAGTGCTGGTAGAGGAAATGTGAGCAAAACCGACACAACAAACGCATGCATAAATGAAGTGCTCCAAGAAGAAGAAGATGAAAGGCAAAAAATGATTCAAAACAATGGCAAAAATGGGAAAAAATGCCTATTTAAATCCAAGGGGATCACATGCGGTTGGTGGATTAATGCTTTTAACACATGGGACAATATAATTGTTGCTATTGATATTTGTGTCATGATCACGGACAACATTTGGCATAATCACATCACTCACGACCGATCACAGCTGTCTAGATAATCACATCAAGTGAAAGTGTAGAAAGGGATCCAATTCATTCATTTCTAGACATACAATACTACCAAGGAGGATAAGAAAATATGAGTTTAATAACAATATTTTGAAGCGTGATTCTACGTGTGGGAGAATCATGGCCGTGATTCCACCAGGATCACGATGAGAATGCAATGAGGGTTTGATCATTAGGGGGTTTAAAGTGGGTCTTGATGAATTTTGTAACTGATTTTGGCCCTCCATGATGATGATGGGAATAAGTAATGTGACGTGATTCTGTAGAATCACGGGTGTGACTACGAGTTTGTCTACTATGGAGAATCATTGAGGTTAGCTAGCCTGATGTAGCACAAGTTATGCCTAAGATGAGGCTCTTGATATTGAGGGTGTGTTGGTGTAACTATTGTAGCTCTGCTCTGGAACATAGCACCTTGTGCTCCATCCATTGAATCAATTAGTCCATAGAATCTGTAATAGGTTCTTGTGTGATCATGTCTTTTTGGGACATGTCGTCTTGTGGGTTTGGTACAGATAGCTTTGCCTTTGGGGTAGGGAATTGGGTAATGCACATGTTTTACCCTAGTTTTATTAGCATCTCCTATGATATCAAGTTGGGAAGGTTCTTGTGGCTTTTTCTCAGGTTCTTATGGCTTCCAAGTTGCATGTTCAATGGTTACTAACTTTTGTCTCCATTCTCTCTGAGTATCAACCTTGTTGGTTAACTTAGTGAGCTCGAGTCTTAAACTAGGTCTTGTCTTTGGGTACCCATAATTGCTTTGTTACTTGACTGTTATGGCTCACCCTAACCCTCCTTGAGACACATCCAAAAAGAGATTACCTGGTGAACCGCAACTGTCATGAGTATCTTTAACCCTTGAGGTCTCCAAGCTCTACAACTCCTTGAGAAGCAATTCCACCGCGTCTCCCGCGAGCGTTGTCACACTGCCGCGTTACACTACAGGTCCTCGTCCCTCCTCTCACCTCACTTAACTCACACTCACTCACTAGAATGCATTAGGGAGGAGAGAGATTAGCAAGAGTAAGACTGAATTGCACAATGGGAGAGTATGTTGTATTATGAGAGAAATTCACTTATATACATGGCCATAAGTGTTCACACTCACTTAAACTATGGCCAGTCGGTCACTTTAGGCTCATAAGAGGCCTAATGCTATTACAAGGACTACTCTCATAATATATCCATGAAGTACATCACTTAGGACTTCATCCTAACTTGCTACCACACGCTCTTGAAGCGGGAATAGCCATAATACTCAGTCATACCATTACGGGCGCCCATCCAAGTTGTAGCTTTGGACACTATTGCTTCATATCTTGAATGTATGACCCTTGGTGTATCTACCGTGACTCCTTGATGTAAGATAATGGCGGTAGTTCTTGTTAATCCTAGAATTGGATTAACATCCCCTCCTTCCTAATGGGGGCAATTGCGTCCTCGTGATCGTGTTGAAGACCTTTGTGCGGGGAGAATGAACAAGCTTTGTCGATGGCTTTGATGTTGAATGATGTTCAATGGTCTTTGTGCCTCCGAAGGAAATAAGAAAAGCTAGTTAATGAATAAAGAAGTTAGTGGTTTATTGAGAATTTTTGATGGGATGGGGTTTTTTTTTGCGAATGATTACATTTTTAAATTTATGCGAGTCCTCTTTTTTTTTGGGCTCAATTTGTTTTTGGCAATCATCGGTTACATGTGATTTTTATTAGTGGGGACACTAAGAAATGGGAGAGGAGTGAAGAATCCGGAGGAACGTAGACTTAATCATCAAAACGAGATGGTGATTCTCAGTTCCTCATTTGATTCATTGAAATGACATTCATCCTTTGAAGTAATTGGCTTGTGATGATGTCCCTTTGTGTGGCAAGATTCTTGTCAATTATTGTTGAGTAGGACTTGATCTTGTCTTCTTCTGTCCATGTGCTCTTTATGTATATTTAAGTGCTCTAATGAAGTAGATTTACATAAATTACAAGAACTGAGTCATATAGACTCTTATTGAACTGCTATGTGTTGAAGTAGCCACTTGTTGGTGAGGATTGAAAGAATTACGTCGACTTGCGAGGCTACTATAGAGATCTTCACTAGGGATTGAAAATCATTGAGTTGTGAAGATTATGGCATCATTTGGAGAGGTTTGTAATGAGAAGGAAAATTACAAGTGATGGGTTATACCATTGACCAGGCTTTCGCCCACCATGTCCCCCCCATCGAGAGATGTACTTGGAAGTTGTCGATGGGTTATACCATTGACCAGGCTTTCGCCCACCATGTCCCCCCCATCGAGAGATGTACTTGGAGAGGTTTGTAATGAGAAGGAAAATTACAAGTGATGGGTTATACCATTGACCAGGCTTTCGCCCACCATGTCCCCCCCATCGAGAGATGTACTTGGAAGTTGTCGATGGTGAGGCTTTGGTGCAAATGTTCTCCAGTGCATGAGTATGGTTATGTACTCATGAAGCAGCTACTACATTAATTTAACCAAAAGAATAGTAAGCAATAAGCTTAACAAATATATAGTGGGATGGCTATTGCGTGATATGGCTTAATCCGTGATGGGGCTTAAATCATGACAGTGCTGGTTCTTAAGACGTGAGATGGAACTCCGTGAATTTGCAAGTTTTGACCTTGAGACTTCTTTTAAAAAAAAAGGTCATCTAGTCATGATTTGCAAAGCACCAGCTCCTTGTGCACTCATTTCTCACTTCTAGAGGGACTACAAGAGCATTGTTATTCTATTCTTGATGTGCTTCTAAGTCTCCATATTGATTCTTGAATATATTGCTGAAATGATGTTGAGACAGTAGGGAAGACTGCTGATTGTTTGCTTGAACAAACAACCTCTTGTGTTGGTGCTGAATGCACGAGAGTGGTTGAGTGATTTGCTTGCTGTTGCTTGGTCCTCCATTCTTGTCGAACTTTAGGTGAAGTTGTTGGGGTTGAAGTCGGTGGTGAGGTTTTCTTCACATTGTTCGATTTTGGCAACCATATGATGGAATTACCATCATAGTATCCTTGTTGTTGAAGTACATGCATAGACACCCATCTTTGACGAACATTGTAATTTGGTGGCTGATGTGCTTGGTGTTGAGGCTTTTTTCTTTGTGCAAGCTTAGAGGACTTTGTTATGCACTTGGGAACCCAAGCTTTGGTATTTATTTGGTAGTACCCTAGTGCTTGCAATAGTGTTTTTGGTACCCACACTTGTTGCATTGGTGGAGTTCTTTGAGGAACTTGCATAGGCTTTTGTGGACGGTGTTGTGGAGTACTTTTCTTTTTCCTTGGCTTTCGAGTGCTGTGTTGAGGAAGATGTTTTGACTGTCAAGGCACCCAAATTTTAGTGGCACCTTCATAGTAGCCTTGAGCTACAAGTAGTTGCTTCTCCACCCACATTTTGATACTATTAAGATATCTTGATTGTGGTTGTCATGGTAGAGTTTTATTTTGGGTTGGTGTGGAAGGTTTGGGGCCCTCGACTTTGGCTGTCACTGAGGCTATAGGTTTGAGACTCATGGGCATTGTTGATGATGATGAGGTTAGAGTCTCTTGTGGAGTGGCTGTTGATGATGACGAGGCCTTTGAGCATGTGGTTGTCTCCTTTGATGAGGTTTGTCAATGAAGATGCATAGGATCCGGGGCCTTTCCTTTGAGTTTCCTATTAGAGATAAATGGTTGGTGGGCTCTGGGAACTTCTTCAGGAATAGCTTCTGCTGATTACGAGGTTTTGGCATCGAACTTTGTAGAGGTGAGGATGGGGTGGTTGAAGGAGTAGAGGCTTTATCGGATTTGGTTATTGACACAGATGGTAGGTCATTGTGTAGAGGGGCTTTTGTGAAAGAGACTTATATCCTTTTGCGTTCAGCATCATAGATATCCATTAAAGTTGGATCCTCTTCATGGCAGTATGGTATTGTCAACTTTTTGTCGTTGACCATCATGATGACTCTATCACTAGCAAAGTAGAATGGTGCTTGGGCAGGAACATTCCATTTATGCCCCAAGATTAAATCTGCTTCCAACACATACTCAACCACAAAAAACTTGCAAGAAGTGAGGGGGTTAGTTTCAATATAGATTCTATGTTCAAAGTACCCCAAACATGGTATATTCAAGTCTTGTGTAAAGGTAATCCTTTCAGGGTGTGTCGCGAGTGTTGGTTGATCTAACAAATTCCATAGCTTGAGGGTCATGAGATTGTTTTCTTGTGTTGGATAAAGTTATGCTTGAGCTGTGGTGATGGTGATTTTATTTAAAATTTCCAATCCAACCAAAATCCTAGGGATCTTTTCAGTAAGATATATTAGTATTCCAAACTATGCAGTCTGTCACCTTGTGAGGTCCACGACAATAGAAAAACTGAAGTGTCCGATTAACTGCTTCCTGAGCATTTTCTACCCTTTGAACTGTTTCTGTTTTGTGCACAGGAGATGGAGGTTTTGAGTCCATTGTGGATAAAGCGGGACACTTTTTAGTATCATGGTCAAAGGTTTTATAATATATGCAATATAGAAGAACAGGTGCCTTGTATGCACAATGAGGATTGGGATGGTCGTAGTGATTGCATTCAACCAACAAGGCATTTTTCTCCTCATTTTTAGAGGTATTAAGGATGTCTGGTTTTGAAGGTTTTCACCCTGTCTTATAGATGTCTACTGTAATGTTTTAAGCAAGGCTGCATAAAATTCAGGGAATGTTAATTCCGAGACCGATCTCTCTTTTGCCATTGCTTCACTTAGTTTAGATGAGGAACACCTCATAGCATGCTCATCTTCTAGCATGTTGTTATCTAAACGTATTGCTTCTTTGCAACATTGATCAAATGTTTTCGGATTAGATATAATGATCAAGTTGTGTAAGCTGTTATTCTTCAAGCCCATCATGAAACATCTCCTCAATTGAATATCGTTTAATTTTTCCCATGACTCACAACGTAAGTCATGGGACTCACAACGTAAGTCCAAGAGTTTTATCCTAAGGATAAAATTTCTAATGGATTTATTTGGTTGACGCTTAATTGAATAGAGTTCTATTGCTACACTCCTCTGATTACCTTGTCTGGAAAAGCCATGTATAAAGGATGATTTCAAGGTTTTGAAGTTGGTCTTGATCGTCGGCATCAATGTGCGATGAACCATCACCTTGTTTGGAAAAGCCATGTATAAAGGCTGATTTCAAGGTTTTGAAGTTGGTCTGATCGTCGGCATCAATGCGATGAACCATCGAGACTAGTTTTTTCCTCTAAGCATAAGTTCAACGCATGTACCATAGTGGGACAATTTTGGGATTTCCAAAGACTCTACATCTCTGTTCAAACATTTGTATGAACAGGGTATGTTGTTCCGTCATATTTGCCCATAATTTTGTATGAACAGGGTATGTTGTTCTGTTCAAACATTTGTATGAACAGGGTATGTTGTTCCGTCATATTTTGGGATTTCCAAAGACTCTACATTTCTGTTCAAACATTTGTATGAATTGAACAGGGTATGTTGTTCCGTCATATTTGCCCATAATTTTAGAAATTTGTACGGCCGTATTTCTATATGAATCACTGAGGCCGTATGTGAGTGCTCTTGTTGGAAGAGACTCAGTGAGTCCTTGAGCCACCCCCCTTCCTAGACTAGTAAGTATGTCCAAGGTGTGGGAATCCAGGAAAGGGTTGGTACTTATAGGACTTGCGGGAATGTTAGGCAAGGGACGTGGGATTGAAGTCATAGGGGGTGTAAAACCCGATGGCACGTTTGTTAAAGGCATGGCCAATGGTATGGGGAGGTGAATTGGCGGCATAGATCTCAATGGCTCGAAGATGACAACCATTGGGTTTAATGCATACATAGAGCTCTCTATGCATGTTGAGAGCTCTCAATGCATGTATAGAGCTTTTAGGGTTTTATTTAATCACTTTGTTTAATCTACTAATTACTTTGTTTAATATTATGTTTTGTAGGTATTGCACACTAATCCTCTCCTTCGGCTTCACAAAAAATAAGTAAGATTTAGTTTTCTTTTAATCGTTTATGCTTTTCTCTACATTTATTATAGCCTTGGGTGCGAGGTTTAGGTTTAGTTTAGGCTTGCTTAAAGAAAGATTTTTGCATAGGCTCTATATATAGGATTGCATAAAGCTTATGTATAGGCTTGTAAGCTTTATGTATAGGCTTGCATAAAGCCTATTCATAGACTTGCAAGCTTTATACATAAAGCCTATGCATAGGCTTGCAAGCTTTATACATAGGTTCTATTTATAGGCTTGCAAGATTTATGCATGGGCATGCATAAAGCTTATTCATAGGCTATGCAAGCTTTATGCATAGACTTAGAACTTTATGCATAGGCTTTCAAGCTCTATGTATAGGTATAGGCTTGCAAGCTCTATGCATAAGCTTGCAAGCTCTATGCATAAGCTTGCAAGCTTTATGCATAGGCTCTATGTAAGCCTATGCATAAGCCATAAGACATAAGTCATAATCAGAGAAGGCTTTTGCTGCATATGACTCAATACGTTGTCTGTATGATGTTATAAGCATTTGGAATCTCATCACCAACAAAAGGATGATAAAGATAGGGAGAACGAAGTGGAAAGCATTTAGTGTTGATGATGAGAAACTGAATTCTTGTACAACATGTGGAGATAATGTTTATGAGTATATGCTTACATAGGCTATATACATGAAGCTTGCAAAGAGCTCTATATATGAAGGTTTATGCGTAGGCTTCATGTAAGGTTTATTAGATGTACTAATCACTTTGATTAATTTTAAAATTTTTAGGTCTTGCATTAATCCTCTCCTTTAGCTTCATAAAAAAGAGGGAAGCCCTCTTTTGCTTGTAATCCTAAATACAAGGTATACGTTTATTGCACCCTTGGGTGCCAGGCAGACCTTATTCTCCCAATGGTATGAGGGATACCTTGGGCCATTCTCGAGCTTTGCTAAACGACACCGCTCGGCTACACAAGCACGGAACGGAGTTAGCGTCAAAGCCAAGACTCTTTAAAGATAACAATTTCAATGCAATTTATTGAATACAGCATCACACAATTCGTAACTTCATACAATTTTATGTCATTATTTTAAAAGGAAAAGATACACATTTATTAACACTAATATTAAAAAAAAACTCTTCTTTAAAAGATAACCAAGCTAACCTGGCCACCATTTCCTTGAGGAGCTTGTAAAGGGAGGGTTAGAGCCGCATCGGGAGCATCTTCTCTAATCTGGTTATTGCGCACTCCTCCCGAGGTAATATTCTGATGTTTTCGAGAAGGGCCCATCTTGGACGTCATCTTGTAGGGCTCACTGTTGCGGTCGAAACGCTCTTGTCGGATCTCAATTCTGAGATCGTTTCCTCACCGTATGAGCAAAAGACCACAATGCATTAACCCTCTCTTAAGGCTAAAACCTCTTACTAAAGTCCACGCAAATGGGGGGAGGGAATTGTGAGATGTCCTTAACACAAAAACATTTTGCTAAAGGGGAGAAGGACTGAGGGCTGCTGTAAGTCTCTTCACACGGGGGGGAGAAGGGCTGAGGGCTACTGTAAGTCTCTTCACACGGGGGGGAGAAGAGTTAAGGACACTGCCTCCTATCAAGAGGGGGATAGAGGAAAATTGCCTTATCTGAAAAGTGGCAAATGAGGGGGTGTGAGAGGGGTGGCTGCAAGAGGCGGTTGCACTACAGCAAGTACACTACACAGGGAGACGGGCAGCGGCACAGCAGAGCATAAGTTGCACAGAAATGCATGTTGACCATGGAGCACCCCAGGGGTTTATATAACTGTGGGGTGCGGGTACAGGCGCTGTGCAAAGCAAGGATGAAAGGACGGTGTACCAGCAAAGGCTGTAGATCAGTGGCCTGCATGGGTCTAGGGGAGAGGTACGGTGTCGGTTAACAGGGAAAGGAGTGGTACGCATGTACCTTATCTGGTCAGGGGCAGCATGGGTGTCCACGTAGCGGTATGTGTGGACCACACAATGGACAGCCGTTCTTTGGTTCCTTTGTGGCCATTGTACGGGCACCCTGGTAAGTGTGTACGGTCTAAATTTTGGGATGGGGTCCCCAAATTTGGGATGCCAGCCTCGATTTTTTGCGTGTCGGATCGCCCCGGGGGGCGATTTTTTTTTTTGTTCGGGAGGTTCTCCTGGTCATTGGGGTGCAGACCGTTCGTATCGGATGCCTGATCGTGCATTTATTAAGATTTAAAGGTCGTCACTTTTTAACAAAAAATGACTAAAATTTGTGTATAAGCTTGATCCGGTGTCCGTTTTGGATGCTATAAAATCCTATATTAGGGTAAAATCGCACACAGATTCCAAATTTGGGCTCAGAATTTGAAGATTCTAAGTAAAAATGACTCATTTAATAAAATCATTGATTTTTATACCATAAAAACTCATAAATTTTTCTATTACATGGACATTTCTTATTAGTGAAGAGGGTATGTTACATCCTTCCCCCCTTAAAGAAATCAAGATGTCCTCATCTCGTCATGAATTGGGGATAATCCTTTAAGAGTGTAGCTTCATCTTCCCAAGTTGCATCCTCTTCAGGGTAATCTTTCCACTGTACTAGATGTTCTTCTATTTCGGAGTTGCCTTTCCCTAGAATCTATGATGCTACTGGGTTGTACTTCAAGGACTCCTTGAGTAGGGATTACAACTTGTTCATCATCAAGAATATGATTGAGACTGGGTACATAAGGTTTTAACAAATGTACATGAAATACATTGTGGACTTTGATATGGGCTGGGAGTTGGAGTTTATAGGCACTTTTACCTAGACACTTGATAACTGTATAGGGGCCACAATACCTAGGGCTAAGCTTCTTATATTTCCCAAGTGATAGAGAACTTCGTTTGGGTCGCACTCGTAGAAGAACTTTGTCTCCTTCCTTGAAGATCCTTTCAGACCTCTTGGTGTCAGCATAATGTTTTTGTCGATCTTGGGCAGCTTTAATATCCTTTTGGATTGCCTTGGTTTGTTCCTCCATCTCTTCGAGCATTTTCTTGGATGCCTTATGGTCGGATCAGAGAAATTTAGAGGAGACAAGCATTCTTGCCCATAGAGTGCTTTGAATGGTGACATTCCTATGCTCTGATGATAAGATGCATTGTAGGCAAATTCTACCAGAGGAAGGTATTGAATCCACCTTCTTGGTTCCCATCCACAATATGCTCTGAGAATGTCTTCAATTACTTGATTGACTCTCTCAGTCTGTGGCCATCGGTCTCTCGATATGATAAGCTGTGTTAAAGCAAAGTTGAGTTCCCAGGGCTTGAAATAAGGACTGCCAGAACTTTGAAGTGAAGTTAGAATCCCAGTCACTTACTATCCTTTTTGGGAGACCATGAAGTTTGAGGACTTCCTTGATGAATATTCGAGCAACATCAGAAGCTTTGAAGGTCTTCTTTTGCTGGTATAAGGTGAGCTACTTTGGTAAGTAAGTCCACTACTACTAGAATGGAGTCATATCCTCCTTGAACAGTGGGGAGACTTGTGACAAAATCCATACTAATGCACTCCCACTTCATTTGGGGAATATCCAAGGGTTGAAGTTTCCCAGGCATCTTGACCCTTTCAGCTTTGATCCTTTGGCATGAGAGACATTGCTTCAAGTACTGAAGGACATCATTTTTCAAGCTTGCCCAATGAAAGCTTCTTCTTATGGCATTTAATGTTTTTGCATAGCCTGGGTGTCTTGCAGCAGGACTATCATGAGCTTCATGGAGGATTAGTTTCTTTAAAGTAGGATCCTTAGGGATACATAGCCTGTGATTGATTGAAGCAGAGGCTTCCTTCATGAGTGGAGTATCCCTTGATTAGATTCTTCTCTTTCTCTGAATTTTTCCCTTCTTCTACTAACTTTATCATCCTCTGATAATCTGGATCATGAGATTAGACTTCTTTCACCTTGACCAGTATGGGATTATTTGGCATTAAAATTGCACTCAAGAAAGATTTGCGGCTAAGTGCATCTGCTACCACATTATCTTTCACTTGTTTTAATCCCTTGACAGTTAACCTTTGAAAAACAAATCCTAGGAACTAAGATCCGCTCTGATACCACTTGTAAGGTTCCCCCCTTCCAAAAATAGGGGAAACACTTAAGGTAGTCCACTAAGTCTTATCTTGGAGAAAATTTCCTACTCATCGACACCTTAACCATGCAGAGATTCAAGGACACGATTCATCTAGGTAAGACCTAGTTCTATCCCACAAGGGGAGCGTGGTCTTCTAAAAATCAAATCACCCATAGGGTAATTGATCATAATTTGGGCAACTACTAGTCTTGATTCCTAGAGACAACTCTTTTTTCCTGATCCATGCAAGGCACAGCTATCTAGCGTAGGGCTTTCACTCAATCTCTTGGAAAGCTACCCGACTAATTGGGTCCACCCGTCCGCCGATATGGTACTTAACAAATTGTCATGGAGAAACGTAAGGGAATTAATCCTTTACGCAATCTAACCTATGATAGTAATTTCATAATCTTAGTATCGTCTTGTAGAATACCTCTACACATGCACAATTACTTCACATGAATCTTGCACCAATCCTTTTCTATTTACTCATAGAAATACTTGTTGAATTCAGTTATCTTTAACCCTGTTATCCCTATTTACTCATAGAAATACTTGTTGAATTCAGTTATCTTTAACCCTGTTATCCCTATTTACTCATAGAAATACTCGTTGAATTAACCCTGCTATCTCTATTTCTTGACCTAATTTTTGCTCTAGCTCATGACAGGGGTGGGCTTGACGTTCTTCTTGAATTAGGAGACCTCTTCTTGATTAACATGGAAGGACTTGTGTGTTTCTCGACACTTTTTATATAAAAAAACTTTATCATAGTCTCTAGCTATAATTATGGCTTCTGAAATAGAGGATGGTTTTTCATTCTTGACGAGGTTATTCAATGGTAGATTAAGCTTCCAAATGAATCGATGGAGAAGAGTTACCTCATCCATCTCTAGAGCAAATTGGAGAAGTTTAACAAAAGTTTGGTGGTATTCTTTTAGGGTTTTCTTTTCTTGGGTTAGCTCCAAAAATTCATTCATTTTATCCTCTCGAAATCTCGGAGGATAAAACCTTTCACGAAGGTGTAATTTCATGGCATTCCATAATTGATTCTGGTTCTAGTGGTGGTTAGATTGACAACAAGGCTTCCAACTAATTTGGCATTTCTTACGATTTTTAGACGCGAGCAAGGGTGAGCTTGCTTCTTTCATTGTATCCCCCCATTAAAAGTTCAAAACTATCATAGCAGCACATTTGAAGGCAGTCAGGATCAATACATATGAGATCTTCATTTTTTTGAGAATTACACATCTGGTGCCTTGGGATTGACACATCCAAAGATTATCAGGATTGACACATCCAAAGATTATCAGGATTGACACATCTGAGATGATTAGTTTTCTAAAAATTACACATCTAGTATCTTGGGATTAACAGATCTAAGAGCATGATCCTCTAGGAATTACACATCCGAGACCCATGTTTGTCTGAGATGGGTTCAAAATCTTGGATGATTGTCCTAGTGTAAAGCATCCAATGGATGGGATTCACACGTCAACTATTCAAACCTTAATGGAGTTATAATCTTAATAATTTATAATATGCAAACTAATGAGATATATCCTAAAAATGTCTCTAAACAAACTTTCCGTCTATCCTTCTATTCAGTCTCTCACTAGTTTCTTAATTTGATCACCCTATGTTTTTCCTCAAAAGGTTTCCTCCCCACTATTATTTCTCAAATTTAGTGTACAAATATCTTCCGTGTGCACCTCCAAGATAAAAGCACAATTTCATAGGATGATTGTCTCAACATGTGAGGATATTCAAATCACTTCTATGGCCAGTAGAGATGATTAATTTATCCTCATATGATAAACAATCAGTTGTTTTAATCCCTTGACAGTTAACCTTTGAAAAATAAATCCTAGGAACTAAGATCGGCTCCCCCCTTCCAAAAATAAGATCGGCTCCCTAGGAATTGCCATTGCAACAATGAATGCTTTACCTAACATAATGCTAATTAATAAAAACATCCTACTAAAAAAACAAGTTGAATTGATGTTTGAATGATTGTAGGAAGAGGAAGATGCCTACTCGAAGTTTCTATTTTTCCAATGCATCTTCGAGACTGCTAGAAGTCACTCCTCAAATTTTGAGTTCTGTGACACCATGGTGCAGATACTAGAGAAGATGTCCCTCCCTCATTTCTCTCGTATTGAAAGAGGATGGGGTAGAGATTTCTGGAGTTGTGGGCCGAGATATTTCTTCATCTGAGCAGATTGAATTGGGAACCTTACCACCGACCTAAAGCGGATTCGTTGGATTGAAAAGTTGAAGATGATCTGTTTATTTTTGTTCGTCGTCGGTACCCCCAGTGCCGACACCTTTGTGACTATAGATGGGATTCGCATACCTCAGGATCATTGGGTGTATGACCAAGAGATGTAAGTCTTACCTGCTGCTGTGTTGGGACCTACCCCAATCCAGAGTCTACCACCCTTACCATTAGTTTTTAGAGTCTTAGAAACTACAACGGAACCCCCATAATTCACCTATGTAGACCGCTCTACCCTTATGTCATAGTCACGCCTAGGAATTTTCCTTGATGGCAAATAAGACTAATTATATTAGTCTCAGATTTGTGGTCAATTACAAGCTGGAATTTGCCCCCCAAGAGATAATGTCTCCATAATTTGAGGCAATGAACAACTGCTAAGAGCTCCAAATCATGGGTGGCATAATTTGCTTCATATTGCTTCAGCTTGCGGGAAGTATAAGCGACTGGTCTTCCTACTTGGCCTAAGACACCACCAAGTGCTAGAGTACTGGCATCAGTAAAACGACTTTAAATTCCTTAGTGAAATCAGGAAGTTTCAAGACTCGCGCAGAAGTAATAATGACCTTGAGCTGATCAAAATTGTTTTGATGGATTGGCAGAGCCACACTATTTTGTAATCCTTCTTAAGAAGATCCGTCACAAAGGTGCAGCTACCAAGGCATAATCTTGATAAAAGTCCTATATCATTCCGTGATTCCCAAAAATCCATGAACTTCATGAACTAATTTAGGGGATGGCCACTCCAGAATATCTTTGACCTTGGTGGGGTCTACTGAAATGCCATCTTTGGAGACGATGAACCCAAGATACTCAATTTGATGAGTAAAGAAGGTACATTTGCTCTTCTTGGCATAGAGTTTGTGTCTGCGCAACAATTGCAGAACTCTACGCACATGCTCCTCATGCTCTTCCATTGATTTGGAGTAGATTAAGATGTCATCAAAGAAAACAAGAACAAATTCATCCAAGTAAGGATGGAATATATCTTGCATTAGGCGGTTGAAGGTTGCAGGACCATTGGTTAACCCGAATGACATTACAGTAAACTCATAGTGGCCATAACGGGTATTAAAGGCTGTCTTGGGTATATCTGCTTCCTTGACTTTGATCTGATAGTAACCAGACCTCAAATCTATTTTTGAGAAGACTTTGGCCCCATGAAGCCTGTCAAGAAGTTCGTCTCGATGCGAGGGATAGGATACTTATTCTTGATAGTGGCTTGATTTAGCCCTCGATAACCTATGTAGAGGCGGAGAGTTCTGTCCTTCTTTTTTTGGAAAAGGACAGGTGCCCCCTAAGGACAGCTACTGGGGTGTACGAATCCTTGCTCAATGAGTTGGGAAGTTGCTCTTTAAGTTCAATGGCTTCAAGAAGGGACATTTTATAGGGCGTTTTTGAGACGGGTTGAGCTCTAAGGATCACCTCGATTTCATGATCGACTTCTCGAGGAGATGGTAGCCCTGTAAGCTCATCAGGGAAGATGTCAAAGAATTCTTGGAGCCAAGAGGGTTATGTCTCCTTACTAGGTTCAATGGCTTTGTTGAGCTTGACTAAGAAAACTTGCTGACCCTTACGTGTTCCCTTGAGAAGATGTTTTGCCTTGACTACCCTAGATTTAGGTTTTCCTGTTATCCCCTGAACGGATATTTCTTGGCCACGCTCATTTTCAAAAGTGATACTCCCCTGGTTACAACAATGATTGCTAGCTTTGTTTGTTGTTTGCAATTAACCAATGAGAAGCTTTGGATAGCTCTAATGGTAGGTGCCTTAGTAAGGTGGTAGGAAAGGTGATAAAAGTGATGTCAAGGTTCTTCATACAAGGCCTCCATGGGTTATAGAAGTGGCATGGACCCTTGAAATTAGATAATTAGTAAAAGTGGTCCTAATATCTGATGATGGGTGGAATGAGCACTATTGAGACCACCATGGATTGATTAGCATGGTGGTTGAGGGTGACTTATCATGAATAGAGAGTATGCCTAGACCTCATAGCATGATGCCTAAAGATTAGGCATCTTTGTGGGCAAACATGTTTTCTAAGACAAGGTTTTGGTGATGTTAAATTAGATTAGAACTAGAGGAGGTTGTATGTAATGAAGCTCTTTAGATGAACCTCCAAGGTCAAGGGTCCTCCAGGCATCATACCATGGACCAAGCTGGTGGTTCCCCCATTTAAAAGGTTAGTTGTAGGTGCATGTGTGTGTCGACCCCATTTTGGGATTAACTTAGCATCTCTCCATTACATATGAGAGATAGCATAGTAAGTGTCATGAAACAACACTCTAAACATTGTAATTATGAGAATAGTTGGTGGTTATTCCACAAAACTATTTAATTTGTAAGCATTTAGTTCATCTTTCATTAACTTTGGACACCTATAAGTTCCCTAGAACAACTTAAAGTGAGAATTATCCATTGCATTAGGAGAGGGATGGTGTAGCCAATAACATTTTTGGCTCCATTGTCACTGGCTGAGAAACCACTGGTCTTCTCTGCTCTATTTTTGCATATCTTGACATCTTCTTACAAGTCTCTTTTCCTTTAATATGGATGTATGAAGTTGTGTGATTGGTATAGAAGAGAATATGATGTGGATAAGGTTATTATGAAGGAGGAAAAAAGGGAATAAAAAGGACTATTTTGCATTGTTTTAGCATTTAAAGAAGTTGTTTGCATTGTTAGAAAGTTAGAAAATCAACAAAACAAGCATGAGAACTCCATAATCATGACCGTGATTGTGTAGGGAACACCCATTTGCATCAACACTTGCATAATGAGAACTCCATAATCATGACCGTGATTGCTACACTTTCCAAAATCTTAAAAAATTTAAAAATTAAGAGGAATTGATTCCAATTCTTTTGGTCATTTGGATATTCATGTTAAGAGTAATTAAGAGTAATTGATTCCAATTCTTTCGGTCATTTGAATATTCATGTTGCAAGGGATCAAACTAGAAAATTTGAATTGGAAAAATTAAGATTTGCATCCCTAAATCATTGATTTTTGGTAGACACCTATAAAATCATGCCAACATGATTCTATAGGCTACAAAATCATAGGCATGATTTTTGTACATAGCATGATTTTTTGATAAATTTATATGCTCCATAATTTTCAATATTATGCATTAAATTTACCTTATTTTTAAAATATTCCATCTTATCCAATCATAATCACAGATAACGAATCATGCCCATGATTGTTGCCGATCACAATGTGGCTTCCACGTCATATATCACAGTATGTGAATACTAATCACGTCCGTGTGATTGACACATCATCAATCACGATGCACAATTAAATTACTCTTAAGAATCACGTTAGTGAACAACAATCACACCATGATTGCCACATCACCAAAAATCACGGTGACAGAACTTGACCATTTGATAAGATAGACACCTAAAATAGTGACAAGGGGTATCATGGAACTCATTTACACAATCTTTTGGACTTGTTTGGGTAAAGACCACCATCGTTCATGAGGATCACAACCGTGATTCTCGACCCTACAAAATCACATCTGATATCTTCAAAATCGATAGGAGAGTTATTCAAGAATGTTCCTAGGGGCTTTCTAAGACCAAAGGCCCATTGTGAGCAGTTACGAATATCCTACAAAGTTATCATGATTTCTGTCATAATCATGCCTGTGTACGATTTCTAATCACATTGCCATGATTCTGCAGATGTCTGTTTTTTGCGATTCTACAGCAATATGTCAATTATAAATTTGATAATTCCAGGTGTGTGCAATTCTAAAACTTTGGCCGATAAAAACCATGTCATGCACTTAAGGTCAAGAAGGCTTGTTGTTGGTGACAACATCACTCCTAAATAATGATTCTGTAGCAATCTGTCATTTATAAATTTGATAATTCCAAGTGTGTGCAATTATAAAATTTTGGCCGATTAAAACCATGTCATGCACTTAAGGTCAGGAAGGCTTGTTGTTTGACGACATCACTCCTGATGATAGTGCATCTAACCAACCATGATAGTGCATCTAACCAACCATGATCTTTCTACCAGAGAAGCTTAGGGTTAGCTCATACGGTTAGCACACAAAGGAGTGTGTTTGCTTTGCATACGCTGAGTTTTTTTGCATCATCAAGTAATGAGGAATCCATTGAAAATCCTCTTAATCCATGGAAAATCCTCTTAATATAAGGAAGTGGTGGGGAAGAAGGGCACTTCTTCTCCACTATCTGGAGGGTTCATAAGCTTAGCTCAAGGAATCCTAGGATATGGACAGGAGCCTGAAAGGAAATCTCTACAAGTTGCCAAGGGACTACGCATTTATATTGGATCAAGAAGTGAGCACTGAAAGACTTGGAAGCACATGATAACAATTAAGGGAGGAACCATCACCAGAGATAAGAAACCCTCAACCCATGGTACAATATAGTCTAAGAATACAAAGGGATCATGTGAGTTCCCAAAGAATGGGAGGAAGTATACTTTCCCACTTCTAAAGAGCTAGATATTGAGGAAAGAATGAGAGGAACACATACCCAACTTAGAAGGCAAAAAGAGAGGAATTTTATCTTGAAGTTCTACAAAACTCCCATAGGTCGTGACATGTACCATCACAATGAGAATCGCCTAATGCAAGATATATTCCATCCTTACTTGAACTTCAAGATAAAATTCCTCTCGATTGAAGGTTGCAGGGTTGAAGGTTGTAGGAGCATTGGTTAACCCGAATGACATTACAGTAAACTCATAGTGGCCATAACGGGTATTGAAGGTTGTCTTGGGTATATTTGCTTCCTTGACTTTGATCTGATAGTAACCAGACCTCAAATCTATTTTTGAGAGAAGACTTTGGCCCCATGAAGCCTGTCAAGAAGTTTGTCTATGCGAGGGATAGGATACTTATTCTTGACAGTGACTTGATTTAGCCCTCGATAATCTATGCAGAGGCGGAGAGCTTCGTCCTTCTTTTTTTGGAAAAGGACAGGTGCCCCCCAAGGACAGCTACTGGGGTGTACGAATCCTTGCTCAATGAGTTGGGAAAGTTGCTCTTTAAGTTCAATGGATTCAGGAAGGGATATTTTATAGGGCATTTTTGAGATGGGTTGAGCCCTAGGGATCACCTCGATTTAATGATGATCGACTTCTAAAGGAGGTGGTAGCCCTGTAAGCTCATCACCCAGGGAAGATGTCAGAGAATTCTTGGAGCCAAGAGGGTTTTGTCTCCTTACTAGGTTCAATGGCTTTGTTGAGCTTGAATAAGAAAACTTGCTGACTCTTACGTGTTCCCTTGAGAAGATGTTTTGCCTTGACTACCCTAGATTTAGGTTTTTCTGTTATCCCCTGAACGGATATTACTTGGCCATGCTCATTTTCAAAAGTGATACTCCCCTGGTTACAATGAATGCTAGCTTTGTTTGCAATTAACCGATCCATCCCAAGGATTCCATCATAAATTCCTAATGGCAAGACTCTAAAGTGGCCATGAGTTCGCTCATTACCCAGCTCAAAATCAAGGTTTCCTATAGAGTGGTGAGATACTACTTCTTTCCCACTGGCTAACTCTACAGTCATTCTTCTAGCTGTTTTTTGACCCAAGTTTAATTTTTGTACACCTAGGAGAAAGAAATGAATGGGTACTGCCACAATCAATCAAAAGCTGAAATGGCTTACCGTGATGAGTGGCTGGGATTTGGATTACACCATATTGTTTATTCGGACCTTGGTGTTCTACTGTCACATGGACGGTGGTGTGCTCTTCTTCAGCCGCTTCCAAGGTCGGTTCTTCAGCTGCTTCCAAGGTCGGTTCTTAACTTATAATATAGGCGGTCCTAGCAACTTATCCTCCGCGGCCTCTACCATGCCCACTGCCTCTTGCACCTTGGTGGATAGGGGTTCCAAGGCCTTGATTTCCTTTGCCACCTTGGGGAAATGATGTTGCCATCTTGGGACAGTTGGCCCTAAAGTGTCCCGGCTCATTGCACTCAAAACAGAGAGGGCCTTCTCTGGAAGAAGCAGCATACGAGTGGGGGACAAAAGAGTTGCCTTGTCGCCCTCTGTTGTAGTAGGGAAAATTCTGTTGGGGTTTCTTGTAGGGTTGATCTTTCAGATTTGCCTCAAGGTAAGATCTCTTTTGATGCTTAGGCTTGTCAGTCGTCATTTCTTTCACAAGGGGCTTTGCTTGTATGAGAGCATCTTGTAATGTGCTTGGCCTCATTGCTTTAAGGTGGGAATCTAAGGGTTCATTTAACCCTTGGCACAAACGAGCCACTTGCTGGGAAGTAGTCATAGCTGGGACATACTTCCGAAGAGTGATAAATTTGGAATAGTAGTCCTCAAGAGTTAAGCTGCACTGCCTAAGACTAAAAAACTCATTCATCTTTATGGATTCATGGGATGGGGGAAGATATCTTTCCTTCACGGTCTGCTTGATGTCTTCCCATGTTTGAGAATGCTCAGTGACTCCCTTGTCACGGCACCACTGTTTCCACCAGAGTTTAGCATCTCCGATGAGGCAAAACCATGCAAGCATAGATTGATTTGCTAATCTAGTACGAGCGACAGAGAAATAATCATCCAGCGCTTCAATCCAGACTTCAGCATCCTTCTCAATCTTTGAACCTTCTCCTTTAAAGGAGGGAGGTTGCATTTGCTTGAGCAAGAGCTTCTTCTCCTGGATATCAGTGTAAAGTGCATTGGGAAGTGGAGGGTGATCGTCGTGGCCATCATTGTAAAAATAATTTTAAGATTACAAGATTCATATTTGCACAACGCTTATTTTGGAGAGTAAAACATTGAAATCATTTTATTTCCAAATATTTACAAGGACGAGTTTTATTGAGTGGATCTTCACCCAGCCTAACCTCAACATGCGGCAAAGGAGATGGGTTGAAATTCTACAACAATATGACTTCGACATCAAATTCTACCCTAGGAAAGATAATGTGGTAGCAGATGCACTTAGCCCGCAAATCTTTCTTGAGTGCAATTTCATTGCCAAATAATCCCATACTGGTCAAGGTGGAAGAAGTCTCATCTCATGATCCAAATTATCAGAGGATGATAAAGTTAGTAGAAGAAGGGGGAAATTCAGAGAAAGAGAAGAATCTAATGAAGGGATACTCCACTCATGAAAAGGAAGCCTCTACTTCAATCATCACAGGCTATGTACGATCCTGCTTTAAAGGAAGCCTCTACTTCAATCATCACAGGCTATGTACGATCCTGCTTTAAAGAAACTAATCCTCCATGAAGCTCATGATAGTCTTGCTGTTGCAGGACACCCAGGCTCTGCAAAAACATTAAATGTCGTAAGCATCGGGTAGGCTTGAAAAATGATGTCCTTCGGTACTTGAAGCAATGTCTCTCATGCCAAAGGATCAAAGCTGAAAGGGTCAAGATGCCTGGGAAACTTCAACCCTTGGATATTCCCCAAATGAAGTGGGAGTGCATTAGTATGGATTTTGTCACAAGTCTTCCCACTGTTCAAGGAGGATATGACTCCATTCTAGTAGTAGTGGACTTACTTACCAAAGTAGCTCACCTTATACCAGCAAAGAAGATCTTTAAAGCTTCTGATGTTGCTCGAATATTCATCAAGGAAGTCCTGAAACTTCATGGTCTCCCCAAAAGGATAGTAAGTGACTGGGATTCTGACTTCACTTCAAAGTTCTGGCAGTCCTTATTTCAAGCCCTGGGAACTTAACTTTGCTTTAGCACAGCTTATCATATTGAGAGACCGATGGCCAGATTGAGAGAGTCAATCAAGTAATTGAAGACATTCTCAGAGCATATTGTGGACGGGAACTAAGAAGGTGGATTCAATACCTTCCTCTGGTAGAATTTGCCTACAATTCATCTTATCATCAGAGCATAGGAATGTCACCATTCAAAGCACTCGATGGGCAAGAATGCTTGTCTCCTCTAAATTTCTCTGATTCGACCATAAGGCATCCAAGAAAATGCTCGAAGAGATGGAGGAACAAACCAAGGCAATCCAAAAGGATATTAAAGCTACCCAAGATCGACAAAAACATTATGCTGACACCAAGAGGTTTGAAAGGATCTTCAAGGAAGGAGACAAAGTTCTTCTACGAGTGTGACCCAAACGAAGTTCTCTATCACTTGGGAAATATAAGAAGCTTAGCCCTAGGTATTGTGGCCCCTATACAGTTATCAAGTGTCTAGGTAAAAGTGCCTATAAACTCCAACTCCCAGCCCATATCAAAGTCCACAATGTATTTCATGTACGTTTGTTAAAACCTTATGTACCCAGTCTCGATCATATTCTTGATGATGAACAAGTTGTAATCCCTACTCAAGGAGTCCTTGAAGTACAACCCAGTAGCATCGTAGCTTCTAGGGAAAGGCAACTCTGAAATAGAACTCTTGTAGAACATCAGTACAGTGGAAAGATTACCCTGAAGAGGATGCAACTTGGGAAGATGAAGCTACACTCTTAAAGGATTATCCCCAACTCATGACGAGATGAGGACATTTTGATTTCTTTAAGGGGGGAAGGATGTAACATACCCATATTCACTAATACAGAAATGTCCATGTAATAGATAAATTTATGAGTTTTTATGGTATAAAAATCAATGATTTTATTAAATGAGTCATTTCTACTTAGAATCTTCAAATTTTGAGCCCAAATTTGGAATCTGCATGCGATTTTACTATAATATAGGATTTTACAACATCCAAAACGGACATCAGATCAAGCTTAAACGTAAATTTTAGTCATTTTTTTGGTTAAACATCGATGACCTTTAAACCTTAATAAATGCACGACCGAGCATCCGATTGACGAACGGTTTGCACCCAACGACTAGGAGAACCTCCCGGGAAAAAAAAAATTCGCCCCCGGGGCGGTCTGGTGCGCAAATTGAGACCGATGCCCCAAATTTAGGGACCCTACCCCAAAATTTGACCATACACACTTACCAGGGTGCCCGTATGATGGCCGCAAAAAAACCAAAGGACGGCCACCCACTGTGTGGTCCACACGTACCGCTACGTGGACACCCATGCTGCCCCTGACTAGATAAGGTCCCTGACTAGATAAGGTACATGCGTACCACTCCTTTCCCTGTTAACCGACACTGTACCTTTTCCCTAGACCCATGCAGGCCACTGATCTATAGCCTTTGCTGGTACACCGTCCTTTTGTCCTTGCTTTGTGCAGGGTGCCTGTACGATGGCCGCACAAGAACCAAAAGACGACCGCCCACTGTGTGGTCCAGACGTACCGCTACATGGACACCCATGTTGTCCCTGACCAGATAAGGTACATGCATACCACTCCTTTCCCCTGACCAGATAAGGTACATGCGTACCACTCCTTTCCCTGTTAACCGACACTGTACCTTTCCCCTAGACCCATGCAGAGGCCACTAATCTACAGCCTTTGCTGGTACACCATCCTTTCGTCCTTGCTTTGCGCAATGCCCGTACTCGCACCCTACAGTTATATAAACCCCTGGGGTGCTCCATGGGTAACACGCATTTCTACGCGGCTTATGCTCTGCTGTGCCACCGTCCGTTAGCCGTCCGTCCCTGTGCAGTGTACTTGCTGCAGTGCAGCCGCCCCTTGCAGCCACCCCTCTCACACCCCCTCATTTGCCACTTTTTAGATAAGGCAATTTTCCTCTATCCCCCTCTTGCTAGGAGGCAGTGTCCTTAACTCGGCCTAGTCTTCTAGAATAGAGTTGTTTAAGAACCTATTTATCTAGCGTAGGGCTTTCACTTAATCTGTTGGAAAGCTACCCGACTAATCGGGTCCACCCGTCCGTAGGATGGTGCCGTCGGAGCATTCCATCCTCCCACTTTCCACCCTACTCATGCGTCAATTTGTTTTCTAATTAATCCTACCACACTGTTTGACATAAATAAACATGTTCTTTAATTAAGGCCCTTTTCACAAGGTTTGTTAAAACAGTCTTTTTCCACAATACAATAATATCAAAGACAAGATTTATAAAAAAAAAAGTTTATACATGAATCAATTTCATACAAGCCAAACCGGCTCTCTTATTCTTTTCCTTTATACTGCCGATGATCTAGAATTCGGCCTTCCAGCCTCTATATGCTGGGCAAAACCCTACGAGACCATACACCTCGTCGGCCGCTGGGGCGAGGACTCAAGCCGACCTGTCGCCTTCTCAGGTTCCATCACTCGATCCTCCTGCCCCTCAGAGGGATGTGTGCACACTAGGGTGGGCTTATTCACCGCACTAGCCTGGGCCCTCAGAACTAGGCAGTATCATAATCTCTCGCCTCAATCGGCGAATCTCATTCTGCCAATGGTATGAGGGATACCTTGGGCCATCCCCGGGCTTTGCTAACGATGCCGCCCGGCTACACAAGCACCGAACGGAGTTAGCGTCGAAGCTAGGAAAAACTTGCACTCTTTAAAGATAACAATTTCAATGCAATTTATTAAATATAGCATCACACAATTTGTAACTTCATACAATTTTATTGAATACAACATCACACAATTCGTAACTTCATATAATTTTATGTCATTATTTTAAAAGAAAAAGATACACATTTATTAATACTAATATAAAAAAAACTCTTCTTTAAAAGATAACCAAGCTAACCTGGCCACCATTTCCTTGAGGAGCTTGTAAAGGGAGGATTGGAGCCGCATCGAGAGCATCTTCTCGAATCTCGTTGTTGCGCGCTCCTCCCGAGGTAATATTCTCATGTTTTCGAGAAGGGACCATCTTGGACGTCATCTTGTAGGGCTCACTGTCGCGGTCGAAACGCTCCAGTCGGATCTTAATTTTGAGATCGTTTGCTCACCGTATGAGCAAAAAGACCACAGCGCATGAACCCTCTCTTAAGGCTAAAACCTCTTACTAAAGTCCACGCAAATGGGGGGGAATTGTGAGATGTCCTTAACACAAAAACGTTTTGCTAAAGGGGAGAAGGGTTGAGGGTTGCTATAAGTCTCTGGAGGGGGGGAGAAGAGTTAAGGACACTGCCTCCTATCAAGAGGGGGATAAAGGAAAATTGCCTTATCTGAAAAGTGGCAAATGAGGGGTTGTGAGAGGGGTGGCTACAAGGGGCGACTGCACTACAGTAAGTACACTGCACAGGGAGGACGGACGGCAGCACAACAGAGCATAAGCTACGCAGAAATGGGTGTTGCCCATGGAGCACCTCGGGGGTTTCTACTATAACTGTGGGGTGCGGGTACGGGCATTGCGCAAAGCAAGGATGAAAGGACGGTGTATTAGCAAAGGCTATAGATCAGTGGCCTGCATGGGTCTAGGGGAAAGGTACGGTGTCAGTTAACAGGGAAATGAGTAGTACGCATGTACCTTATCTGGTCAGGGGCAGCATGGGTGTCCACGTAGCAGTACGTGTGGACCACACAATGGGTGGCCATCCTTTGGTTCTTGTGTGGCCATCGTACGGGCACCCTAGTAAGTGTGTACGGTCCAAATTTTGAGGCAGGGTCCCAAATTTGGGACGTCGATCTCGATTTGCGTGTTGGACCGCCCCGGGGGGTGATTTTTTTTTGTCTGGGAGGTTCTCTTGGTTGTTGGGGTGTAGACCGTTCGTATCGGATGCCCGATCGTGCATTTATTAAGATTTAAAGGTCGTCACTTTTTAACAAAAAATGACTAAAATTTACGTATAAGCTTGATCCGGTGTCCGTTTTGGATGCTATAAAATCGTATATTAGGGTAAAATCGCACGCAAATTCTAAATTTGGGCTCAAAATTTAAAGATTGTAAGTAGAAACAACTCATTTAATAAAATCATTGATTTTTATACCATAAAAACTCATAAATTTATCTACTATTACATGGACATTTCTTTATTAGTGAAGAGGGTATGTTACATCCTTCCCCCCTTAAAGAAATCGAGATGTCCTCATCCCGTCTCATGAATTGGGGATAATCCTTTAAGAGTGTAGCTTCATCTTCCCAAGTTGCATCCTCTTCAGGGTAATCTTTCCACTGTACTAGATGTTCTACAAGAGTTCTATTTCGGAGTTGCCTTTCCCTAGAATCTATGATGCTACTGGGTTGTACTTCAAGGACTCCTTGAGTAGGGATTACAACTTGTTCATCATCAAGAATATGATCGAGACTGGGTACATAAGGTTTTAACAAACTTACATACAAACTTACATGAAATACATGAAATACATGAAATACATTGTGGACTTTGATATGGGTTGGGTACATAAGGTTTTAACAAACTTACATGAAATACATTGTGGACTTTGATATGGACTGGGAGTTGGAGTTTATATGCACTTTTACCTAGACACTTGATAACTCTATAGGGGCCACAATACCTAGGGCTGAGCTTCTTATATTTCCCAAGTGATAGAGAACTTTGTTTGGGTCGCACTCGTAGAAGAACTTTGTCTCCTTCCTTGAAGATCCTTTCAGACCTCTTAGTGTCAGCATAATGTTTTTGTTGATCTTGGGCAGCTTTAATATCCTTTTGGATTGCCTTGGTTTGTTCCTCCATCTCTTCGAGCATTTTCGTGGATGCCTCAACTCTTATGGTTGGATCAGAGAAATTTAGAGAAGACAAGCATTCTTGCCCATAGAGTGCTTTGAATGGTGACATTCCTATGCTCTGATGATAAGATGCATTGTAGGCAAATTCTACCAGAGGAAGGTATTGAATCCACCTTCTTGGTTCCCATCCACAATATGCTCTGAGAATGTCTTCAATTACTTGATTGACTCTCTTAGTCTAGCCATCGGTCTCTGGATGATAAGCTGTGCTAAAGCAAAGTTGAGTTCCGAGGGCTTGAAATAAGGACTGCCAAAAACTTTGAAGTGAAGTTAGAATCCCAGTCACTTACTATCCTTTTTGGGAGACCATAAAGTTTGAGGCCTTCCTTGAATATTTGAGCAACATCAGAAGGTTTGAAGGTCTTCTTTGCTGGTATAAGGTGAGCTACTTTGGTAAGTAAGTCCACTACTACTACCAGAATGGAGTCATATCCTCCTTGAACAGTGGGGAGACTTGTGACAAAATCCATACTAATGCACTCCCACTTCATTTGGGGAATATCCAAGGGTTGAAGTTTCCCAGGCATCTTGACCCTTTCAGCTTTGATCCTTTGGCATGAGAGACATTGCTTCAAGTATCAAAGGACATCATTTTTCAAGCCTACCCAATGAAAGCTTTTTCTTATGGCATTTAATGTTTTTGCATAGTCTGGGTGTCCTGCAGCAAGACTAACACAGGCTTCATGGAGAATTAGTTTCTTTAAAGTAGGATCCTTAGGGATACATAGCCTGTGATTGAAGTAGAGGCTTCCTTCGTGAGTGGAGTATCCCTTGATTAGATTCTTCTCTTTCTATGAATTTCCCCCTTCTTCTACTAACTTTATCATCCTCTGATAATCTGGATCATGAGATGAGACTTCTTCCACCTTGACTAGTATGGGATTATTTGGCATTGAAATTGCACTCAAGAAAGATTTGCGGCTAAGTGCATCTACTACCACATTATCTTTCCCAGGGTGAAATTTGATGTTGAAGTCATATTCTTGTAGAATTTGAATCCATCTCCTTTACTGCATGTTGAGGTTAGTAGACTGGGTGAAGATCCAGTTTTACAAGCTGGAATTTGCCCCCCAAGAGATAATGTCTCCATAATTTGAGGCAATGAACAACTGCTAAGAGCTCCAAATCATGGGTGGCATAATTTGTTTCATATGGCTTCAGCTTGCAGGAAGTATAAGTGACTGGTCTTCCTTCTTGGCCTAAGACACCACCAAGTGCTAGAATACTGGCATCAACGACTTCAAATTCCTTGGTGAAATCAGGAAGTTTCAAGACTCGGGTAGAAGTAATAATGACCTTGAGCTGATCAAAACTATTTTGATGGATTGGAAACCACACTATTTTGCAATCCTTCTTAAGAAGATCTGTCAAAGGTGCAGCTACCAAGGCATAATCTTTGATAAAAATCCTATACCATCCCGTGATTCCCAAAAACCCATGAGCTTCACGAACTGATTTAGGGGATGGCCACTACAGAATATCTTTGAGCTTGGTGGGGTCTACTGAAATGCCATCTTTGGAGACGATGAACCCAAGATACTCAATTTGATGAGTAAAGAAGGTACATTTGCTCTTCTTGGCATAGAGTTTGTGTCTGCGCAACAATTGCAAAATTCTATGCACATGCTCCTCATGCTCTTCCATTGATTTGGAGTATGTTAAGATGTCATAAAAAAAAACAAGCACAAATTCATCCAAGTAAGGATGGAATATATCTTGCATTAGGCGGTTGAAGGTTGCAAGAGCATTGGTTAACCCGAATGACACCACAGTAAACTCATAGTGGCCATAATGGGTATTGAAGGTTGCCTTGGGTATATCTACTTCCTTGACTTTGATCTAATAGTAACGAGACCTCAAATCTTTTTTTGAGAAGACTTTGGCCCCATGAAGCCTATCAAGCAGTTCGTCGATGCGAGGGATAGGATACTTATTCTTGATAGTGACTTGATTCAACCCTCGATAATCTATGCAGAGGTGGAGAGTTCCGTTCTTCTTTTTTTGGAAAAGGATAGGTGCCCCCCAAGGAGAGCTACTGGGGCATACGAATCCTTGCTCAATGAGTTGGGAAAGTTGCTCTTTAAGTTCAATGGCTTCAGGAAGGGACATTTTATAGGGCATTTTTGAGACGGGTTGAGCCGGAGGGATCACCTCGATTTCATGATCGACTTCTCGAGGAGGCGATAGCCCTGTAAGCTCGTTAGGAAAGATGTCAGAGAATTCTTGGAGCCAAGAGGGTTCTGTCTCCTTACTAGGTTCAATGGCTTTGTTGAGCTTGACTAAGAAAACTTGCTGACCCTTACGTGTTCCCTTGAGAAGATGTTTTGCCTTGACTACCCTAGATTTAGGTTTTCCTGTTATCCCCTGAACGGATATTACTTGGCCATGCTCATTTTCAAAAGTGATACTCCCCTGGTTATAATGAATGCTAGATTTGTTTGCAATTAACCAATCCATCCCAAGGATTCCATCATAAATTCCTAATGGCAAGACTCTAAAGTGGCCATGAGTTCGCTCATTACCCAGCTCAAAATCAAGGTTTCCTATAGAGTGGTGAGATACTACTTCTTTCCCACTGACTAACTCTACAGTCATTCTTCTAGCTATTTTTTGACCCAAGTTTAATTTTTGCAAACACCTAGGAGAAAGAAATGAATGGGTACTGCCACAATCAATCAAAAGCTGAAATGGCTTACCATGATGAGTGGCTGGGGTTTGGATTACACCAAAATTTTTATTCGGACCTTGGTGTTCTATTGCCACATGGACGGTGGTGCGCTCTTCTTCAGCCACTTCCAAGGTCAGTTCTTCACTTATAATACAAGCGGTCCTACAACTGCTCCTTCGTGGCCTCTACCACGCCCACCGCCTCTTGCACCTTGGTGGATAGGGGTTCCAAGGCCTTGATTTCCTCTGCCACCCTGGGGAAATGATGTTGCCATCTTGGGACAGTTGGCCCTAAAGTGTCCCGACTCATTGTACTCAAAACACAGAGGGCCTTCTCTGGAAGAAGTAGCATACGAGCGGGGGACAAAAGAGTTGCCTTGTCACCCTCTGTTGTAGTAAGGGAAATTCTGTTGGGGTTTCGTGTAGGGTTGATCTTTAGGATTTGCCTCAGGGGGGTAAGATCTCTTTTGATGCTTAGGTTTGTCAGTCATCATTTCTTTCACAAGGGGCTTTGCTCGTATGAGAGCATCCTGTACTGTGCTTGGCCTCATTGCTTCAAGGTGGGAATCTAAGGGTTCATTTAACCCTTGGCAAAAACGAGCCACTTGCTAGGAAGTAGTCATAGCTGGGGCATACTTTCGAAGAGTGATAAATTTGGAATAGTAGTCCTCAAGAGCTAAGCTGCACTGCCTAGGACTAAAAAACTCATTCATCTTTATGGATTCATGGGATGGGGGAAGATATCTTTCCTTCATGTCTTCCCACGTTTGAGAATGCTCAGTGACTCCCTTAGCACGACACCACTATTTCCACCAGAGTTTAGCATCTCCGATGAGGCGAAACCATGCAAGCATAGACTGATTTGCTACTCCAGTACGGGCGGTAGAGAAATAATTGTCCATCGCTTCAATCCTGGCTTCAGCATCCTTCTCAATCTTTGAGCCTTCTCCTTTAAAGGAGGGAGGTTGCATTTGCTTGAGCAAGAGCTTCTTCTCCTTTAAATGAGGGAGGTTGCATTTGCTTGAGCAAGAGCTTCTTCTCCTAGATATCAATGTAAAGTGCATTGGAAAGTGGAGGGTGATTGTCTTGGCCATCATTGTAAAAACAATTTTAAGATTACAAGATTCATATTTGCACAACGCTTATTTTGGAGAGTAAAACATTGAAATCATTTTATTTCTAAATATTTACAAGGAGGAGTTTTATTACAAAGATCTTGTTAGAAAACATGGGAGCTCAAGGATAGATTGAGCACATGATTAGAGCAAGGATTAAGAACGAGGAAGCAAGACTATGCTTAAGCATGGCAAGATTAGCTAAAGACAAATTATATGAGCATAATGACAATGTGAATAGGGCAAAAGCTTGATGTTTCTTCATTAGATGAGGAGCCTTTAAATAGACTGAAGTACAAAAGGATTAAGGAGGAGATTAGGATCTAATCCTAATCAAGATGCTTATCACTTGCCTAGAAGTGAGCACCCAAAGCCTAGAGTAGAGTGCAAGATGTAGAGATTCTCCACTAAGGCATATAAAAAGCTGAAAATAAGACCATCCAAAAAGGAGCTACTAACCCTTAGAGAAATAATCTACTAAGGTCCATTACTAAAGCCATGCTACTAAACCTTAGAGAAATAATCTACTAAGGTCCACTACTAAAACCAAGCTACTAAACCTTAGAGAAATAATCTACTAAGGTCCACTACTAAAGCCATGTAGAGGGGCCATAAATTCCAATACCCTCCCTGGACCTCAACATGGCCAAGAAGTGTGAAGGAATACCAAAATACCCTCCCATGTTCCAAACACTCACTATGGGACTATCCAAGAAAATTTGCCCTCCCATGAGGCAAATGTCTAAAACGTTACATGAGCTACATCATGTGGTGCTCAGAGGTAACCATCCAAAAGTCCCACTACTACTACTAAGAAAGTTACATGAGCTACATCATGTGGTGCTCAGAGGTAACCATCCAAAAGTCCCACTACTACTACTAAGAAAGTTACATGAGCTACATCATGTGGTGCTCAGAGGTAACTATCCAAAAGTCCAATCAGAATCAATAGAAGCAAAATTTGCTTCTTCTTCCTTTGTCAAAACTTCTTTTTCTTCAACCAAGTGTGCTTTATCCTTCTTTGTTGGTGTAGTTCTTGGTCTTCTTTGTGTCTTTATATCCATGAAGAGCTTTTTCTCTACTTGGATTGTAGTCCTTGTCTTCCTTCTTGTGATGATGCTGACATCTTTTTTTTTTGTTAATGAAGCTCAATCTGCATGGTGTGCATGCCATCAATGAAGGATTTTGAGATGAGTACAGAAATCCCATTATCCCAAACAATGCTGATACAGATTTATACCCGATTTTGGATTAACAAATTGACCACTCAAATCAAGGGACAAATTTGATTTGATGCTTTATAGAGGTTTAGCAACACTCAAATGTGAGATATAAACCATTAATGGCCCTAAAAACCTCAGATGATTAGTACTAATCAAGGTATTAGTGAATGTAATTTTCTGGTTTTTGAGCAGAAAATACCCTCATTTGTAGAGCACCGTCGGAGGGGCAAATCAAGGGGCTTTCTTGATATGAACATTTGGCAAGCTGTAGCAAGTCCTCAATGGTAGGTTTGAACCCTCAATGGTCCAAAATCACCTCAAAGATTATCACTTGATTAACAGAGGTAAAAAACTGTTTGCAGTGCAGAAGAAGGGGTAACCTTGGAGTGAAAGAATGGATGTCTTTCACTAAATTTTTCCAAAAAGGTTTCAACATGCTTCAATAGCAATGTTTCCACATGATAATCATCACCCTAAACACTTGATTAAGCAAAGAAATCATTACTTAATCTCTGTTTTGACCAAAGTGCCTTCTATAGTTGTGACAGTGCTGGAGGAGCTACAAGTAGTTGTTTTCAGCCAAATCTGATGCGATAGGCGCGTTTGCCATGCCCAAAAACCCCCAAGGCTAAGGGGAATTAGATCAATTTGTAGTGGATGGCTCAATTTTTGCAAAAAATCAAATTTTTCCCTTCATGATGGCGATGGCGATTCCGCCTGCTGTGAGCTGCGTTTTGCTTTGTGCCTTCACGTAGAGGGTCACCTAGGAGTCATCTTGAAGCCCCTAAGAGGGCTTGATCATTAGTGAAGTGGTTTGTGCACAGCAAGTCAAAGTTCAGTTGTGGGTGCAGATGGGATATGGTGAGAAGAGGTAAAAGTGACTTAATTAATGAGAGATGATTAGCAAATGAGATTAGGGACTACACATAGCTTGAGGGTGACTAACATGGCTCTGATACCATGTTAGAAAACATGGGAGCTCAAGGATAGATTGAGCACATGATTAGAGCAAGGATTAAGAACGAGGAAGCAAGACTATGCTTAAGCATGGCAAGATTAGCTAAAGACAAATCATATGAGCATAATGACAATGTGAATAGGGCAAAAGCTTGATGTTTCTTCATTAGATGAGGAGCCTTTAAATAGGCTGAAGTACAAAAGGATTAAGGAGGAGATTAGGATCTAATCCTAATCAAGATGCTTATCACTTGCCTAGAAGTGAGCACCCAAAGCCTAGAGTAGAGTGCAAGATGTAGAGATTCTCCACTAAGGCATATAAAAAGCTGAAAATAAGACCATCCAAAAAGGAGCTACTAACCCTTAGAGAAATAATCTACTAAGGTCCATTACTAAAGCCATGCTACTAAACCTTAGAGAAATAGTCTACTAAGGTCCACTACTAAAACCAAGCTACTAAACCTTAGAGAAATAATCTACTAAGGTCCACTACTAAAGCCATGTAGAGGGGCCATAAATTCCAATAGATCTGAGACTAATATAATTAGTCTTATTTGCCTTCAAGGAAAATTCCTAGGCTTGACTATGACATAAGGGTAGAGCGGTCCACATAGGTGAAGTATGGGGGTTTCGCTATAGTTTCTAAGACTCTAAAAACTGATGGTTCGGGTGGTAGACTCTGGATTGGGGTAGGTCCCAACATAGCAGCAAGTAAGACCTGCATCTCTTGGTCATACACCCAGCGATCCTGAGGTATGCGAATCCCATCTATAGTCACAGAGGTGTCGGCCCTAGGGGTATCGACAAACCAAAATAAACGGATCATCTTCAACTTTTCAATCCAACAAATCCACGTTAGGTCGGTGGTAAGGTTCCCAATTCCATCTACTCGGATGAAGAAATATCTCGGCCCACGACTCCAGAAATCTCTACCCCATCCTCTTTCAATACGAGAGAAATGAGGGAGGGACATCTTCTCTAGTATTTGCACCATAGTGTCACGGAACTCAAAATTTGAGGAGTGACGCAGTCTCAAAGATGCATTGGAAAACTAGAAACTTCGAGTAGGCATCTTCCTCTTCCTACAATCATTAAAACATCAATTTAACTTGTTTTTTTAGTAGGATGTTTTTATTAATTAGCATTATGTTAGATAAAACATTCATTGTTGCAAAACAGTCCTTAAATGGCAATTCCTAGGAGCTAAGATCGGCTCTGATACCAATTGTAAGGTTCCCCCCTTCTAAAATAGGGAAAGCACTTAAGATAGTCCACTAAGTCTTAACTTGGAGAAAATTTCCTATTCATCGATACCTTGACCATGTAGAGACTCAAGGATATGATTCATAGGTAAGACTTAGTCCTATCTCACAGGGGGAGCATGATCTTCTAAAAATCAAATCACCCATAGGGTAATTGATCATAAATTGGGTAACTACTAGACTTGATTTCTAGAAGTAACGCTTTTTTTCTCATCCATGCAAGGCATAGCCGCTGGCCTAGTCTTCTAGAATAGAGTTACCCAAGAACCTATTTATAGGGCTTTCACTTAATCTGTTGGAAAGCTACCTGACTAATCGGGTCCACCCGTCCGTAGGATGGTGCCATCGGGGTATTCCATCCTCTCACTTTCCACCCTACTCACGCGTCATACAAGATTGAGCGATGGAGTTTGAGAGGGCGACAGCCTTCTTGAGTCCTCACCAGCGGCGGCTGTCGGACGATGAGGCGTATGGTCCTGTAGGGTTTGCCCAACATGTAGAGACTGGAAGGTGGAATTCTAGATCATCGGGAGTATAAAGGAAAAGAATAAGAGAGCCGGTTTGGCTTGTATGAAATTGATTCATGTATATGTGAGAAAGAAGAGATGAGAGAAGAGACAATGTAATTTTGAATTAGGATCCATGGGACAAGTGAGTGATGCACAATCATGCATGCCATATTTCTCAGGCAACCTTAAAGTATACTTCTTTTGACAAAGAAAGATGCCAGAAGCAAATTGCCACACTTCTAAACCAAGAAAATAGTGGAGTAGTCCAAGATCAGTCATGGCAAATGATGTTGTGAGTTGAGTTTGAACCCATTTGAGTAGGTCTAAATTAGAGCTAGTGAGTGTCAAATCATCCACATAAAGCACAAGAATGCATATATCATCATCCACAATAAGCTTATAAAGATTAGGATCTGCATGAGTCCTCTCAAAATGTAGAGAAAGGAGAAAACTGTCAATCTTTTGATACCACTCGAGGAGCTTGCTTAAGACCATAAAGAGCTTTCTGTAATAAATACACATCATGTTCATGACCCTGTGCAATAAAAGGTGGTGCCACATAAACTTCGTCCTCTAAATCTCCATTCAAGAAGGCAGATTTAACATCCATTTGATATATAGGCCAGGCATAGTGAGAAGCAAGAGCAAAAACAACACAAATAGTAGAATATCCTGGCAGTAGGAGCAAAAGTTTCATCAAAGTCTTCACCTTCTTTTTGAGCATAATCTTTAGCAACAAGTCGTGCCTTGTACTTATCAAGAGTACCATCAGAATGAAACTTGACTTTGAAAATCCACTGAACACCAATGACCTTTTTATGTGAAGGTCGTGGAACTAACTGCCATGTGTTATTAGATTCAATAGAAGAAATCTCTGCTTGCATTGCTTCACACCAATGTGGTAAGGAAAGAGCTTCCTTAATCGTTTCAGGCTCAAACACATCACCAATATGAGACATCAAGGCAATATTTACTGAAGGGACTGTACGTAAGACACGTGTAGTAGATTGTTGAGCATCTGAAAAGTGATATACCTGAATCCTGAAGTAGAGAGCAAACCCATTTTGGAGGACCAGAAGTCCGTGTAGAATCCAATGAAGTAGTAGGTGTCGCAATCGAAATGGATGGAGGGGATGAAGTAGGAACTGATGGTGTAGATGAGGATGAGACTGTAGGGAATGAGAGAGGCTCAAGCTCAAGAGATGGTGAAAATGGATCTAAGAGAGATGTAGGCGGTGGTAACTCATCAAGACCAAAAACATGCTCATCAAAGATGGCATCAGGTGAAAGAACAATATCCTCACGAGAAGGATCCCAAAAACGGAACCCTTTGGAGCGAGAAGCATATCCTGTGAATATCATAGGTTTGGACTTAGCATCAAGAGTCCTCCTCTTAGAAGAAGGCACATGCACATGAGCAACACAACCAAAGACATGTAAATGAGAAACAGTAGGCTTGTGGCCTGTGAAAGCCTCCTCTAGAGTCATGCCGTCCACTGCTTTCATAAGAGAGCGATTGAGAAGATAAACTGAAGTAGCTATAGCCTCCCCCAAAAGGAGGAAGGTAGCTTCACATGATGTAAGAGGGAGCGGGCCATTTCCTTCACCGTTCTATTCTTTCTTTCAACCACACCATTCTGCTGAGGAGTGTAGGGTATGGTGGTTTGTCGTTGTATGCCTTTTAAAGCTAGAAAATCCTCAAATGCTATAAACTCACCTCCATTGTCAGTCCTGAGAAAAGATACCTTTTGACTTGATTCTCCATTTGGGCAAGCCAAACCTTGAAATGAGAAAGAGCATCAGACTTCTTAGGTAGGAAATAAACCCATGATTTGTGAGAGAAGTCATCCACAAGAAGCATATAATACTTGGATCCACCAAGCGATTGTACTTCCATAGGTCCTGCAAGATCAGCATGAATAAGCTCAAGTATGTGTGTGGCCCTATGAGTAGCCTTCTCTGGAAAAGAAGCCTGATGTTGCTTTCCTTGAGCACAAGAAGAACAAATGTGATGGTGAGGTTTCTGAAGCCTTGGTAGACCTGTAATCATGTCATGTGAGACAAGATGTTGCAAAGTAGCAAGAGGAACATGGCCAAAGCGGAAATACCATAGATCACTATCTTCATTAGAAACAAGTGCTTTAGGAGAAGCAAATAATTGATGAAGATGAGACTCATGTGGTGGCAACTGTGCTGTAAAAGTGCTTATATGATAAAGCCCAGCATTTTGATAACCATGTGCCACACAAGAAAGTGACTGTCTATCAATGATTTCAATCACTTCATCATCAAAGTAAACCCCAAGACCTTTAGAAGTAGCCTTAGAGATAGAAAATAAGTTGGTAGACATCTTAGGCACATGCAAAACATCATGTAAGATAGCATCTCCAAAAGAAACATCACCAATACCAATCACAGGGAGAGACGAAGCATCACCAATGTGTACTGAGATGAAGAGATAGACTTATGGTTTTCCAATAAGGAAGAACTATTCGTCATGTGAGAGGTAGCACTACTGTCGGCAATCCACTCATCCGCAGTATGCGTATCAAGATCTTTGATTACCACAAGTGATGTGTCACATGAAGAAGTAGAAGACATAGCAACATATGCAACCTTGGCGTTACCATCTTCCTTCTTGTCTTTGTCTTTGTCGATCGTGAGAAGATGTTGATGTAGAAGAACCCTTAGATTTGGATTCAAGTTTAGCTTTTACCTTCTTGGATGCCGCCTTCTTATAGCAAAACAACGATCCTCCGTATGGCCACTAGGACCACAGAAAGTGCACTCCTTGGAAGAATCCTTTGATTTGTCCTTGTCGCCTTTGGTTGAAGAATCTTTAGCATTGGAATTAGAGCCTTTGCGTTGATCATTCCCCTTGCCTTTGCCTTTGCCCTTGCCTTGGCTTACAAAAGCTGAGTTCTTTTTGTTTTGCTTGCGAGAGTAAGGCACTTATCATGAAGAAGACCCATAGTCTCTTCAAGGAAAGGAAAGGAACTCGAAGAAAGATGTTATCTTTGAACGATTCAAAAGAAGAAGGCAATTTACCAAGTAGCTTGTGGATCGGATTGCTTTTACCAATGTACCAAACTCTTCAAGTTACCACTTGATTTGATTGAATTCTTCAAGCTTCTCCACTATGTTGTCAGATTCGGAGATAGAAAGCTTATCCAAATCTTCTTCCAACTTAGCCATCTTAACCGTTGAAAGTTTTCCATATTGCATTTGTATAGCGTGCCATAATTGTTGAGCCATACTCCTTGTAGAAAGAAATTGAGACACAACCGATGTAGACGTGCCATGCACAAGTAAAGCTTTGGCCCGTGCATCCATATAGGTTTAATATTGAGAAGGCACTATATGAGGAGAAGTGATTATAGACCACACCCCGGCGCTTTCCAAAAGAAGTTGCATAAACAAGGACCAAGTGTGGTAGTTGTTTGGGGTAAGCTTTTGTGAATCGAAAAGACTTGGAAGGCTCAAAGATTGAGTAAATGGGTTAAAGGGCTGATATGATTGAGTGGGGAGAGGAGTGGTAGTGGAAGTAGTAGAAGGAGGAATCATAGTAGATGAAGTTGCCATAAAAGGCATAGATGATGTAGGGGGATATACCATAGAGGGCATAGAAGTATGTGGATAGGAAGGCATAAAGGACAAAGAAGAAAGAGAGAAAGGATCCGTAGAAGGTAATGGATATGACGGAAAAGAGAAAGTAGAAGCACCTACCAAAGAAGGAATTGCACCAACTTCTGTTGTAGTAGTTGCCAGTCCAACCGTCGTAGGAGATGTAGGATCCATAGTATCTTCAAGTTTGCCTTTGTCTTTTGGAGTAGAGGACTTCCGAGATCCCATAGGGAGAGGAGGGTGGGAAAACACAAGGGAAGAAGTGTCGTACCTCTAAAAACGCAGCCAATAGAGTATCTCCAAAATATGCACAAAGATAGTACAAAAATGCAGCCACAAAACACAGCCGATATATGAACCAATAGACTCCGTAGAAACCACCAAAATAGGGCTGAGAATGTAGCCTTAGGTAGAAGGAGTATGGAGGAGATGATTGTCCACAAAAACGCAAACACAAAGTGTGTAGCAAAGTGGAATTTTCAGCCCACCGGTAGAAAGGTGTAGAAAAGAGGATGAATATGTACTCAAAACACCATGAAGAGGGCTGAAGTTGATGATGAAAATGGAGCCAAGAAATGGCTACAAATCTCTCCACAAGAAGCCTCCAAAATAACGCTACTGTATGTAGGAAAAACTAGTTGGCAATGTTTTCACCCGCAAGTAGAGTTGTAGGACTCGGATTGAAGTGCTTTAAAAACACACTTGTAGAGGATGGTAAGGGGCTGGTTTGAAGCCTTTTGCATCATTAAATGAGTGCAAGGATGATGAGTAAGGGTTTCTGCAAAAAACGCAAGCAGAAATTGTGCATGTAGGCAGTTTGCGAAGAATAACTCAAAAATGGTGAGAAATTTGCGAAAACTTTCTTTTGCTAAGTTGTAGACCATGATGATTCCAGTAGGTCCCCTGGGCACAACCCTCAAAAACGCATTTGTTTAGCAGAAAATCAAAAAATGAAAAAATGCCATTGAAAGCGAGGTTGTTGAAGAGGACTAGAGGTAGAGAGGAAGAAGGATAAGGAGACTCTATATGCGCCACCACCTTGCTCTGATACCATGTGAGAAAGAAGAGATAAGACAAGAGACAATGTACTCAAGAACTCATCAATGAACCACTAGCCAACTTGATTAGAAATGAACTACAATGCCTCATATATATAGGCACAAGATGAACGGATCTCTAGAAAAGTTCCTCCACCCTTTCCTCCACCCAAAAATGTGTAAATAGGAAAAAATAGAAATGAATGCTATAAATCCCAAAAATGCCTAGAGGCTAAAGAGTGTGCCACTAGCGTGACACCATCTGGAGATGACACCTATCAAACAGTATAAACTTTTTTTTATATAAATCTTGTCTTTGGCATTATTGTATTGTGGAAAAAGACTGTTTTAACAAACCTTGTGAAAAGGACCTTAATTAAGGAACATGTTTATTTATGTCAAACAGTGTGGTAGGATTAATTAGAAAACAAATTGACGCGTGAGTAGGGTGAAAAGTGGGAGGATGGAATGCCCCTACGGCACCATCCTACGAACGGGTGGACCCGATTAGTTGGGTAGCTTTCCAACAGATTAAGTGAAAGCCCTACGCTAGATAAATAGGTTCTTGGGCAACTCTATTCTAGAAGACTAGGCCAGCGGCTCTGCCTTGCATGGATGAGGAAAAAAGCATTGCCTCTAGAAATCAAGTCTAGTAGTAGTAGTTGCCCAATGAAAGCTTCTTCTTATGGCATTTAATGTTTTTGCATAGCCTGGGTGTCTTGCAGGCAGCAGCTTCATGGAGGATTAGTTTCTTTAAAGCCTGTGATTGAAGTAGAGGCTTCCTTTTTATGAGTGGAGTATCCCTTCATTAGATTCTTCTCTTTCTCTAAATTTTTCCCTTCTTCTACTAACTTTATCATCCTCTGATAATCTGGATCATGAGATGAGACTTCTTCCACCTTGACCAGTATTATGGGATTATTTAGCATTGAAATTGCACTCAAGAAAGATTTGCATGCATTTGCTACCACATTATCTTTCCTAGGGCGGAATTCGATGTCGAAGTCATATTCTTGTAGAATTTCAATCCATCTCCTTTGCCGCATGTTGAGGTTAGTGAAGATCCACTTTAGACTTTTGTGGTCAATTACAAGCTGGAATTTGCCCCCTAAGAGATAATGTCTCCATAATTTGAGGCAATGAACAACTGCTAAGAGCTCCAAATCATGGGTGGCATAATTTGCTTCATATTGCTTCAGCTTACGGGAAGTATAAGCGACTGGTCTTCTTTCTTGGCCTAAGACACCACCAAGTGCTAGAGTACTGGCATCAGTAAAACGACTTTAAATTCCTTGGTGAAATCAGGAAGTTTCAAGACTCGGGCAGAAGTAATAATGACCTTGAGCTGATCAAAATTGTTTTGATGGATTGGCACAGCCACACTATTTTGTAATCCTTCTTAAGAAGATCCGTCACTCACAAAGGTGCAGCTACCAAGGCATAATCTTGATAAAAGTCCTATATCATCCCGTGATTCCCAAAAACCCATGAACTTCATGAACTAATTTAGGGGATGGCCACTCCAGAATATCTTTGACCTTGGTGGGGTCTACTGAAATGCCATCTTTGGAGACAATGAACCCAAGATACTCAATTTGATGAGTATAGAGTTTGTGTCTACGCAACAATTACAGAACTCTACGCACATGCTCCTCATGCTCTTCCATTGATTTGGAGTAGATTAAGATGTCATCAAAGAAAACAAGCACAAATTCATCCAAGTAAGGATGGAATATATCTTGCATTAGGCGGTTGAAGGTTGCAGGAGCATTGGTTAACCCGAATGACATTACAGTAAACTCATAGTGGCCATAACGGGTATTAAAGGCTGTCTTGGGTATATCTGCTTCCTTGACTTTGATGTGATAGTAACCAGACCTCAAATCTATTTTTGAGAAGACTTTGGCCCCATGAAGCCTGTCAAGAAGTTCGTCTCGATGCGAGGGATAGGATACTTATTCTTGATAGTGGCTTGATTTAGCCCTCGATAACCTATGTAGAGGCGGAGAGTTCTGTCCTTCTTTTTTTGGAAAAGGACAGGTGCCCCCTAAGGACAGCTACTGGGGTGTACGAATCCTTGCTCAATGAGTTGGGAAGTTTCTCTTTAAGTTCAATGGCTTCAGGAAGGGACATTTTATAGGGCGTTTTTGAGATGGGTTGAGCCCTAAGGATCACCTCGATTTCATGATCGACTTCTTGAGGAGACGGTAGCCCTGTAAGCTCATCAGGGAAGATGTCAAAGAATTCTTGGAGCCAAGAGGGTTATGTCTCCTTACTAGGTTCAATGGCTTTGTTGAGCTTAACTAAGAAAACTTGCTGACCCTTACGTGTTCCCTTGAGAAGATGTTTTGCCTTGACTACCCTAGATTTAGGTTTTCCTGTTATCCCCTGAACGGATATTTCTTGGCCATGCTCATTTTCAAAAGTGATACTCCCCTGGTTACAACAATGAATGCTAGCTTTGTTTGTTGCAATTAACCAATGAGAAGCTTTGGATAGCTCTAATGGTAGGTGCCTTAGTAAGGTGGTAGGAAAGGTGATAACAGCGATGTCAAGGTTCTTCATACAAGGCCTCCATGGGTTATAGAAGTGGCATGGACCCTTGAAATTAGATAATTAGTAAAAGTGGTCCTAACATCCGATGATGGGTGGAATGAGAACTATTGAGACCACCATGGATTGATTAGCATGGTGGTTGAGGGTGACTTATCATGAATAGAGAGTATGCCTAGACCTCATAGCATGATGCCTAAAGATTAGGCATCTTTGTGGGCAAACATGTTTTCCAAGACAAGGTTTTGGTGATGTTAAATTAGATTAGAACTAGAGGAGGTTGTATGTAATGAAGCTCTTTAGATGAAGCTCCAAGGTCAAGGGTCCTCCAGGCATCATACCATGGACCAAGCTGGTGGTTCCCCCATTTAAAAGGTTAGTTGTAGGTGCATGTGTGTGTCGACCCCATTTTGGGATTAACTTAGCATCTCTCCATTACATATGAGAGATAGCATAGTAAGTGTCATGAAACAACACTCTAAACATTGTAATTATGAGAATAGTTGGTGGTTATTCCACAAAACTATTTAATTTGTAAGCATTTAGTTCATCTTTCATTAACTTTGGACACCTATAAGTTCCCTAGAACAAGTTAAAGTGAGAATTATCCATTGCATTAGGAGAGGGATGGTGTAGCCAATAACATTTTTGGCTCCATTGTCACTGGCTGAGAAACCACTGGTCTTCTCTGCTCTATTTTTGCATATCTTGACATCTTCTTACAAGTCTCTTCTTGACATCTTCTTACAAGTCTCTTTTCCTTTATTATGGATGTATGAAGTTGTGTGATTGGTATAGAAGAGAATATGATGTGGATAAGGTTATTATGAAGGAGGAAAAAAGAGAATATGATGTGGATAAGGTTATTATGAAGGAGGAAAAAAGGGAATAAAAAGGACTATTTTGCATTGTTTTAGCATTTAAAGAAGTTGTTTGCATTGTTAGAAAGTTAGAAAATCAACAAAACAAGCATGAGAACTCCATAATCATGACCGTGATTGTGTAGGGAACACCCATTTGCATCAACACTTGCATAATGAGAACTCCATAATCATGACCGTGATTGCTGCACTTTCCAAAATCTTAAAAAATTTAAAAATTAAGAGGAATTGATTCCAATTCTTTTGGTCATTTGAATATTCATGTTAAGAGTAATTAAGAGTAATTGATTCCAATTCTTTTGGTCATTTGAATATTCATGTTGCAAGGGATCAAACTAGAAAATTTGAATTGGAAAAATTAAGATTTGCATCCCTAAATCATTGATTTTTGGTAGACACCTGTAAAATCATGCCAACATGATTCTATAGGCTACAAAATCATAGGCATGATTTTTGTACATAGCATGATTTTTTTGATAAATTTATATGCTCCTTAATTTTTAATATTATGCATTAAATTTACCTTATTTTTAAAATATTCCATCTTATCCAATCATAATCACAGATAACGAATCATGCCCATGATTATTGCCGATCACAATGTGGCTTCCACGTCATATATCACAGTATGTGAATACTAATCACGTCCATGATTGACACGTCATCAATCACAATGCACAATTAAATTACTCTTAAGAATCACGTTAGTGAACGACAATAACACAATGATTGCCACATCACCAAAAATCACGGTGACAGAACTTGACCATTTGATAAGATAGACACCTAAAATAGTGACAAGGGGTATCATGGAACTCATTTACACAATCTTTGGACTTGTTTGGGTAAAGACCACCATCGTTCATGAGGATCACAACCGTGATTCTCGACCCTACAAAATCACATCTGATATCTTCAAAATCGATAGGAGAGTTATTCAAGAATGTTCCTAGGGGCTTTCTAAGACCAAAGGCCCGTTGTGAGCAGTTACAAATATCCTACAAAGTTATCATGATTTCTGTCATAATCATGCCCGTGTATGATTTCTAATCACACTGACATGATTCTACAGATGTCTGTTTTTTGCGATTCTACAGCAATATGTCAATTATAAATTCCAAGTGTGTGCAATTCTAAAATTTTGGCCGATTAAAACCATCTCATGCACTTAAGGTCAAGAAGGCTTGTTGTTGGTGACAACATCACTCCTAAATATAATGATTTTGCAGCAATCTGTCATTTATAAATTTGATAATTCCAAGTGTGTGCAATTATAAAATTTTGGCCGATTAAAACCATGTCATGCACTTAAGGTCAAGAAGGCTTGTTGTTTGACGACATCACTTCTGATGATAGTGCATCTAACCAACCATGATCTTTCTACCAGAGAAGCTTAGGGTTAGCTCATACGGTTAGCACACAAAGGAGTGTGTTTGCTTTGCATACGCTGAGTTTTTTTGCATCATCAAGTAATGAGGAATCCATGGAAAATCCTCTTAATATAAGGAAGTGGCGGGGGAGAAGGGCACTTCTTCTCCACTATCTGGAGGGTTCATAAGCTTAGCTCAAGGAATCCTAGGATATGGACAGGAGCCTGAAAGGAAATCTCTACAAGTTGCCAAGGGACTACGCATTTATATTGGATCAAGAAGTGAGCACTGAAAGACTTGGAAGCACATGACAACAATTAAGGGAGGAACCATCACCAGAGATAAGAAACCCTCAACCCATGGTACAATATAGTCTAAGAATACAAAGGGATCATGTGAGTTCCCAAAGAATGGGAGGAAGTATACTTTCCCACTTCTAAAGAGCTAGATATTGAGGAAAGAATGAGAGAAACACATACCCAACTTAGAAGGCTTAAACAAGAGAAGACCAGCTTAGATCTCCATATGGAGTTGGTTGAGAGACGTGCTTTTGATAGCGTAAATGGAGAATATTCTTCTAGTCTCTCAAGGGATTGAGGTATCAAGAGAACTTGGAGTTAGTTCTAGAGAGGTTAAATTGGTAGTGAAGGAGGGTATACCACCTCTAGAGCCTATTTCAGAGGAGCCTCGAGATGACCTAGCCACTCACGTAGCACCTCTCTCAAGAAACAAGCAACTATCACAATGAGATTTGGAGAAAACGTTTACCAAGATGGAGGTAAATGCAATGCTAAGAACCATAGAGTTCCAGGAGTACATGAGATGCATGTTTCTACAAGAAGGGATCCTAGGAGAAGTCTTGGATGATGGTGTAAACAGGAAAGTAGAGACTATCCCAATATCGCTTGACCTAAGGGTACATATAAATAGACATGCTAGAGCCACAAGAGGTCAAGACTGGGGAGGGAGGGATAGGATGAAATGCGGGGCTCCACCAGGGAAGCCAACAATGAGATTATCCCCTCATTTGGGAGTTGTAACACTTGTAGATCTATTAAGCATGGCCAAAAAAATAGGAAGGAAGGTTGCTAGGGAGTTAGGTACTACATCGGTACCACAAAGAGCAACACCAGTCAAGCCCAATCATGTGGCAAGATTAATGTCAAAGTTTTTTGGTGATGATGATGCCATACACCTGGAGATATTCAAATCCGTGTGTGCAAAACTTGTGGACCGATCAGGAGTAGATAAAATATTTTCATTTTCCCTTACACTAGAAAGGAAGGCACATTAACCCTTAGTGATGAACCAGTCTAAGGAAAGCTCTTCAAGGAAGTAGGAGTTTGAATATGATAACAATGAGGAAGAAGCCTTGACTTCAACCATAAGGTTAAAATTTTAGAAATGGGTAAAAGAGAAACATTATTGAGCTACTCGCAAAGATTCTTAAAAGAGCACCCATGGATGCATAATGGCTAAGATACATCAAAGCCACTGAAGTTCATGATGAGCAATTTTCTAAAAATTGGGTAGATGAGTTAAGACTAGGTGATGTTACTAACCCTGTGAGAGCCAAAAGTTAGCCAAGACCCCCTAATGTCATAAGATTAACAAGAAGGAAGAAAAACAAGCTTTGGTTTGAAACGATGCAAAAAGAGCTTTGGCAAGAAGGGAGGAGGATGACGAGGAGCCAGGTTTACAAAAGGTTCCTATGGGCTATTTTATCTCGATTTTTGGGTCCAATTTTGAGGCTACTGGTCGGAGGCCAAAATGGTTGATTTTGACTTCGAATGAGATCCAAAGTTGAAGAGCTTGATGTTAGCTCTCCGATGAGTCCTAGAGCGCCTTCATCGGATATATGGTTTAGGAGATACAGGTCTCCAAACAAGGGTGGTTTCTAGAGACTTTTTTTTTTGCCGCGAGACAGACCCCTTTTCAGGTCAACGGACTTCACGAGTTTTTTTTTAAAAATTAATTTTATTTTATTTTTGTTCGTGAATGTGCAGAAAATGGTTCACGCCATGAACAGGACTCCACAAATAGGACTCTAGGAAGCAGGACTCCACGCTGTGAACAGGACTCCACGAAATGGTTCACGCCATGAACACGACCACGTCGTGAATACGACTCCACGGAATATTAAATTTGATTTTTTTTTTGTGAAACCTTACGCTTTCACGCCATGAAACATTGAGTGTTTCACGCCGTGAACATGACTCCACGAAATATTAAATTTGATTTTTTTTCGCATGAACTCTAATTTCATGAAAGTGCAAAAAATGGTTTACGCTGTGAACCGGACTCCACGGATAATAATTTTTGATTTTTTTTTTCATGTCTGAACTTTCACGGTCGGATTTCCGTTCACGACCAGAATTTTTTCGTTCACGGTCGGATTTCCGTTTCACGACCGGAAATTTTCCGTTCACGGTAGGCGGATTTCCGTTCACTGTCAAAATTTTTCGTTCACGGCCAAAAAATTTTCATTTACGGTCGGATTTCCATTCACGGTCGAAATTTTTTTGTTTTCACAGTTGGAATTTTTTCTTTCACAGTCGGTTTTTTTCTCTCTCTCTTTTTTTGGAGTCTAGTAGGAAATACAAATTTCCCTTTTTGGAGGGAAATATTTTTTAATTTAAAATGAAAGGGCTATGGGCATTTTTCCAAAAAAGTAAGTGGGAATAAAAAAAAGTCAACCTTTTAAAATGACACCCCTTACACCCTTCATAAATGACACCCCTTACACCCTTCAGAAATGACCTCCAAAATGGATAATTTTGACAACTCATGAGCATCTACTCATTGAATGCTTATTAGCCTTAATGAGTTATGTAAAAAAAATGATTAAGGATTAATCTAAGATTAATCCTTTCACTAATCTTTTCCTCTTTTACACTAATAAAAGACTCTTATTAATAATTAAGCCCTAATTAATTCACACAATTGAGCACATCATTGGATAGAGCAAGGGAATGCTAATCTTTGTGCATCAACAATTGTGTAAATTAATCTAAATTAGGAGATTAATTAGACTCTTAATTATAATCTCCTCTTTTAAGATAAATTTAAGCAAAGAGAGTCAAATTTCTCTAATTGATGTGATTAGGTGTTTTGATGCATCTAGATGCTCTCAAAACACTCAAAACCCCCAATTTCGACTACTCATATGATCAATTTAGACCCCAATTAACACATTTTCTAATTTTTTGGCCTCTTATTGAATAAGATTGATCACCCTTAATGACAAGAACAAGTCCATTAAGAGAAATAGTCAAATTCAAGGGTTTTTTATGGTTTTAAGAAATTTTTTGAAAGATTAAGCTACTCCTAATGCTTGCTAACACTCTAATCCAAACAATTTCAACAAAAAACACACAATTAAACTAAAATTAATGATCTTAGATCTATGTTTAAACTAAAAAGAGCTAACATTCACTAACCATTCTCTTACATTGTTTGAATGCATAGATTAGAGGCAAAACGATGGAAAAAGCCAAGGGATGGCTCCCCGGCAGCGGTGCCAAAAATGTTATGGCTCACCGTTCTAGAATCCAAAATTTAAGACACACTGACATTTCTATCATGAGAGTGAAATTTTCGTCCGAAAAAAGAGAAATTTTGGTCTATAATGAACAAAATTTTCACTTTTATTGGATGAAAAATTTAGTCCGTCGTTGATGAAAAAATTTCCATCGAAAAAATTCGTTTTCCGTGAAAATTTCATGTCAATGGAAAATTTCTCCGTCGAAAAAAATCCATTGATGGAAAAAATTCCGTCAACAGAAAACTTTTTGTCGAAAAATTTGGATTCTAGAATCTGGAATCCAAATTTTTGTTGATGTTTTGAAATTTTCGTCGATGGATTGAATTTTTTGTTAATGGAAATTTGGATACCATCGATAGAAATTTGGATTCCATCGATGGAAATTTCAATCCATTGACGGAATTTTTTCCATCGACGAAAATTTTTGAAGGAATTTTTTTCGACGGACGAACTTAATTTTTGATCTTATAAAAGTGAAATTTTTGTTCATTATGGATCAAAATTTCTCTTTTTTTGGATGAAAATTTCGATGTCACGATAGAAACGTCAGTTTCAATGGAATTTTGGATTCCAGAATCCACTTTGTCAATAAAGTGGATTTTGCAATCCAAATTTTTATTAATTTTTCAAAATGACAACTGTTGTCATTTTCATGGCTCAAAATCTAACTTTTATAAACTAAAAATTATGTTTTTACAAAGACTATAACTCTAAATCGAACTATTGGATCAAAATAAAGTAAACTGATAAATTATAGTACTTACTACCATCTAAAATTTGACCGTTTGGATCGTTGGATTTCTATCTAAATCTAGAGACATCTTTGCTTTCAAAAACCTCTTCTATGGACATGGAGTCCATATACCTACCTGTCTTAATATCAAAATATGCTTAAATTCAACCATTAGATCAACTTTGTATACAAAGGAAGTTTATTTTCTTAGGCAATGCATTAACCCCATGTAAGAGTTTCATCAAATTATATTATGTGTAAAAGTAATGTCAATTTTATTACCTATTAGTTTGTTGATAACACACTATGCACAACACATAGTGTAGAAATGCGTATTGGTACAAAATGATGTTTTATGCATTCTTTTTTACAAAAGTAGTGTTTTTTTTAATGTTTGACATGAAAGTGTGTCTTTTGTCTCTATAAATTTGAAAAAAGGTATATTTTCCAAAAATGTAGTTAAGTTGTCATTTGCATGATTTTGTTGTCGTTTTTTATGACTCGCTATTTACATGCTGTGCATCTCGAAAGTACTCATTATCATAGTGGCATGTGTTGGAACTACTTTGGGAGCGGGCATGGTAAGGGCGAACATGATGGGATAGGAGTAATCATAAAGCATGCACTTACTACAGAATATCTTGACGCCAATGGTGCAAAGTTGTAGAATGCACATGATGTTGTTGAGTGGCTCACGTGGAAGATGGGTGACGAGAAAGTGTAAAGACAATTTATAGAAGTCAAGTTGGGTGATGTGGACCGTAGCAATGCATGGTCTTGTGGTGACACAATCAAGGGGACACATAGCACACATGATGTACTCTATTTTAGCATGAAGGATCCCACCCAAGTTTTGTTCAGGAATCTCTCATGCTTTTGTTTATTTTGCATGGATGATGAATGGGACAAGTGTGTAGCCTTGACACATGCAGGCTCATGGTCACTAAAGAAGTTAGAGCCCATAAAAGCACCTACTATTGATTCCATCGCGGAAGATAATGTCATGTACTATCATATGATGGACTTGGCAGATATGGTGGAGATGGGTGATAATTTTGCAGTGCTCTCTCACACCTACAACTGCAAAGAACAAGGACTACTACATTGTCCTCTGTAAGACATCGAAGATGGTACTAGAGAAGTAGATGAAGGATAGCTAGTGGAATGTCTTCAACCCTAGCGAACGAAGTTATCCACGGTGTGTACTACCAAAAACTACTTTCAGGCTGTAGCAGTTATGATCTATTAAAAAGTGCTTCATCAGCACTTGTACATGTCGATGCTATGCTTGCAACAATCAAGTTCTCTATGATGCGAGTGTAGCACAAAGTTAAGGGTCATAAAGTGCTTTATCGTTTACCCCTTGAAGGCTTGCATAACTTAGAGCTATAGAAAGCCAGTGAAATACTATTTAACCCTCTGAAGTGCATGGCACTACTCGGTTGTCGATGTAACTTGCCTTTCTAATGCATGTAACATTTGTTGTCCCTTGTAACAACATTAGCTGTCCACTCTTGTAAACTGGGTAGATCATAATAAAAACTAAACTTTTTTCCCTTGCCCCATACCATTACTTAAATCCACTTGTAACCAATACTTAAACCCACTTTTAAAGCAATACTTACATTCACTTGAAAAGCTCTACTTTCATCCACTTGTACACCATACAGGACATAAATTACTTGTAAAACAATACTTAAACACACTTCAAAAGCACCACTTGTACACCATACAGGACACAAAAATCTATCATAATCATGGCATTTGTATTACTCTGTGATTAGATTATATCACTCATTTTACATATATATAATTGTAAAACAAGCAATAAATCATGGGTTATATCGCTAGCTTGTAAAAAGACTTTGCACCAAAATGCTATGCTTTGATGAATGGACTATGGTAATCTTCTTGAGGCTATGCTACACTATAATAACAATAAAGACTATGCTACAACATATCACTTGAAGTGTTCCGAAGTTGAATAGGTTCTTCTCTTAAAATATATTATGAGCAATCATCCCTTCTTTGGCAGTAGTAGCTTCAAGAGTCTATCATCATCAACCTCCTCCCATGTGCATGGCAAGGGATCCTCAAATAGATCTCGTAAAATGTCTCGTCCCTTAGGTGTCTGCCAGTCCTTAACTTCAAAGACAGCTTCCTTCAACATTGTAGAGACTACATTAGCCCTAGTCTAAAAGACACCACATGCCTTTCACATTTATAGACATGCCCTCTATAACAATCTGGTGCTCTACTATACTAACTCTTTAAAAGCACACCGTTTACATCCAAAAACATTAACTTTTTGGTATTACCATGTTTGGTGATTGACCAGTACAAAGACCATTTATATAAAACACAAAGCAAAGTTTTATAAAAGGAAGTTTTTAATTAGTGCACTATGATGAGAAAAAATGTAGCTTGATTGAAGGGGGAAAAGAGTTTCAGACTAGGAAGCATCCTCTCGTGAGACACTTGTCATGAACCCACATGGGTGGTGGACATGCTTGTAGACTTTACAAAACATGTAGTGAATGAGACCTAGTCTTTACTATAGAGGACCTGGGTGGTTTATTTTTGGGTGTCATTTGGTTTGGAATGCTACAAACATGTGTCTTTGATGCAAAAAAAATAGGTAACTTTGTTGACTTAAAGGCCACACCATGAAACATGCATTAGAGAGGCACGTTGTCGTCATCCTGCTCGTTTTCAAGAACACTTGACTTTCTTGGAATCTCCTTCTCGTTGTTGTCATCTTGCTTGTCTTCAATCCCACTTGACTCTCATGGCATCTCATTGTTGTTGTCCTTTGGCTCCTTATCTACAAGCCCACTTGACTCTCCTTGCATCTCCTTCTCGTTCTCCTTTGGCTCCTTGTCAAAAGTAGCACACATCATCATCTCCACTTCGCTAACTGTAGTAGTTCCATTGCTGGCTAGAGATGCCTTAATATTTTTTTCAAAACACCTTGCATAATGGCTGCAGCTTGCTCACCACTCATTAGATTCAAGCATGTGCTCTCTTTCACACTTATACTAAAATATTCTCGCCCTGCTTCATCAACACCATTCGAAGCCTTGCCAATGATGTTTTGGCCTACCATTTGATCTGTTCCATTACAATCTCTAGTTACAGCATTGGTTGCACCCTCCTTGGCAGCTTGGTTCGCGATATTACCTACAACAGCATCCACATCAATAGTCATGTCTTCATTAAGCTTAGCCAATGCTTCCTCCTCTTGTGGATCAGTGGAATCTTCATTCGATATATTTTCTAAGGTATCTGGCTGATGCTACCCTGGTGCTTCAAAACAAGAATTAAATCTAGAATAAGCAAGCACACAAGATCATTTGTTGTAAACAATAACCATAGTATTAAAACTATCAGATCCAGTCAAACCGAACAAAAATAACACATACCTTGTGCTGAAAGTCCTTCCCTAGTACCCTTGGTCTTTGGTTGCCTTTGACTTCTTTTTTGGCCTTACACAACAAAGATTGGATGGTCGAAGTCTTATTTCATGCTAGTTCCCCTATGCTTTCATTAGATAATCTTCTTTCTACTTTTATGCTACATTCTATTATAGCACATACTAAATTATGAAAAGAAAACCTGCCTACAAATTACCCCAACACCTCATAACAACATGATACATCAACCCTGTTATGTGTAAGAATCCTTAGTAACTTATTTACTTTTTCCAGCCAGTCTAGGAGACTTGCGAACTAGGTTACTTGTCTCTGCACCCTTGCTCTTACTGACTTGTTATTGCTTACTCACTTTCTCTATGACCACATCCTCATCATATGCACCCTCAACACTATGTTTTCCTCCTTTAGGCCTTGATTCCACAATCACCACCTTTGTAGGAGTTATTTCCAGATGCGATGATGTTTGCTCATTTACACCATCCATTCATTGTCTTTTCCCTAGCGTAGCCTTTGCTTTCTGTGAGGCAGAGTGTAGAGTCACTACTCTTGTAGAGTATGTACAAAAAACATGAAGCTAAATTTAGTGTGTGCACTTACACACATTGGATCATGATAGTGTGTGCTGCGAGAAAGTGTTCACGGCACAAAACATGTGGTATGTGTGCAAACAAGGATTAAGTAGTACATCTAAACAGTCTTACTCAAATCCATAACTGTAGGGAAAACACTTGAAAATGATGCACAACACAAATGGAGTATGATTACCATTAAAGAACTAAACTATAAATCAAAATTCTTAAATTCATGGACTTTGGTGATGCACATTCAAACTTGTCAATGTGGACTGTAATGTCCTTTGAAGAATGTGCAAGATGTGCTAACAGACTTGGCTTTATAAGGCTCAAGCCATGTTCAGTAAGAGACATTGTCATCTTCTCCAAGTTACACAGGTATATCCCTGCCTTGTTTACCTTCTCTTCAATATTTCTACATTCAACCTGAACAGTCCCCAAGGTTTCCTTTGCAGCTTGCAATGTAGCGTCAAGTTCAATTAATGATTGACGATAGTCTTCTTTCAAGACTTCATTGCTAACATAGTGGAATTTTTGCAATATAAAAGCACAGGTGCTGTCATGGCCATCTACTTCTCTCTATGCTACTCTCTTTCACTTGTATTCTTTCCAAATTTGCAACCAAAGAGAGTCTCGTGGACTCCACATCACTACGCCACATGGACACCATCTGCAACTGTTCCTCATAAGTGACTTGCATTGCAGGTAGTTGGTGATGCACATTGTGTTTAACATCTCACTCTTTCTTCACACTTGTCCCACTAACGCTCCCGTATTCTTCCAGTTGCCACTTGATGCAAGTGAAGTCCCCAATCTTATCAGTGATATTGTCAGATTAGTCAAAGAATCTACTCAGCAATTCGTGTTTGGTAAGTATGCTTATTTGTACTACACTCTACACTCCATATGTATACCTTTACTCTAGAAGCACATCTATTTCTTGCTTTTGAATGTAGGGCATAATGCAAGCGCTACCAAGCAACATTTCATATCTGATTTAGATGATGGATCAAAATACGATGGGGACAAGGCAGCTGGGAAGTTTGGCTTTGATACACCATAAGGGAGTGCACAGTATGTGCAAAGGGATATTAATGATATTGTTGCCTTCTCTACAAACACAGAGAAGGCAGATGAGAGTACTACCAAGAAGGAAACAGAGAAGAAAAAGAAGGCTAATGATGAGGAGGAGGTGCCTACACATCTCGAGTAGGGTGTAGATTTGGCCGACCTTGTAGGCAACCCGGTGCAGAGGCTACTTTGAAATTACATATTCTTACATCATTGCCTCCCCTGATGGAAAAAAGGAGATCCTTCAACAAATGGCAGAGCCAAGTTATCAAAGAAGAGAGCAATCAAAGGAAAACAAAATAATAGTGAAGTTGGTATGTTGTGTGAGTTTAATGATCTTTTGTTTTTATGTAGGTGAGCAACATAAGAAAGCAAAAGTAGCACACACGGATGCAACGGAGCAAGGAGGTGACTCACAAGTAGAAGCAAGGAGTTCTAGTTATACTGAGAAGCGAGATGGCTTGGCTAGAGATCCTTCAGCAAATGGTAGCCAAGCTATCAAAGAAGAGAGTAGGCAAAGGAAAACAAACCGACAGTGAAGCTGGTATGTTGTGTTATGTTGTCTAGAAACATTGTAAATATATGTGTAGATAGAGTTTAATGATCTTTTGTTTTTATGTAGGTGAGCAACATAAGAAAGCAAAAGTAGCACGCATGGATGCAATAGAGCAAGGAGGTGACCTGCACACAGGCAGAAGCAGGGAGTTCTGGTCATACTGAGAAACAAGATGGCTTGATTGGAGACCCCAAAAGTAACGCACCTAAACCATCCATAGCACACCCTCCTAAGCCAAAAGCATGTAAAAAGGTGTAAAACTGCACTAGGCCCTCCAATGTAGCCCTAGCTACTTGTATCGGGCAATGAACTTTCCACTTTTGTCATCCCCACTATTAGGATGTATTTTTTGGTATATTTATACATCATGTTGTGCTATCTCTTTTTGTATAATAAAAGTATAGTTCTTTTTGCAATAAACGTACATTATTAAGCATGCGTATTTTCTAACATGGTACATTTATATAGGGCTAAGGCATATAAAAAAACCACAAGTTCAAGTCCCAAAAATTGAAGAGATAGAGATTGACAGGGTGCTGCCAAAGTATGCGATGCTTTGAAGTTTAGAGAGGAAAAGCCAGCCCTCATCATTAACATGAGCAATGTGTTGTGATGATCACTTTTGACCCTACGAGGGATGATGCTCTAGGTTTGAGCTTTCATGACGTAGACATTGTCCAAGAAGGCATGGTGAAGTACTATGTGTAGAAGGATGCAGAGCTATTTTTCTGCTATAGAGCGAGTATGTATGTGCCAATGCATTTATCTAGAGCACTGGAATGCTTCACAATATAAAATGTAAGTTGAGAAAATGCTTTCCAAGAGCTATAGGCTTGTTGTCTGGCTGGATGATGGGGAAAGAAACTTGCTTGATTACAAATTTCAAATTTCCAATAGGGAAATCTATCTTTTTTCAGCACCTCAAGTAGTTTTGGTAGTGGTACCCGTAGTTCAATGAGTCTAACACTCTATTGTTAGATGACTCTTTGTAGTACAAGTGCAGCCAAAAAAGTCTTGAAACCTATGTGATAGTACCAACAATGGAGGATGGGTTTGAAGCACAATTCATGATGAAAGAGCTTGGGACATGGTTGTATAAGTGGATGTTATCAGTTGATCGTGTGGAATGGGCATTAGTGGACCCTTTAATATAGGCCATCCCTATGTGGCAGCGGGGTTGAAAATGAGTTTGTATAGGAGTCTCCACTCAATGGAGGAATGAATCTGCCTTATAAAGAATGGTTCAACATGGAACAGCAGACTAGGCAAAGAAGAAAGAGAAGGAGGTGTAGAAATTTATGTACCCCTCCTTATACCTTATGTACATATGTTCCATTGACCATGTGAGTGCTTATAATGTAATTTGTTGTAGTTTATTGGTATCAATACAAGAAGTTGCTACATTAATGTAGTTTCATGTGTAATTTCTTGGTGTCAATGGTTTTTCATATGTAATTTACTATTATCAATATAAGTACTACAAAGTACTTCACAATACCTTATACGTAGTAATGTAAAGTACTGAAAAATACTTGAAAGTACTTCACATATGCCTTATACCTAGTACTGTAAAGTGTACAAATAAACATGATATTACTACATATTATGGAGGATCAAATAGACTCGACATTCTTAGCAGAATTAAAACATAGAGATGCTTGAAGTAACACAAGAAAGCATGCAATAATTTCATTGAACTATGAGCCATTAAATAGGTTTTGTGAAAAGATGCAGGGGAGAAGAGAGCTTGAGCTCTTGCAATCACACACACACACTCACAAAACCCTAAAAGAGAACACACAAGGTGAGAGGCTGAAAATCTTCTTCTTCTTCATACAACACTCAACACACCATATACAAAGATAAGAGTACACACAATATGAAAAGGTACTCAACCAAATACATACTAGGGTTCTCTATAATGTGAACCCAACTAAATGAGCTGGCGTTATAACTATGCCAGTCTCTAGAATGGCTATCACATAGCTTGTCATCCCACTGGTCGCATATCACCATGATCTCACCAACCATGCCAGTTGTGCATTAGGGCCAAAAACGTCTCAAAATGGGCTGTGTAAGGAATTTCGCTAACTTGCTAATTAGTAGAATGTTGACGGTCAAAACGGCTCCAAATTTAGCCGTTTTGGGTATTTAAAGCGTATCTATCTGATTGAATACGTATCTAAGTGCATATTTTAAAATCTTAAAAAATAGATTGTTTTCATGCTACTCTTTAATGGCTCGTCTCGAAATTTGTCCTCTTTCAGTGACTACGCGACAAAATGACCATTCTCTCCAAACGCGCTCTTATCCATTCTCCAAAAAAATTTCACTCCTCTGCTTCTCTAAAAATTTCACAAGCTACATCTCATTCTCATTCTTCTGTGTCTCTCATGATCTAATAGCTCTGCTTATACTTTTTGCTCGGTTAGTAATGAGTGATACATCTAATCGTAAGTTTCATTTGAACATCAAGCTCAACCAAGAGTATGCAACTACACGGAGTGTCTACCAAAGATCCCTATCATGTGCAAATGAAGCTCAACATCTTCGCAACGAAGGAAAGAAGCATATTGACCTATGGACAGATGGAAGTCTATATCCACCGGATCCCAAAACAGGAAGGTATCCTTCTTTTCACACACCACATGATTTGATTAGATTTGTTGGTGATGGGGAGGATGGCTTACTTGGTTATAGTTCAAGACTATCTCAATCACATATTAATTATGCAGAATATACTACATATCTTCAAAATACTTCATCTTTGAATGCAACAAAAATTTTAGAACTTGAAAACGAAATAGTGTCTTTGAAACAAGAAAATGATCAATTGAAATCCTTAAAAGAAACTCCAATAGGATTAAGAGCACGAGTAAAACGAATGCGGGATGTAGTTAACTTAACAGAGAGATCTGGACAAAGAAAAAAAAGGTTAAAAATTGTAAGAGATCATGTTACTAACCTTCTAGGATTTGACATGTCTAATGCTCAGGAAAGGGTGAGATTTTTGAATGAGCTTATGAATAGGTCGGATATCTTGAAACTTTTAGAACTTCCTGAAAATCAAACTCAAAAAAAACTGGTCTTTCAACATCTATTAAAAGATATGGACTTATTAGTCCAGCCTTCCCAAATGCAAGAAGTTTGTGACACAGTGGGAGTGAGTAGAAAGGGATACAGAGCCATCTCTAAAACCTGGTTCAGGGTCCTTAAGTATTACAAAATCAAAGCTTTTGGGTTGCCTAGACCTCACAATGTTGGAAAATATAGAACTATGTTAAATGAGGAAATTTCTAAACATTTCGGAGAGTATTTCCATATTGAGGGAACAATGCCATATGAGAGACAAAAAAAAAAATCATCTTTTGAATACAACGTTTATAATAATATTTGGATGAACATTAGAAAAGTCCAATCTTTTATGGTGAGATATTACAACATAAGAGAAATAGATTGTGAAGGAAAACTTGTATTTGTTTTAAAATTAGATGAAGCTCAAATCCAAAAGTGTCAAAAAATGGAAAGAATATCTATATCCCTAATGAATAAAGCATTGGATTATAGTCAGGGTAAGCTTGATTCTCCATACCACAAAACTCAATCAGAAATGGAGCTATGGTGGATTGGATCAGCTCAGGTACCAGTAGAGAGTCATGAAACATTAAAGTGGCTCTTCTCAAAAACAGACATTCCTTCAGTTATTCAAAGCCAGAATACAGGTGAACACCTTCATGTTGATGACATAGGTGATTTCATTGTGGAATGGCATTTGAGTGCCGACCTCAAGGCGTTGAAGTGTATGTTTGGTGTATGTGGAGGAGCAAATACCAAATATCCATGTCTTTATTGCATGGCAAGCACAGGGACAAAAGAATGGCTTTCAGAAAATGAGATTGGAAAACCACCATCCAGAAATAATGTGAATGTTGTCGATTATCCAACTTCTGTTAAAATATGGGATCCAATTCTACCAATACATTTGAAAAATGTGCATATATGTACACTGCATGCAGAGATAAGAATCTTGGACAAATTGCTCAGACTTCATCTGGACTATGCATATTCTATTAAGCCGACTAAACTTGCAGATGAGTGCATAGAAAAGTGCGAAGCCTTGCTCTCTCAAATGGGTTTTCATGGTGGGGAAGTGCATCTTAAAAAAGATCCTGTTCTTTCTGGAGGTACAGGTGATGTTCTGCAAGATGTTTCAATGGGAGGAGCAAAAGCGAGAAGATTTTTGAGCAACCATGACACCAAACAAGTCAACGCAATGTGGAACTGTTGGAAACAGCTGTGTGTCATCACCACAAATGTCAAAAGTAGACCAGATGTAGCCAACAAACGTATGGAAGTTTGGAAAAAACTCGACAATTTTTTCAAAGTCCTTAGACGACAAGTTGGTTCAAATACTTATGCAGATGATTTCAAAAACGCAATAAAGCTTTTGATCAAAGCTATCACAGATGCCTGGGGAGAAAAAGACATAACTTATTACTTGGTGAGTATTCAGACTTATCAAAACAGTTATAAATTGGTGTGTCCAGACTTATTACTTGAAATTTCTTAAATGTACTAACAAAAATTTTCTTTGTAGCATATTCTTTACTTGCATGGACCATATTTTGCTACAGAAGGACCACTTGCAACATGGAATACACAAGGAATGGAAAAGTCTCATTATCAAGCGAGAACTTCCTTTTTTAGATGTACCCGAAGAGGAGGAGGTGGACAAAGAAGAAGCAATGCACTAAACGAATTATTCAATTGGTTCTACAGGAGGCAATTACAAAGGATGAGATCAAAGACCCAGCAATCTGAAACTACACCAACACCTCAAGAAAGAGACTAATGATTACTAACACATTTGTACCTCTAACAAAAAGTTTTGCTGAAATAAAGTTGGTCCTTGCAAAATATTGTGTACATTAGTATTTGATTCTCTTGGGACTACTTGGCATGTCACCTCTGTATCTCAAAAATTTTCTCCTTCTATAACCTCCAAGGAGGTTGATATCTGACACCACAGCTGCAGCTGCATAGCTAGAGTAGCAAAGAAAGTATCCTGCTCTTGAGGCATTGAAACCTGCAGCATATCCAAAGATTCTAAGAGCAGCAGCTCTCTCTAGAAGCAAAACCTGGTTAGCATTTATTTGAAGGGGAGTATATCCCATAAACCTTGACAACACCTTGAAGGCAAATATTGGCAACTCAGTATCTTCAGAGAAGTTCATGTGGAATGCACAGAACACAGCCTTATCCAATGTAGGCAAGTAGTGCATGAGAGCAGATGAAGGCCTTCTTGACCTTGTTTCTGTAGATTTCACTCTGGTGCCTCTAGCTCTTCCTAGAAAATCATCCTTATCAAGCAATTCAATCTGCAAGACAAAAACCTCAATTAAAAAAAATTACAATCACAATAACATTTAACAAAGGATTAAATGGAAGCTACCTTCTGCAACTCATCCTCAATTACTACTTTGTCTTTCATCAAGTTGCAAGAGCCAACCCTTTCCACTTTATCAGAATCTGCCTGAAGCTTGAAATCTCTGCCAAAAGACTCAATACCTAACTCAATTAGCCTGTCCTCAAAATCCTCATCACTCAAGGAAGGTTTCCCCTCTTCCATTTTTTTAAGGCACAAGGCAAGTGCATCAATAGCAGGGATAAATGAGTTGTCAGATGTTTGCAAATCAAGTGCCAAAAACTCTTCCTTTGGCTCTACTTCTGTATCAATAAAGTCTTTGGCCACTTCACAAGCTTCTGAAATTGCTGCAATACAGTAGTCTTCTCTGATATTGAAGAGACATTGAATATAGGAAAGAGGAATAAAATCTTTCTCATTGATAAGAAAGGAAGGTTTGGAAGAGTAACAAAGGATTCAGATATACTTGCTACCTCTGAAGGCTCTTCAGTAATAGTGGAAGCCCTAAATTCTGCAACATCAAGATTTGCACTTTCTCTCTCCTCAGCTTGAACATCAATTTCTTCCTCTTCTAAAACTTCACATTTCTCTAACTTTGAAAGTGTGGTGACAATTAAGTTTTCTTCCTCATTCTCTGCATCAATTTCTGGTTGTTGCTCTTTATCCTGTATTTCTGCTTTCAAAAATAGGAAGAAAAGAAAGGAGACATCCTTGGGGACAAGGTTGCAATGTTTTTTATGGATAGGACAAGAAATGGATGAAGGGCATGTGAAAGAAGTTCTATTTGAAAATCTACTGAACCTCTTTGTTACTTTGGCTTTCTCCACAGATAGCTGTGTAAAATCTGTAAGGTGACAAAAATCATGGTCTCCGCAATGAGCTTGAATTGACATTTCAAATTGGTTGTACTCATCTTCAAGAATGTCCTTGAGCTTCAACAAAACATCTGAAAGAGAAAACCTTGGATTGAAAATCTCTCAAAGTATACCTTCATATCATGACCATCTTGCAAAATAGCATTCAAGAGTTTCTCACTTGGGCTTTCTTCAACAAGCTCATGTCGACCCGCAACACCTTTACTCATTGAGATATTTGAGAAAAATGCCTGAAAAATTCTGATGTGCCAGAACCAAGCAAAAATGAAAGGTCCAAAAAAATTGGAATGACTCTATCGCTTGGTGCGGGCTTTGACAATTCCAAGGTCTCGAAATTAATTTTGATTTTTGCAAAATAGGGTTTGGAAGAGAAAACGGTGCACAGCTTGATCTGACGCAAATGAGTGGTCCAAAACTGGGGAAAAAATTTAAAAGCGCGTGACTAAAAGACATTAAATAGTGACCGTTTATGCCACGTGGCAATAATGATTACATACCACGTGCACTCAACGGTACTTTGTACGACATATCCGAGGTATAAAAACTTAATATTGTAAAAAATATTCATTTTTTTCTCCGTCACTGTATCAAGCGAAACCAGGCTACCTTTTGTTTCTCAACCCCACTTTTCCCATATCAAGCGTTTTCTCAATTCCCTACCCGAATCAAGCGATAACGAACATCCGAGATCCTTGCATTCTCCGCATCGCTTCGTTCCTGCCCGCATCAAGCGATTACACACATCCGATTCACTAGGATTTCCCTCATCGCTTCGTTCGGGTTTTCAAGTTTTCATTAAATCCTGCCCGCATCAAGCGATAACATACATCCGAACCTCTAGGATTCTCCTCATCGCTTCGTTCGGGTCTTCAATTTTTCATTAAATCCTGCCCGCATCAAGCGATAACACACATCCGAACCTCTAGGATTCTCATCATCGCTTCGTTCGGGATTTTTCTTTTTTTTATTTCGTGCCCGAATCAAGCGATTATCACCTTCCATAATCTTTGGATTCCCTATATCGCTTCGTTCGGGCTTCTTCATTTTTTTGTCCTATAATACAAATTGCTTGATCTGGTCTCTTTTTCTAGCTTCAATGGAAAGGACGAAGCAGACTGCAAGGAAAGTTTACCCACCATTGGAGACTGAAAAAGCTGAAGACAAGCCAGGACCTTCTCAACAGGAAAAGCCCCTTCCAAAGCCTCGTGCGAGGGCGACAGCAAGAAAGAGATTGAATTATCAGGTGAAGTCCTTAAGAGAGATAAGAGCAGCACAGAAATCTACAAGTCTCCTCATCCCTCGACTGCCATTTACTCGGGTTGTCAGGGACATATCAGAAAGGTTGGTTGGTAAAATGAGAAACACATATCTTCAGAAAGTTCGATGGGAAACCCAGGCCCTCATGTGTCTTCAAGAGGCTGCTAAAGATTTTTTAATCGACTTTATGAATGATGGCTACATTGCTGCTGCATTTGCTCATAGGATCACTCTTATGAGCAAAGATTTTGTGCTGGTGTCCAGACTTAGATATAAGTTTGACAAAGCTTTGGAGCCTATTCCAAGTCAAGATATGAGAGCTTTTGAAATTCTTAATATCCCTCCAGCAAGGCAACCCAAGCAGTCTGTTGTTATTGAAGATATTTCTCATCCTTATGATACAAGAAAAGCTCAGGATATCAAAGAAGAAGTTGAAAAAGAGAGAGAGCAAGAGAAAATTTCAGAGGATGCACTTCTTTCTCAGCAAGCTGAGATTCTCCATTCATCCAATTCAGAGTTTTATAAGAATGTGACAGGTCAAATGATAGTAGATGTGTCCATGCCTGGAGAGGATGAGGTGTATTGTGACATTGCCCCTGAGGACACAAGCATGCTTGTGAATCCTAATATTGAGATATCTGACACAGTCCTCTTCATCTGCCTGAGGTTTGTAGGGATTTGCTTTTGTTTTCTTGATGAATTTCCCAGGAACCATATTTTGTTGACATGTTTTGTTTGTGTATCCAGATGTCTTATGAGGGATCTTCATGAATCAATGGCTGTGCAAGTGATAATTCTTGATCCCCTTGTTACACAGTGCCTTTTCAATAGGCAAGGGGATCTTGCAAGTTTTCTCAAAAACTTTGATATGCTTACCTGCAATTACATTGTGTACCCTTATGTTGAAGTGTAAGACTCATTCTCAATTACCTTTTGCCTATTATAGACATGACAGTATTCATTACTAATTTCAGTACTCATATTATCACAGAGGCCATTGGAGTCTTATTATTATCAATCTTTTGGATAGAGATGTGATCTTTATGAACTCTTTGGCATCCATCCATGGGAGAAGTAAAATGTAAGAATCAATTTTGCCATGTGTTGACCCTCAAATTTCTTGCATGATTTCAATTATTTGGTTGACCCTCAAAATTTTATGTTTGCAGTGCTGCCAAACTTATCTTGAGTTTTCTAGCCTCTACCTATGTAGACTACAAACTTGAAGATTTTAAGTACTTCAATCAGGAAGTTCCCTTGCAGAAAGACTCAACATCTTGTGGATGGATGGTTCTTGCTAATGCTTGGAGATTTCTTGAGTCAAGATTCAGAATGACAACACTTCCTGTAAGTTCATGAATAAAAACCATTGATTGATTTAGTGAATACATTGAGTGACCTGTTTTCTTACTTTCTTATTTTCTTTTGTCTTAGTTGCATGAGTATTCAGATTCTTGGGTAAGTTGGGTAAGGGAGAAGGTAGTGTCCATGGTTTTGAGCAGATCCATCAATCCATATGATCCTGATTCTCCCTTTCCACCTGGAGCCAAGGATACAACTTCAAAGAAAAGGAAAAGGGAGAAGAAGGAAAGCAAAGACAAGGATGACTCATTCAAGAAGGAAAAGACCTCTGCCAAAGAGAAGAAGAAGAGAAAGAAGAGCCCTTCCAAGAGCAAGTCTTCCAAGGGGAAAAAGAGCCATTCTAAAGAGAAGAGCCATTCTAAATTAAAGATCCCTCAGGCTACAGAGAAGATCCCTACCCCTCCTGTTAAAGAGAAGAGCCCTAGCCCACTTGCTAAAGAGAAGACCCCTAGCCCTCCTGCCAAAGAGATGAGCTCTTCACCAGCTCAAGGGAAGACACCTATCAAAGAGCAGATCCCTAGTCCTCCTACCAAAGAGAAGAGCTCTTCTCCAGCTCAAGAGAAGACACCTATCAAAGAGAAGACCCCTGTCAAAGAGAGGAGTGCTGCTAAAGGTCTTCCTTTTCACTCACCAGCGAAATTTAAAATTCAGAAGCGTCGTTTGTCCAACAAAGGTAGTAAGAGGGCAAATGTTGGCTCTCCATTAAATTTCTTGTTCATGTTCCCCAAGAAGACTGCCAAGTCTCCAAGGCCAACCTCCAAAGAACCTTCTCCAAAACCAGACCCCACTGCCAAATCTCCCTCGCCAACACGTGAAGGTCTCAAAGAGGAGCCCAACTTACCACCATTAGGGGAATCCACTCTAAAGTCTTCCTCTCCAACACCTCAAGTGCTGAAAACTCCAGAACTTGAACCTCAATCAGCAAAATTTGATCGAAGCAAACAGAAGAGAGAAAGATTCTCTAAAGATGCAGGGTCATCTCATGCCAAAAGGAAAGTTGATTTTGCAGAGTGATTACACATATTGGATTTTGTTTTGTTCATTTTGTCCATATGAACACACCCTTTTTGGGTTAATTTTCTGTAAAATTCTGTATCAATAATTTGATATCAATCTGTTAAACCTTGTTTTGTGTCGCGAACAATTTGTTAACCAATTTTGTGAAGAAGACGAGACGAAATCTAGCAGAATATATTGATTACATTATCCTTTTCAACTATACAAACTTGCCCTTGCAAGTGGCTCAAATACAACTTTTTTTGGGGGGAGACATGCGATGCATGAGGTTACACTCTCCATCCTTGTACGGATAACAATATCATCTACTTTGAATCTATATTCAGGTGATATTTCATCCAGAAACTCAAGCGACTCTCTAACATGTTGTAGTCGCCAGTTTGATGTTACTATGAGTTTCCTAGGATCTATGAATGGATGGACTATGATGTTAAATTCAAACTCTGGACAATTCTCTTCAGAATCCAAAGGGACCCAACTACCAAGCTTGCTTTTCCATCTCCTATAGTCATAGCCCAAAACTAAGGATTGGCGACACAGTTGGTATGAGATGGACAAAGAATTTGGGCTTACTCTACAACTGATATTGTCCCCCATATGAAAAGTTTCCTTGGTACTCCATCCTTCTCCAAGTACAGTGTCCAGATCAGTCAGAGATAGTCTTCTATTAAGCCACATCGTTCTTGTCCTCTCCAATTCCATTGTTTTGAAACATGCCACAAAGACATGTATAGGCAAGAACCATTGAAGTTTAATCCTTCTTGAAATCCTTCCAGGAGACATTGCTTTAAGAATATCATCTTTGATTTTGGATTTGAAGCTTGTTATGGTATTTGGATCAGGAACTTCCCATTCTAGTGACATTATTGTGGGAATAGGTATGTCATACAATTCTCCATGAACACCTTCTCTTGATGGAACCCTGTATTCTGCAAAATACACAAATAAATCCACTGATTTGTAAAATGAAGGTGGTTTGTCTGCGTACATGACATCTGCAATCCCCTTGTGAATTGCCTTGAATGTGCCACTTAAGCTCTCAACAGGCTGCCACTCCACAGCTGTTGACGGAAAGATAACTGAAATGAAACAAACAACAAATATATCAGAAAGAGAAATATTGTGTTGTGTCAAATAGATAAAGGTTTGTTGAATTACAGTAAGAATGGAGAATTGGATGTTCATCCAAGTTCAACACCATGTCTTTGGCCATGTAGACATGTTGAACTTTTGCAAGCCAGCCATTGTCGGTCACTTTGAATGCAAGAACACGACCTTTCCAATGGGATTTCACTTCATTTCGCTTGGTTCTTTTCACCCTGTGGGCACCTTTGCAAGAGGGAAGCATTGTTACCCAATCATTCACACGAAAAGACATGGGTTTCCAAACACCATCTTCTCTCGTGTTATGAAAATCACAAGAAGTTATATTATGAGAAGGACGACGTGAGGACGCCATAGAAGCTCACAGATAAGAGAAAAATAGTAAATCTTTTGAATAGTGAATCTTTTGAAAGTGCAAAGAAGAAAGAATAAACCATATGCCAAAATGAAAGGAAGGCGGAAAGTAGACGTCTGATGTTTTGTCATTAATAGCGTTGTTTTCAAGGCCTGAAAAGAGGATTTCGTATCTTAATGCTTGATTTTTTGAAATAAAAAATGGAACAAGATGTCACTATTTTGGACCCAAACTTTAATGTTAGCCATCGTAAACGTCTAAATTTAGCCGTTTTAGCCGTTCGCCACTAAAATAGAACCGTTAAGAAGACATTTGGAGGAGACAAGAATGCCATACTTTTGTATACGTGTCAATTCACAATTGGACAATTTCTTAATCCTTGGATTAACAAACAGCCCTTTTCTAGCCGTTTTTGGCCCTAATGGTAAGTGTGGGGCCTATCCCCCAAGCGGGTCATCAATGTCCACCGCCTCACTAGATGAGCTCGATATCTCAACACTCCCCCTCGAGCTCAACTCCATCTCATGTACACCAAGCAAAGCCTTGAATCTGCGGAGCTTCTTTGTACCCAATGCTTTGGTGAAGATGTCAACGACCTGATCCTATGTGCTGACATAAACAAGGTCAACGTCTCCTGCCAAAACCTTCTCTCTGACAAAATGGTAGTGGACCTCTATATGCTTCGTGCGAGCATGAAAAACTGGGTTCCTAGCCAAGTGTATACTGCTAATGTTGTCACAGAAAATGATAACTTGTCTATCCACTGTGATAGACCCAAATCTGCACAAGTAGCTTTTTTAACCAAGCTACCTCACATGCTGCCATAGTAGCACCTCTATACTCGGCCTCTGTAGTATTGGATAGAGCAACCGTAGGCTGCTTCTTGCTGCTCCAAGTCACAGCAGCACTCCCCAAAGAAAACATGAAGCCACTAGTAGATCTTCTATCTGAGATACTACCAGCCCAATTAGCATCTGTGTACCCATGTACACGTATCTCTATCCCAGTTTCATAAAATAGTCCACAATGTAAAGTAGACCTCACATACCTCAGTATGCATCTCAATGCATTCAAATGCAGCTTCCGAGGAACCTGCATAAATTGACTCACCAACCCAACAGCATAGCTCAAATCTAGCCTGGTGATCGTCATGTAGATCAAGCTTCCTACTATGCGCCTATACATAGTAGGATCTTCCAAAATCTCTCCTGAATCTGCACTCAACTTGCCATTCTGATCCAATGGCACTGAGATAGGCTTGCAGCCTGTCATACCATACTTGGACAACATGTCCAAGCTATACTGTCTCTGCAGTAATCCAATACCATGTGGTGACCTAATCACCTCAATGCCCAAGAAATATATGAGCTCCCCCAGATCCTTCATCTCAAACTTTTGTCTAAGCAAGATCTTTACATCAAAGATCTCTGCATCATGGTCCCCCATCATGATCAGGTCATCTACATAGATGACAACAAGCACAACCCCTCTATCACTGTGTCTCACATACAACGAGAAATCTGCATTGGCTACCTGAAAGCCAATAGTGACAAGATATTCATAAATCTTGTCAGACCATGCTCTTGGTGCTTGTTTTAAGCCATACAAGGATTTCTTCAACCTGCAAACATGCTCCGGGTGACTCACATCCTCATAACCATGGCTGCAACATATACACCTCTTCTTGCAAACATGCTCGGGGTGACTCACATCCTCATAACCAGGTGGCTGCAACATATACACCTCTTCTTGCAAATCCCCATGCAAGAATGCATTCTTTACATCCATATGATGTAAAGACCATTGCTTTGATGCAAGCACTGCTATCACAACTCTCACTGTTGCCATCTTGGCAACTGGGCTGAAAGTTTTCTCATAATCAATGCCATATGTCTGCGCATATCCTTTGGCTTCTAGCCTTGTACCTGCTTATGCTTCCATCATCGTTATGTTTTACTTTGTACACCCACTTGCATCCAATGGCTTTCTTGCCTTTAGGCAATTGCACTAAATCCCAAGTCTCATTTCCATATAGTGCATCCATCTCCTTATCCATAGCTTTCTCCCAACACACATTTCTAACAGCCTTATCAATGCATGTAGACTCTACAACCTGCACAACTTTTGCCATGTATGCATAGTGATGTGCCACATAACCATCATAGGTAAACCTCTGCACAGGATTCTTCACTCTCCCAGATCTTCGTAGCTTTGCATTCATGGCTTCCATAGCCTTCTTTACACCAGGTGTTCTCATAGCTAGTATCCCAAGATCCTCATCAAGGCTCATCTCTAAGCCACTAGACTCTCCATCAACATGAGAATGCCCTGCAGAAATGTCAGGCATACTAAGGGGCTCAACCACTTTCTCTTTGCCTTTATGTGATGTACTAATCACATTTGTAGGACTGGTATTATGACGCAACCTGCTACTCCATGGTGGTCTATCAATTGAACCACTAGATGAGGACTCTCTTGGTCTACTCAAAGACTGTGATTGCTGACTTGTATTTTGTGCAACCACATTTCCACTCACATCAGCCCCAACAGCTTCTTTTTTAGCAGCATACCTGCTCATCTCATAAAAAACAACATCCCTGCTTACCCTCAACTCACGTGTGGTAGCAGGGTTATAACACCTGTATCCCTTTTGCTCAAGGGAATACCCAATAAACACACATTTTTTAGCTTTTGGATCCAGCTTCATCCTCAGCTCATCTGGCATATGCACATATGCAATGCATCCAAAGACTTTCAGATGAGACAAATCAGGTTTTCTGCCAGTAAACCTCTCCTTTGGAGTTACATCATGTATGGCTGCAGTTGGAGTCTTGTATGATGTAAACTGCTGTAGAAACAGCCTCAGCCCAATAGCTATGTGGCATATTCTTCTCTCCCATTAATGCTTGTGCAATCTCAGCAATGTGCCTGTTTTTTCGCTCAACAACTCCATTTTGTTGCGGAGTGTATCTGCATGTAAATTGTCTCCGAATACCATTCTTCTTTCCACTCAGCAACTCCATTTTGCTGTGGAGTGTATCTGCATGTAAACTGTCCCCGAATACCATTCTTCTTCAAAAATTCAGAGAACTCATTGGAGAAGTACTCTCCCCCTCCATCTGACCTTAGGCACTTTACATATTTCCCTGTTTTCTTTTCAATCGGTCTCATCAATAAATGTCACATAATACCTGCAACCTCCCATAGACATGGTCTTCGTAGGACCCCATACATCTGAATGCACAACATCTAGTGCATTTCTGCTCACATTTCTATCACATGGAAATGCATGCTTTGTTTGCTTTCCAAATTGGCATGCTTCACATATTTTTTGCATACCTTCAACTTTAAACTTTGTCAGCCCTGTCACAATCCCTTTAGTCTACATAGACTCTGCACATTCACATGTCCAATTCTTTTATGCCAAATGTCTACATCTACAACAATTCCTAAACCATTTGCAAACATCGCAGCACACTCACTTCAGGCATATTTACATTCAATGTAAACATTCTGCCCACTCTGTTGCCTTTTGTAACCAACCTGCACTTGTCTTTAAAGTCTTCAACATAATAACCATCAGGATTAAACCGAACCTACAAACCCTGCTCAATCATCTGGCCAACTGAAACCAAATTCTTTGTTATGTTCGGAACATGAAATACATCTACAAGATACTTCACTTTGCCATCCTGCATAGACAATGGCACATCTCTAACATGGGTAATTGGATGAGCAGTGTCATCCCCTGTTTCCACAAAACCTGGTCTTTCAAGGTTTTTAATCTCCTTGAACCACTCCCCACCATGACTTGTCATGTGGTTCGAAGCACCTGAATCAATGTACCATACATCATCTTTATGTGCTGCTTCAACATTTTCAGACATGGCACGACATGCTGCATAACAAACAACCTTTCATTATCCTTATTGTTTCTGCTCGAGGATGCATAGTTGTTTTGTTGCAATTTCCCAGTTTGCATGTCAGTCTGCTTCTTATAATAATCTGCCTGCACATGTTCAGGCTTACCACAATAAAAGCATCCACGTGTATCATTATACTGCCTTTGCCAATTTCCACGACCTCTTTGACTCCCCCTGCCCCTCTGAATTGGCCTCTTCCACTTGCGTGTGTTGTTGTTGTGAATTCTGGGACTGTTGTTGTTGCTGCTGGCCATAATTCTGATTACCTGTTCGGCCACCTCCTTGGCTGCGTCCGCGGCCTCCTCTACCTCGTCCTCTTCCTGAACTTGTGTAGAAGGCCTGTTACTTTGAACTATTTTTGTCTTGTGAAGACTGTTGGTCTTCACCCAAGCTCTTCTCTTCTATAATCAACATAGACACCAAATCTGTGAAATTGGGAATGTTTTCCCGAGTCTGGAATAGACGACTTGAACGCCTTGTATTGTGGCTTGAGACCACGTAGATAGACTTCCACCTTATCATCATCATCTACTACTGAAATGCCGATAGATGCAAGGGATTCCACAATACCCTTGATCTTCAATGTATAGTCATTCACAGATATACTCTGTTTCTCCATAGTATGAAGTTCATTCTTCAATTGTATCTTTCGTGCCTTGGTATTCGTTTCATAGAGTTTTACCAAGGTGTCCCATATGCCTCCTTGGGGGATTTGGCATCCTGTATGTGCCCAATCATGGTGTCTTGTATACTGAGAGAGCCAATACACAACTTTTCTAGCTCCTTGGTTCCAATCCTTGAAGCCTTTCACATCTACACAACAGCAGTCGGATTGATCTCCGGTATCTCCGGTGCCTCTTCATGCTCACCTTCTATGTAGTCCCAGTAACCCTTTCCCATTAGGAAATTTGTCAACCTGAACGTCCAAGCATGGAAGTTGTTCTTGTCAAGCTTCTCAGCAACAATTTGGTTTATGCCATCATTTGACATCTTGCCAGACACACAAATTTACCAGAAACAGCACTCTGGTTTGTCTTGCACAAACTGTTGTATTTTCTGCAGCGGTATTGCACTACACTCAAATGTCACAACCAGTGACCTCAATGTGCATACATACACCCAATGGCAACTGTTGACCTCCTTGCAGCACACACAATGTCTGCACAACCAATCTGTCTTCCTGCAGTTCTTAAAACAGAGTTCTTCAAGGAATCGATGACTTACCCACAGTGCTCGAAATCGCCTGCTTTCCGAAAAATGGAGGTCCTAATGCGCTCGAAATGCGTTTTCGACCTGAAAAATTCTGTCCAATAGGATAGTATAGTTGCCTTATAGCTTTACTCCTGCGAAGAAAGCTCCTCAATCAGAGATCATTTGCCGGTGCCTCCCGTAGAGCTCCCGACGACAAGGGTGTAGTCGCCAACACAAATAGGGAAGAGTAGATGAAGATCTTACCCTCCTATCGCTTCTTGTGCTTCTCTTGCTTGCAGCTCAGTCCTTAGCATGAACCAGGCTCTGATAGCATGAAAAGATGTAGGGGAGAAGAGAGCTTGAGCTCTTGCAAGCACACACACACTCACAAAACCCTAAAAGAGAACACACAAGGTGAGAGGCTGAAAATCTTCTTCTTCTTCACACAACACTCAACACACCATATACAAAGATAAGAGTACACACAATATGAAAAGGTACTCAACCAAATACATACTAGGGTTTTCTATAATATGAACCCAACTAAATGAGCTGGCGCTATAACTATGCCAGTCTCTAGAATGGCTGTCACACACAGCCTATCATCCCACTGGCCGCATATCACCCATGATCTCACCAACCATGCCAATGGTGTAAGTGTGTGGGGCCTATCCCCCAGGCGGGTCATCAGTGTCCACCGCCTCACTAGATGAGATTGATATCTCAACACTTTGAATATAAGCTAATTAGATGTTAAGCAAATTTGATCAAGGCTTAATCTCCATGATTCTCTCCTCCACGATTCTCTCTACCTCCTCTATTTTCTTATTGTTCCTATTTTATCTCTTTTGATTATTCCATCATTTCCTCTATCATGATATGCTTACCTTCTAAGGTTTTTTTTCTCTTAGGATACTCTCATCTAAGGTTTTTCTTAAGCCCTGATTTTGGATACGAATGATATTTTCCCAACAATTCTCCCCTTCAGACATATCCATGACAATGATGATTGATCCCCCCTACCTTTGATGAGTCTTAGTAAACTTTCTATACATGGCTTGACTAGTTATGTTTACATGGCCATGCCCATAGGTCTTATAGGCTTAGGAATAATGCTAGTTGGCCTAGATAAGTTCTAAAAATTTTACCAGCTTGAGGGTTTACAATTTATGTTTAGGAGCGTTGGGGTTTGTAAAACTTGAGCATTTAAAATGTCTAGCTATCTTCAACAACAACAAAGTTTACCTCGTGTGAGGCTCCTCCTTCTACTCCAATCAAGTCTTTCACCATATTCATGGTTATTGTCCGCAAGTAGGACCTTTGTGCTTTCTTTTTAAAAAAGCACTTATCTTCAAGGTGATTGTCCTTTCCACAAAAACTACATCCTTTCTTCTTATCCTTGAAAGTCCAGGGAGTTTGTTTTGACTGAAACCTTCCTTTAGAGAGATAGGTAGTATCCACTATCTTCATAAGCTTCATGCTATAGTTGTATCTTTTTATATTCTCCCATAAGAGAGGACTCCACAGGTTGAATTTTTAGATCCAGAACATTAAGAAGTGTAGTTGTAATATTATTATATTCTTTAGGCATATTGTTTAGTAACAAAGCTATTATATCTTCATCATTGATAGGTGCCTTGATATCTGCTAGTTGTGCAAGGAGAATTTTCATTTTATTAAGATGATTGGGAAATAAGTCTCTGGTCTTCAAAGTGAGCCTAAAGATTTGTAACTTAGAATTTATCTTAGAGTTCTTTCCACTAGCACCAAAGAGTCTATCTAGAGTTTCCCATGCTACTTTAGCTGACTCTATATTTGAAATATGATACAAATAATGATCACCAAGTCCAAGTGCTAAAATAGTTAGTGCCTTAGTGTCATAGATTTCCCATCGTGCTTTTCCTTCCCTTGTGGTGGGGTTATCATTTTTAGCTGTAACAATTACTTTCCATAAGTCTTTCTTTTGAAGGATAAACTTGTGCCTAGTCTGCCAAGTATGAAAATTTCCCCCAGTAAATCTCTCTAACTGTGAAGTTTTAGACATGATAGCAAGGTCTTACTTGAGAGAATATCTTCAAGAAGTGTCATGCCTTGTGTGAAGAAAATGAGTGAGAGGAAGATGCAAAAAGATTAGTTATCCATTCTTGTTCCATACAAATACATATTTGTTGTAAGGAAATCACCTAAACCAATACATTTGGCATAGTCAAAATAGCATGGTTTTCCATCTATCCTCGATTTAGATTTTTAAATCCAAAGTTGTCTCTCTTGGGAAACCACTCTTTTCCTGGGCTTATGCTTTTGTTTACAAACTTTGATTTTCTATGACTTACCTGGCTGATTTATTGAAGCTTCTAAGTCAAATGAAATATGTATGATTTCTCTAGAATCTTCTAAAATCTGACAGGAGCTAGTCATACCAACTTAGATTATTCAATCAAATAAGATCAAGCTAGTAGTTTACTCTCCAATGAGATTGAGCCTCAAAATATCAAATTTTATTTTTGCAAAGCCGACTGAGTTGGGTGGAGATGGGTGGAGTTGGGTGGAGATGGGTGCTGCACACTTTTGAGAGAAATCGAGAAATTGAGTTGAAAGTGCTATTGATACCTTGACCATACATTGTTTGGAGGAAATTTGATGAAGTACTTATTGAAACATTCAGACGTAGCCATTCTTTGGAGCATCGCCTACTGTTAAGATACAATTGCCATTTGTGAATTTCAACGGCGTCTTCTAGAGTACTCAGCTTAGAGGAGTGTTGCCTTCAATGTCGACCAATAGCATACGTCGACCATAGTATTAATGTAGGATTGTGCATTGCCTTCAAGGTTAGCCAGAGTAGCATTGTGGGCAATGTGGTCTGACCATTAGTCATAGAGATATGAAAGGCTAGTGCAACACTCTAGCAAGACATATGTGGGCAGAGGTTCATACTGATAAAGGATTAAACGGGCTCAGATACCAGTTTGTAGAAATATACATGATATTACTACATATTATGGAGGATCAAATAGGCTTGACATTCTTAGCAAAATTAAAACACAAATATGCTTGATCAATAACACAAGAAAGCACCACTACATTCATTGAACTGTGAGCCATTAAATAGGCTTTGAATACAAGCTAATTAGATGCTAAGCATATTTGATTAAGGCATAATCTCCACGATTCTCTCCTCCTAGATTCTCTCTACCTCTATTTTCTTGGTGTTCATATTTTATGTCCTTGATTATTCCATCATTTCCTCTATCATGATACGCTTACCTTCTAAGGTTTTTTTAAATCTAAGGCTATTCTCATCTAATGTTTTTCCTAAACCCTTTAAAAGATGTTTTTGGATATGAATGATATTTTCCCAACATAAAGTACTAAAAAATAATTTAAAGTTCTTTATAGTACTTATAAGTAATTTAAGTGACATTTGAGGGTGCGTTTGACACCTGCACCCACACCATTGTGCTCCTCCTTTCCATGGCCTATCTCGAAGAAGCTCCAAATCACTTGGTAGCATGTCATGCAATACCAATAAAACTAATGAGAACTCTTGTGTAGAGATATCGAGCTCATCTAGTGAGGCGGTGGACACTGATGACCTGCCTGGGGGATAGGCCCCACACTTACACCACTGGCATGGTTGGTGAGATCATGGGTGATATGCGGCCAGTGGGATAACAGGTTGTGTGACAGCTATTCTAGAGACTGGCATAGTTATAGCGCCAGCTCATTTAGTTGGGTTCACACTATAGAGAACCCTAGTATGTATTTGGTTGAGTACCTTTTCATATGTGTGTACTCTTATCTTTGTATATGGTGTGTTGAGTGTTGAGTGAAGAAGAAGAAGATTTTCAACCTCTCACCTTGTGTGCTCTCTTAGGGTTTTGTGAGTGTGTGTGTGTGCTTGCAAGAGCTCAAGCTCTCTTCTCCCCTGCCTCTTTTCATGGTATCAGAGCCTGGTTCATGTTAAGGGCTGAGCTGGAAGCAAGAGAAGCACATGAAGCGGTACAAGGGTAAGAGCTTCAACTACTCTTTCCTATTTGTGTTGGTGGACTACACCCTTGTCGGAGCTCTACGCGGGAGGCACCGGCAAAGGATCTCTGATTGAGGAGCTTTCTTCGCGGGAGTAAAGCTATAGGGCAACTAGATTGTCCTATCGGGCGGAACTTTTTGGGCCGAAAACACGTTTCGGGCGCGTGTCAGGACCTCCGTTTTTTAGAAAGCAGGCGATTTCGAGCACTGCGGGTAAGTCATTGATTCTCTGCAGAACTCTGTTTTAAGAATTGCAGGAAGACAGATTGGTTGTGCAGACACTGTGTGTGCTACAAGGAGGTCAACAGTTGCCATTGGGTGTATGTATGCACATTGAGGTCACTGGTTGTGACATTTGAGTGTAGTACAATATCGCTCTGCAGGAAATACAATAGTTTGTGCAGGACAGACCAGAGTACTGTTTCTGGTAAATTTGTGGCTGGCAAGATGTCAAATGATGGCATAAACCAAATTATTGCTGAGAAGCTTGATAAGAATAACTTCCATGCTTGGAGGTTCAGGTTGATGAATTTCCTGATGGGAAAGGGTTATTGGGACTACATCATAGAAGGTGAGCATGAAGAGGCACCGGAGATACCGAAGATCAATCTGACTGCTGCAGATGTGAAAGAGTTTAAGGATTGGAATCAAGGAGCTAGAAAAGTTATGTATTGGCTCTCTATTAGTATACAGGACACCATGATTGGGCACATACAGGATGCCAAGTCCCCTAAGGAGGCGTGGGACACCTTGGTAAAACTCTATGAAATAAATACCAAGGCACGAAAGATACATTTGAGAAAAAGAGTATGTCTGTGAATGACTATGTATTGAAGAAAAAGGGTATTGTGGAATCCCTTGCATCTATTGGTGTTTCAATAGATGATGATGATAAGGTGGAAGTCTATCTACGTGGTGGTCTCGGGCAACAATACAAGGCGTTCAAGACATCCATTCAAACTCGGAAAAACATTTCCAATTTCACAGATTTGGTGTCTATGTTGATTATAGAAGAGAAGAGCTTGGGTGAAGACCAACAGTCTTCACAAAACAAAAACAGTCCAGAGCAACAGGCCTTCTACACAAGTTTAGGAAGAGGACGAGGTAGAGGAGGCCATGGTCGCGGTCAAGGAGGTGGCCGAATAGGTAATCAGAATTATGGCCAGCAGAGCAGCAGCAACAACAGTCCCAGAATTCACAACAAGAACAACAACATACAGGTGGAAGAGGCCAATTCAGAGGCAGGGGGAGTCAAAGGGGTCGTGAAAATTGGCAAAGGTAGTATAATGATACACGTGGATGCTTTTATTGTGGTAAGCCTGGACATGTGCAGGCAGATTGTTATAAGAAGCAGGCTGACATACAAAATGGGAAATTGCAGCAAAACAACTATGCATCCTCGAGCAGAAACAATGAGGATAATGAAAGGTTGTTTATTATGCAGCATGTCGTTAATACCATGTCTGAAAATGTAGAAGCAGCACATAAAGATGATGTATGGTACATTGATTCAGGTGCTTTAAACCACATGACAAGTCATGGGGAGTGGTTCAAGGAGATGAAAAACCTTGAAAGACCAGGTTTTGTAGAAACAGGGGATGACACTGCTCATCCAATTACCCATGTTGGAGATGTGCTATTGTCTATGCAGGATGGCAAAGTGAAGTACCTTGCAGATATACCTCATGTTCCGAACATAACAAAGAATCTGGTTTCAGTTGGGGCCAGATGATTGAGCAGGGTTTGCAGGTTCGGTTTAACCCTGATGGTTGTTATGTTGAAGACTTTAAAGACAAGTGCAGGTTGGTTGCAAAAGGTAATAGAGTGGGCAGAATGTTTACGTTGAATGTAAACATGCCTGAAGTGAGTGCTGCAATGTTTGCAACAAATGGTTCAGGAATTATTGTAGACACAGACATTTGGCATAAAAGAATTGGACATGTGAATGTGCAGAGAATGAAGTCTATGCAAACTAAAGGAATTGTGACAGGGCTACCAAAGTTTAAAGTTGAAGGTATGCAGAGAATATGTGAAGCATGCCAATTTGGAAAGCAAACAAAGCATGTATTTCCACGTAACAGAAACGTGAGCAGAAATGCACTAGATGTTGTGCATTCAGATGTATAGGGTCCTACGAAGACCATGCCTATGAAGGTATTATGGAACATTTATTGATGAGACCACACAAGGAAAGTGTGGGTATACTTCATGAAGGAGAAGAGTGAGGTGTTCACTCATTTTCAGAATTTCAGAGTTATGGTTGAAAAGCAATCAGGGAAATATGTAAAGTGCCTAAGGTCAGATAGAGGGGGAGAGTACTTCTCTAATGAGTTCTCTGAATCTTTGAAGAAGAATGGTATTCGGAGACAGTTTACATGCAGATACACTCCGCAGCAAAATGGAGTTACTAAGTGAAAAAACAGGCACATTGCTTGAGATTGCACAAGCATTGATGGAAGAGAAGAATATGCCACATAGCTATTGGGCTGAGGCTGTTTCTACAGCAGTTTACATCATGAGCAGGACTCCAACTGTAGCCATACATGATGTAACTCCCAGAGGAGAGGTTTACTGGCAGAAAACTTGATTTGTCTCATCTGAAAGTCTTTGGATGCATTGCATATGTGCATGTGCCAGATGAGCTGAGAACTAAGCTGGATCCAAAAGCAGAAAAATGTGTGTTTATTGGATACTCCCTTGAGCAAAAGGGATACATGTGTTATAACCCTGCTACATGTGAGTTGAGGGTAAGCAGGGATGTTGTCTTTGATGAGATGAGCAGCTGGTATGCTACTGAAAAAGAAGCTGTTGGGACTGATGTGAGTGGAAATATGGTTGCACAGAATACAAGTCAGCAATCACAGTCTTTGAGTGGACCAAGAGAGTCCTCATCTAGTGGTTCAGTTGTTGATAGACCATGGAGTGGCAGGCTGCGTCATAATACCAGTCCTACAAATGTGATTATAGTACATCACGTAAAGGAAAAGAGAAAGTGGTTGGGCCCCTTAGTATGCCTGACATTTCTTCAGGGCATTCTCATGTTGATGGAGAGTCTAGTGGCTCAGAGATGGGCCTTCATGAGGAGCTTGGGATACAAAAATACCTGGTGTAAAGAAGGCTATGGAAGCCATGAATGCAAAGCTGTGAAGATCTGGGAGAGTAAAGAATCCTGTGCAAAGGTTTACCTATGATGGTTATGTGGCACATCACTATGCATACATGGCAAAGGTTGTGCAGGTTGTTGTAGAGCCCACATGCATTGATGAGACTGTTGGAAATGCACTGTGTTGGGAGAAAGCTATGGATGAGGAGATGGATGCACTATATGGAAATGAGACTTGGGATTTAGTGCAATTGCCATAAAGGCAAGAAAGCCATTGGATGCAAGTGGGTATACAAAGTAACACATAACAGTGATGGAAGCATAAACAGGTATAAGGCTAGATTGGTAGCCAAAGGATATGCGCAGACATATGGCATTGATTATGAGAAAACTTTCAGCCAAGTTGCCAAGATGGGAACAGTGAGAGTTGTGATAGCAGTGGCTATGTCAAAGAAATGGTCTTTACATCAAATGGATGTAAAGAATGGTTGCAGCCACCTGGTTATGAGGATGTGAGTCACCCCGAGCATGTTTGCAGGTTAAAGAAAGCCTTGTATGGCTTAAAACAAGCACCAAGAGCATGGTGTCTAACAAGATTTCTGAATATCTTGTCACTATTGGCTTTTGTAGCCAATGCAGATTTCTCGCTGTATGTGAGACACAGTCATAGAGGGGTTGTGCTTGTTGTCATCTATGTAGATGACTTGATCATTACGGGGGACCATGATGCAGAGATCTTTGATGTAAAGATCTTACTTTGCATTAGGAAAAAAGGGAGCTCATTTTGGGGCCTTTTACGGTTTGGAAAAATAATCTCTTAACCAATCAACAGAGGGCCAACGTAACGTTGGAAATCCACAAAAATAAGAGAAAATAGATAAAAGAAACAATATTTTATGTTGGTACAAGCGTGCTACATTAATGTGGGGATTGGTTTTGTATTCTCACAAGATCTTTGGACATGGATTGAAATTTTCGTTGATGGATTGAATTTTTTGTTAATGGAAATTTGGATACCATCGATAGAAATCTGGATTCCATCGATGGAAATTTCAATCCATTGACGGAATTTTTTTCGTCGACGAAAATTTTTGAAGGAATTTTTTTCGACGGACGAACTTAATTTTTCATCTTATAAAAGTGAAATTTTTGTTCATTATGGATCAAAATTCCTCTTTTTTTGGATGAAAATTTCGATGTCACGATAGAAATGTCAGTCTCAATGGAATTTTGGATTCCAGAATCCACTTTGTCAATAAAGTGGATTTTGCAATCCAAATTTTCATCAATTTTTCAAAATGACAAAAACTGTTGTCATTTTCATGGCTCAAAATCTAACTTTTATAAACTAAAAATTATGTTTTTACAAAGACTATAACTCTAAATCGAACTATTGGATCAAAATAAAGTAAACTGATAAATTATAGTACTTACTACCATCTAAAATTTGACCGTTTGGATCGTTGGATTTCTATCTAAATCTAGAGACATCTTTGCTTTCAAAAACCTCTTCTATGGACATGGAGTCCATATACCTACCTGTCTTAATATCAAAATATGCTTAAATTCAACCATTAGATCAACTTTGTATATAAAGGAAGTTTATTTTCTTAGGCAATGCATTAACCCCATGTAAGAGTTTCATCAAATTATATTGTGTGTAAAAGTAATGTCAATTTTATTACCTATTAGTTTGTTGATAACACACTATGCACAACACATAGTGTAGAAATGCGTATTGGTACAAAATGATGTTTTATGCATTCTTTTTTACAAAAGTAGTGTTTTTTTTAATGTTTGACATGAAAGTGTATCTTTTGTCTCCATAAATTTGAAAAAAGGTATATTTTCCAAAAATGTAGTTAAGTTGTCATTTGCATGATTTTGTTGTCGTTTTTTATGACTCGCTATTTACATGCTGTGCATCTCGAAAGTACTCATTATCATAGTGGCATGTGTTGGAACTACTTTGGGAGCGGGCATGGTAAGGGCGAACATGATGGGATAGGAGTAATCATAAAGCATGCACTTACTACAGAATATCTTGACGCCAATGGTGCAAAGTTGTAGAATGCACATGATGTTGTTGAGTGGCTCACGTGGAAGATGGGCGACGAGAAAGTGTAAAGACAATTTATAGAAGTCAAGTTGGGTGATGTGGACCGTAGCAATGCATGGTCTTGTGGTGACACAATCAAGGGGACACATAGCACACATGATGTACTCTATTTTAGCATGAAGGATCCCACCCAAGTTTTGTTCAGGAATCTCTCATGCTTTTGTTTATTTTGCATGGATGATGAATGGGACAAGTGTGTAGCCTTGACACATGCAGGCTCATGGTCACTAAAGAAGTTAGAGCCCATAAAAGCACCTACTATTGATTCCATCGCGGAAGATAATGTCATGTACTATCATATGATGAACTTGGCAGATATGGTGGAGATGGGTGACAATTTTGCAGTGCTCTCTCACACCTACAACTGCAAAGAACAAGGACTACTACATTGTCCTCTGTAAGACATCAAAGATGGTACTAGAGAAGTAGATGAAGGATAGCTGGTGGAATGTCTTCAACCCTAGCGAACGAAGTTATCCACGGTGTGTACTACCAAAAACTACTTTCAGGCTGTAGCAGTTATGATCTATTAAAAAGTGCTTCATCAGCACTTGTACATGCCGATGCTATGCTTGCAACAATCAAGTTCTCTATGATGCGAGTGTAGCACAAAGTTAAGGGTCATAAAGTGCTTTATCGTTTACCCCTTGAAGGCTTGCATAACTTAGAGCTATAGAAAGCCAGTGAAATACTATTTAACCCTCTGAAGTGCATGGCACTACTCGGTTGTCGATGTAACTTGCCTTTCTAATGCATGTAACATTTGTTGTCCCTTGTAACAACATTAGCTGTCCACTCTTGTAAACTGGGTAGATCATAATAAAAACTAAACTTTTTTCCCTTGCCCCATACCATTACTTAAATCCACTTGTAACCAATACTTAAACCCACTTTTAAAGCAATACTTACATTCACTTGAAAAGCTCTACTTTCATCCACTTGTACACCATACAGGACATAAATTACTTGTAAAACAATACTTAAACACACTTCAAAAGCACCACTTGTACACCATACAGGACACAAAAATCTATCATAATCATGGCATTTGTATTACTCTGTGATTAGATTATATCACTCATTTTACATATATATAATTGTAAAACAAGCAATAAATCATGGGTTATATCGCTAGCTTGTAAAAAGACTTTGCACCAAAATGCTATGCTTTGATGAATGGACTATGGTAATCTTCTTGAGGCTATGCTACACTATAATAACAATAAAGACTATGCTACAACATATCACTTGAAGTGTTCTGAAGTTGAATAGGTTCTTCTCTTAAAATATATTGTGAGCAATCATCCCTTCTTTGGCAGTAGTAGCTTCAAGAGTCTATCATCATCAACCTCCTCCCATGTGCATGGCAAGGGATCCTCAAATAGATCTCGTAAAATGTCTCGTCCCTTAGGTGTCTGCCAGTCCTTAACTTCAAAGACAGCTTCCTTCAACATTGTAGAGACTACATTAGCCCTAGTCTAAAAGACACCACATGCCTTTCACATTTATAGACATGCCCTCTATAACAATCTGGTGCTCTACTATACTAACTCTTTAAAAGCACACCGTTTACATCCAAAAACATTAACTTTTTGGTATTACCATGTTTGGTGATTGACCAGTACAAAGACCATTTATATAAAACACAAAGCAAAGTTTTATAAAAGGAAGTTTTTAATTAGTGCACTATGATGAGAAAAAATGTAGCTTGATTGAAGGGGGAAAAGAGTTTCAGACTAGGAAGCATCCTCTCGTGAGACACTTGTCATGAACCCACATTGGTGGTGGACATGCTTGTAGACTTTACAAAACATGTAGTGAATGAGACCTAGTATTTACTATAGAGGACCTGGGTGGTTTATTTTTGGGTGTCATTTGGTTTGGAATGCTACAAACATGTGTCTTTGATGCAAAAAAAATAGGTAACTTTGTTGACTTAAAGGCCACACCATGAAACATGCATTAGAGAGGCACGTTGTCGTCATCCTGCTCGTTTTCAAGAACACTTGACTTTCTTGGAATCTCCTTCTCGTTGTTGTCATCCTGCTTGTCTTCAATCCCACTTGACTCTCCTGGCATCTCATTGTTGTTGTCCTTTGGCTCCTTATCTACAAGCCCACTTGACTCTCCTTGCATCTCCTTCTCGTTCTCCTTTGGCTCCTTGTCAAAAATAGCACACATCATCATCTCCACTTCGCTAACTGTAGTAGTTCCATTGCTGGCTAGAGATGCCTTAATATTTTTTTCAAAACACCTTGCATAATGGCTGCAGCTTGCTCACCACTCATTAGATTCAAGCATGTGCTCTCTTTCACACTTATACTAAAATATTCTCGCCCTGCTTCATCAACACCATTCGAAGCCTCGCCAACGACGTTTTGGCCTACCATTTGATCTGTTCCATTACAATCTCTAGTTACAGCATTGGTTGCACCCTCCTTGGCAGCTTGGTTCGCGATATTATCTACAACAGCATCCACATCAATAGTCATGTCTTCATTAAGCTTAGCCAATGCTTCCTCCTCTTGTGGATCAGTGGAATCTTCATTCGATATATTTTCTAAGGTATCTGGTGCTGATGCTACCTTGGTGCTTCAAAACAAGAATTAAATCTAGAATAAGCAAGCACACAAGATCATTTGTTGTAAACAATAACCATAGTATGAAAATTATCAGATCCAGTCAAACCGAACAAAAATAACACATACCTTGTGCTGAAAGTCCTTCCCTAGTACCCTTGGTCTTTGGTTGCCTTTGACTTCTTTTTTGGCCTTACACAACAAAGATTGGATGGTCGAAGTCTTATTTCATGCTAGTTCCCCTATGCTTTCATTAGATAATCTTCTTTCTACTTTTATGCTACATTCTACTATAGCACATACTAAATTATGAAAAGAAAACCTGCCTACAAATTACCCCAACACCTCATAACAACATGATACATCAACACTGTTATGTGTAAGAATCCTTAGTAACTTATTTACTTTTTCCAGCCAGTCTAGGAGACTTGCAAACTAGGTTACTTGTCTCTGCACCCTTGCTCTTACTGACTTGTTATTGCTTACTCACTTTCTCTATGACCACATCCTCATCATATGCACCCTCAACACTATGTTTTCCTCCTTTAGGCCTTGATTCCACAATCACCACCTTTGTAGGAGTTATTTCCAGATGCGATGATGTTTGCTCATTTACACCATCCATTCATTGTCTTTTCCCTAGCGTAGCCTTTGCTTTCTGTGAGGCAGAGTGTAGAGTCACTACTCTTGTAGAGTATGTACAAAAAACATGAAGCTAAATTTAGTGTGTGCACTTACACACATTGGATCATGATAGTGTGTGCTGCGAGAAAGTGTTCACTGCACAAAACATGTGGTATGTGTGCAAACAAGGATTAAGTAGTACATCTAAACAGTCTTACTCAAATCCATAACTATAGAAAAAACACTTGAAAATGATGCACAACACAAATGGAGTATGATTACCATTAAAGAACTAAACTATAAATCAAAATTCTTAAATTTATGGACTTTGGTGATGCACATTCAAACTTGTCAATGTGGACTGTAATGTCCTTTGAAGAATGTGCAAGATGTGCTAACAGACTTGGCTTTATAAGGCTCAAGCCATGTTCAGTAAGAGACATTGTCATCTTCTCCAAGTTACACAGGTATATCCCTGCCTTGTTTACCTTCTCTTCAATATTTCTACATTCAACCTGAACAGTCCCCAAGGTTTCCTTTGCAGCTTGCAATGTAGCGTCAAGTTCAATTAATGATTGACGATAGTCTTCTTTCAAGACTTCATTGCTAACATAGTGGAATTTTTGCAATATAAAAGCACAGGTGCTGTCATGGCCATCTACTTCTCTCTATGCTACTCTCTTTCACTTGTATTCTTTCCAAATTTGCAACCAAAGAGAGTCTCGTGGACTCCACATCACTACGCCACATGGACACCATCTGCAACTGTTCCTCATAAGTGACTTGCATTGCAGGTAGTTGGTGATGCACATTGTGTTTAACATCTCACTCTTCCTTCACACTTGTCCCACTAACGCTCCCGTATTCTTCCAGTTGCCACTTGATGCAAGTGAAGTCCCCAATCTTATCAGTGATATTGTCAGATTAGTCAAAGAATCTACTCAGCAATTCGTGTTTGGTAAGTATGCTTATTTGTACTACACTCTACACTCCATATGTATACCTTTACTCTAGAAGCACATCTATTTCTTGCTTTTGAATGTAGGGCATAATGCAAGCGCTACCAAGCAACATTTCATATCTGATTTAGATGATGGATCAAAATACAATGGGGACAAGGCAGCTGGGAAGTTTGGCTTTGATACACCATAAGGGAGTGCACAGTTTGTGCAAAGGGATACTAATGATATTGTTGCCTTCTCTACAAACGCAGAGAAGGCAGATGATAGTACTACCAAGAAGGAAACAGAGAAGAAAAAGAAGGCTAATGATGAGGAGGAGGTGCCTACACATCTCGAGTAGGGTGTAGATTTGGCCGACCTTGTAGGCAACCCGGTGTGCAGAGGCTACTTTGAAATTACATATTCTTACATCATTGCCTCCCCTGATGGAAAAAAGGAGATCCTTCAACAAATGGCAAAGCCAAGTTATCAAAGAAGAGAGCAAGCAAAGGAAAACAAAATAATAGTGAAGTTGGTATGTTGTGTGAGTTTAATGATCTTTTGTTTTTATGTAGGTGAGCAACATAAGAAAGCAAAAGTAGCACACACGGATGCAACGGAGCAAGGAGGTGACTCACAAGTAGAAGCAAGGAGTTCTAGTTATACTGAGAAGCGAGATGGCTTGGCTAGAGATCCTTCAGCAAATGGTAGCCACGCTATCAAAGAAGAGAGTAGGCAAAGGAAAACAAACCGATAGTGAAGCTGGTATGTTGTGTTATGTTGTCTAGAAACATTGTAAATATATGTGTAGATAGAGTTTAATGATCTTTTGTTTTTATGTAGGTGAGCAACATAAGAAAGCAAAAGTAGCACGCATGGATGCAATAGAGCAAGGAGGTGACCTGCACACAGGCAGAAGCAGGGAGTTCTGGTCATACTGAGAAACAAGATGGCTTGATTGGAGACCCCAAAAGTAACGCACCTAAACCATCCATAGCACACCCTCCTAAGCCAAAAGCATGTAAAAAGGTGTAAAACTGCACTAGGCCCTCCAATGTAGCCCTAGCTACTTGTATCGGGCAATGAACTTTCCACTTTTGTCATCCCCACTATTAGGATGTATTTTTTTGGTATATTTATACATCATGTTGTGCTATCTCTTTTTGTATAATAAAAGTATAGTTCTTTTTGCAATAAACGTACATTATTAAGCATGCGTATTTTCTAACATGGTACATTTATATAGGGCTAAGGCATATAAAAAAACCACAAGTTCAAGTCCCAAAAATTGAAGAGATAGAGATTGACAGGGTGCTGCCAAAGTATGCGATGCTTTGAAGTTTAGAGAGGAAAAGCCAGCCCTCATCATTAACATGAGCAATGTGTTGTGATGATCACTTTTGACCCTACGAGGGATGATGCTCTAGGTTTGAGCTTTCATGATGTAGACATTGTCCAAGAAGGCATGGTGAAGTACTATGTGTAGAAGGATGCAGAGCTATTTTTCTGCTATAGAGCGAGTATGTATGTGCCAATGCATTTATCTAGAGCACTGGAATGCTTCACAATATAAAATGTAAGTTGAGAAAATGCTTTCCAAGAGCTATAGGCTTGTTGTCTGGCTGCAAATTTCAAATTTCCAATAGGGAAATCTATCTTTTTTCAGCACCTCAAGTAGTTTTGGTAGTGGTACCCGTAGTTCAATGAGTCTAACACTCTATTGTTAGATGACTCTTTGTAGTACAAGTGCAGCCAAAAAAGTCTTGAAACCTATGTGATAGTACCAACAATGGAGGATGGGTTTGAAGCACAATTCATGATCCCTGTGTGGCAGCGGGGTTGAAAATGAGTTTGTATAGGAGTCTCCACTCAATGGAGGAATGAATCTACCTTATAAAGAATGGTTCAACATGGAACAGCAGACTAGGCAAAGAAGAAAGAGAAGGAGGTGTAGAAATTTATGTACCCCTCCTTATACCTTATGTACATATGTTCCATTGACCATGTGAGTGCTTATAATGTAATTTGTTGTAGTTTATTGGTATCAATACAAGAAGTTGCTACATTAATGTAGTTTCATGTGTAATTTCTTGGTATCAATGGTTTTTCATATGTAATTTACTATTATCAATATAAGTACTGCAAAGTACTTCACAATACCTTATACGTAGTAATGTAAAGTACTGAAAAATACTTGAAAGTACTTCACATATGCCTTATACCTAGTACTGTAAAGTGTACAAATAAACATGATATTACTACATATTATGGAGGATCAAATAGACTCGACATTCTTAGCAGAATTAAAACACAGAGATGCTTGAAGTAACACAAGAAAGCATGCAATAATTTCATTGAACTATGAGCCATTAAATAGGTTTTGTGAAAAGATGCAGGGGAGAAGAGAGCTTGAGCTCTTGCAATCACACACACACACTCACAAAACCCTAAAAGAGAACACACAAGGTGAGAGGCCGAAAATCTTCTTCTTCTTCATACAACACTCAACACACCATATACAAAGATAAGAGTACACACAATATGAAAAGGTACTCAACCAAATACATTCTAGGGTTCTCTATAATGTGAACCCAACTAAATGAGCTGGCGCTATAACTATGCCAGTCTCTAGAATGGCTATCACACAGCCTGTCATCCCACTGGTCGCATATCACCATGATCTCACCAACCATGCCAGTTGTGTAAGTGTGGGGCCTATCCCCCAAGCAGGTCATCAATGTCCACCGCCTCACTAGATGAGCTCGATATCTCAACACTCCCCCTCGAGCTCAACTCCATCTCATGTACACCAAGCAAAGCCTTGAATCTGCGGAGCTTCTTTGTACCCAATGCTTTGGTGAAGATGTCAACGACCTGATCCTATGTGCTGACATAAACAAGGTCAACGTCTCCTGCCAAAACCTTCTCTCTGACAAAATGGTAGTGGACCTCTATATGCTTCGTGCGAGCATGAAAAACTGGGTTCCTAGCCAAGTGTATACTGCTAATGTTGTCACAGAAAATGATAACTTGTCTATCCACTGTGATAGACCCAAATCTGCACAAGTAGCTTTTTCAACCAAGCTACCTCATATGCTGCCATAGTAGCACCTCTATACTCGGCCTCTGTAGTACTGGATAGAGTAACCGTAGGCTGCTTCTTGCTGCTCCAAGCACAGCAGCACTCCCCAAAGAAAACATGAAGCCACTAGTAGATCTTCTATCTGAGATACTACCAGCCCAATCAGCATCTGTGTACCCATGTACACATATCTTTATCCCAGTTTCATAAAATAGTCCACAATGCAAAGTAGACCTCACATACCTCAGTATGCATCTCAATGCATTCAAATGCAGCTTCCGAGGAACTTGCATAAATTGACTCACCAACCCAACAGCATAGCTCAAATCTAGCCTGGTGATCGTCATGTAGATCAAGCTTCCTACTATGCGCCTATACATAGTAGGATCCTCCAAAATCTCTCCTGAATCTGCACTCAACTTGCCATTCTGATCCAATGGCACTGAGATAGGCTTGCAGCCTGTCATACCATACTTGGACAACATGTCCAAGCTATACTCTCTCTGCAGTAATCCAATACCATGTGGTGACCTAATAACCTCAATGCCCAAGAAATATATGAGCTCCCCCAGATCCTTCATCTCAAACTTTTGTCTAAGCAAGATCTTTACATCAAAGATCTCTGCATCATGGTCCCCCATCATGATCAGGTCATCTACATAGATGACAACAAGCACAACCCCTCTATCACTGTGTCTCACATACAACGAGAAATCTGCATTGGCTACATGAAAGCCAATAGTGACAAGATATTCATAAATCTTGTCAGACCATGCTCTTGGTGCTTGTTTTAAGCCATACAAGGATTTCTTCAACCTGCAAACATGCTCGGGGTGACTCACATCCTCATAACCAGGTGGCTGCAACATATACACCTCTTCTTGCAAATCCCCATGCAAGAATGCATTCTTTACATCCATATGATGTAAAGACCATTGCTTTGATGCAAGCACTGCTATCACAACTCTCACTGTTGCCATCTTGGCAACTGGGCTGAAAGTTTTCTCATAATCAATGCCATATGTCTGCACATATCCTTTGGCTTCTAGCCTTGTACCTGCTTATGCTTCCATCATTGTTATGTTTTACTTTGTACACCCACTTGCATCCAATGGCTTTCTTGCCTTTAGGCAATTGCACTAAATCCCAAGTCTCATTTCCATATAGTGCATCCATCTCCTTATCCATAGCTTTCTCCCAACACACATTTCTAACAGCCTTATCAATGCATGTGGACTCTACAACTTGCACAACTTTTGCCATGTATGCATAGTGATGTGCCACATAACCATCATAGGTAAACCTCTGCACAGGATTCTTCACTCTCCCAGATCTTCGTAGCTTTGCATTCATGGCTTCCATAGCCTTCTTTACACCAGGTGTTCTCATAGCTAGTATCCCAAGATCCTCATCAAGGCTCATCTCTAAGCCACTAGACTCTCCATCAACATGAGAATGCCCTGTAGAAATGTCAGGCATACTAAGGGGCTCAACCACTTTCTCTTTGCCTTTATGTGATGTACTAATCACATTTGTAGGACTGGTATTATGACGCAACCTGCTACTCCATGGTGGTCTCTCAATTGAACCACTAGATGAGGACTCTCCTGGTCCACTCAAAGACTGTGATTGCTGACTTGTATTCTGTGCAACCACATTTCCACTCACATCAGCCCCAACAGCTTCTTTTTTAGCAGCATACCTGCTCATCTCATAAAAAACAACATCCCTGCTTACCCTCAACTCACGTGTGGTAGCAGGGTTATAACACCTGTATCCCTTTTGCTCAAGGGAATACCCAATAAACACACATTTTTTAGCTTTTGGATCCAGCTTCATTCTCAGCTCATCTGGCATATGCACATATGCAATGCATCCAAAGACTTTCAGATGAGGCAAATCAGGTTTTCTGCCATTAAACCTCTCCTCTGGAGTTACATCATGTATGGCTGCAGTTGGAGTCCTGTATGATGTAAACTGCTGTAGAAACAGCCCTTGAAAGTCCATGGAGTTTGTTTTGACTGAAACCTTCCTTTAGAGAGATAGGTAGTATCCACTATCCACTAGCTTCTCTTCATAAGCTTCATGCTATAGTTGTATCTTTTTATATTCTCCCATAAGAGAGGACTCCACAGGTTGAATTTTTAGATCCAGAACATTAAGAAGTGTAGTTGTAATATTATTATATTCTTTAGACATATTGTTTAGTAACAAAGCTATTATATCTTCATCATTGATAGGTGCCTTGATATCTGCTAGTTGTGCAAGGAGAATTTTCATTTTATTAAGATGATTGGGAAATAAGTCTCCGGTCTTCAAAGTGAGCCTAAAGATTTGTAACTTAGAATTTATCTTAGAGTTCTTTCCACTAGCACCAAAGAGTCTATCTAGAGTTTCCCATGCTACTTTAGCTGACTCTATATTTGAAATATGATACAAATAATGATCACCAAGTCCAAGTGCTAAAATAGTTAGTGCCTTAGTGTCATAGATTTCCCATCGTGCTTTTCCTTCCCTTGTGGATGGGGTTATCATTTTTAGCTGTAACAATTACTTTCCATAAGTCTTTCTTTTGAAGGATAAACTTGTGCCTAGTCTGCCAAGTATGAAAATTTTCCCCAGTAAATCTCTCTAACTGTGAAGTTTTAGACATGATAGCAAGGTCTTACTTGAGAGAATATCTTCAAGAAGTGTCATGCCTTGTGTGAAGAAAATGAGTGAGAGGAAGATGCAAAAAGATTAGTTATCCATTCTTGTTCCATACAAATACATATTTGTTGTAAGGAAATCACCTAAACCAATACATTTGGCATAGTCAAAATAGCATGGTTTTCCATCTATCCTCGATTTAGATTTTTAAATCCAAAGTTGTCTCTCTTGGGAAACCACTCTTTTCCTGGGCTTATGCTTTTGTTTACAAACTTTGATTTTCTATGACTTACCTGGCTGATTTATTGAAGCTTCTAAGTCAAATGAAATATGTATGATTTCTTTAGAATCTTCTAAAATCTGACAGGAGCTAGTCATACCAACTTAGATTATTCAATCAAATAAGATCAAGCTAGTAGTTTACTCTCCAATGAGATTGAGCCTCAAAATATCAAATTTTATTTTTGCAAAGCCGACTGAGTTGGGTGGAGATGGGTGGAGTTGGGTGGAGATGGGTGCTGCACACTTTTGAGAGAAATCGAGAAATTGAGTTGAAAGTGCTATTGATACCTTGACCATACATTGTTTGGAGGAAATTTGATGAAGTACTTATTGAAACATTCAGACGTAGCCATTCTTTGGAGCATCGCCTGCTGTTAAGATACAATTGCCATTTGTGAATTTCAACGGCGTCTTCTAGAGTACTCAGCTTAGAGGAGTGTTGCCTTCAATGTCGACCAATAGCATACGTCGACCATAGTATTAATGTAGGATTGTTGATTGCCTTCAAGGTTAGCCAGAGTAGCATTGTGGGCAATGTGGTCTGACCATTAGTCATAGAGATATGAAAGGCTAGTGCAACACTCTAGCAAGACATATGTGGGCAGAGGTTCATACTGATAAAGGATTAAACGGGCTCAGATACCAGTTTGTAGAAATATACATGATATTACTACATATTATGGAGGATCAAATAGGCTTGATATTCTTAGCAAAATTAAAACACAAAGATGCTTGATCAATAACACAAGAAAGCACCACTACATTCATTGAACTGTGAGCCATTAAATAGGCTTTGAATACAAGCTAATTAGATCCTAAGCATATTTGATTAAGGCATAATCTCCACGATTCTCTCCTCCTAGATTCTCTCTACCTCTATTTTCTTGGTGTTCATATTTTATGTCCTTGATTATTCCATCATTTCCTCTATCATGATACGCTTACCTTCTAAGGTTTTTTTAAATCTAAGGCTATTCTCATCTAATGTTTTTCCTAAACCCTTTAAAAGATGTTTTTGGATATGAATGATATTTTCCCAACATAAAGTACTAAAAAATAATTTAAAGTTCTTTATAGTACTTATAAGTAATTTAAGTGACATCTGAGGGTGCGTTTGACACCTGCACCCACACCATTGTGCTCCTCCTTTCCATGCCCTATCTCGAAGAAGCTCCAAATCACTTGGTAGCATGTCATGCAATACCAATAAAACTAATGAGAACTCTTGTGTAGAGATATCGAGCTCATCTAGTGAGGCGGTGGACACTGATGACCTGCCTGGGGGATAGGCCCCACACTTACACCACTGGCATGGTTGGTGAGATCATGGGTGATATGCGGCCAGTGGGATAACAGGTTGTGTGACAGCTATTCTAGAGACTGGCATAGTTATAGCGCCAGCTCATTTAGTTGGGTTCACACTATAGAGAACCCTAGTATGTATTTGGTTGAGTACCTTTTCATATGTGTGTACTCTTATCTTTGTATATGGTGTGTTGAGTGTTGAGTGAAGAAGAAGAAGATTTTCAGCCTCTCACCTTGTGTGCTCTCTTAGGGTTTTGTGAGTGTGTGTGTGCTTGCAAGAGCTCAAGCTCTCTTCTCCCCTGTCTCTTTTCATGGTATCAGCGCCTGGTTCATGTTAAGGACTGAGCTGGAAGCAAGAGAAGCACATGAAGCGGTACAAGGGTAAGAGCTTCAACTACTCTTTCCTATTTGTGTTGGTGGACTACACCCTTGTCGGAGCTCTACGCGGAAGGCACCGACAAAGGATCTGTGATTGAGGAGCTTTCTTCGCGGGAGTAAAGCTATAGGGCAACTAGATTGTCCTATCGGGAGGAACTTTTTGGGCCGAAAACACGTTTCGGGCGCGTGTCAGGACCTCCGTTTTTTAGAAAGCAGGCGATTTCGAGCACTGCGGGTAAGTCATTGATTCTCTGCAGAACTCTGTTTTAAGAATTGCAGGAAGACAGATTGGCTGTACAGACACTGTGTGTGCTACAAGGAGGTCAACAGTTGCCATTGGGTGTATGTATGCACATTGAGGTCACTGGTTGTGACATTTGAGTGTAGTACAATATCGCTCTGCAGGAAATACAATAGTTTGTGCAGGACAGACCAGAGTACTGTTTCTGGTAAATTTGTGGCTGGCAAGATGTCAAATGATGGCATAAACCAAATTATTGCTGAGAAGCTTGATAAGAATAACTTCCATGCTTGGAGGTTCAGGTTGATGAATTTCCTGATGGGAAAGGGTTATTGGGACTACATCATAGAAGGTGAGCATGAAGAGGCACCGGAGATACCGAAGAGCAATCTGACTGCTGTAGATGTGAAAGAGTTTAAGGATTGGAACCAAGGAGCTAGAAAAGTTATGTATTGGCTCTCTATTAGTATACAGGACACCATGATTGGGCACATACAGGATGCCAAGTCCCCTAAGGAGGCGAGGGACACCTTGGTAAAACTCTATGAAATAAATACCAAGGCACGAAAGATACATTTGAGAAAAAGAGTATGTCTGTGTGAATGACTATGTATTGAAGAAAAAGGGTATTGTGGAATCCCTTGCATCTATTGGTGTTTCAGTAGATGATGATGATAAGGTGGAAGTCTATCTACGTGGTGGTCTCGGGCAACAATACAAGGCGTTCAAGACATCCATTCAAACTTGGAAAAACATTTCCAATTTCACAGATTTGGTGTCTATGTTGATTATAGAAGAGAAGAGCTTGGGTGAAGACCAACAGTCTTCACAAAACAAAAATAGTTCAGAGCAACAGGCCTTCTACACAAGTTTAGGAAGAGGACGAGGTAGACGAGGCCATGGTCACGGTCAAGGAGGTGGCCGAATAGGTAATCAGAATTATGGCCAGCAGCAGCAGCAACAACAGTCCCAGAATTCACAACAACAACAACAACATGCAGGTGGAAGAGGCCAATTCAGAGGCAGGGGGAGTCAAAGGGGTCGTGAAAATTGGCAAAGGTAGTATAATGATACACGTGGATGCTTTTATTGTGGTAAGCCTGGACATGTGCAGGCAGATTGTTATAAGAAGCAGGCTAACATACAAAATGGGAAATTGCAGCAAAACAACTATGCATCCTCGAGCAGAAACAATGAGGATAATGAAAGGTTGTTTATTATGCAGCATGTCGTTAATACCATGTCTGAAAATGTAGAAGCAGCACATAAAGATGATGTATGGTACATTGATTCAGGTGCTTTAAACCACATGACAAGTCATGGGGAGTGGTTCAAGGAGATGAAAAACCTTGAAAGACCAGGTTTTGTGGAAACAGGGGATGACACTGCTCATCCAATTACCCATGTTGGAGATGTGCTATTGTCTATGCAGGATGGCAAAGTGAAGTACCTTGCAGATATACCTCATGTTCCGAACATAACAAAGAATCTGGTTTCAGTTGGGGCCAGATGATTGAGCAGGGTTTGCAGGTTCGGTTTAACCCTGATGGTTGTTATGTTGAAGACTTTAAAGACAAGTGCAGGTTGGTTGCAAAAGGTAATAGAGTGGGCAGAATGTTTACGTTGAATGTAAACATGCCTGAAGTGAGTGCTGCAATGTTTGCAACAAATGGTTCAGGAATTATTGTAGACACAGACATTTGGCATAAAAGAATTGGACATGTGAATGTGCAGAGAATGAAGTCTATGCAAACTAAAGGAATTGTGACAGGGCTACCAAAGTTTAAAGTTGAAGGTATGCAGAGAATATGTGAAGCATGCCAATTTGGAAAGCAAACAAAGCATGTATTTCCACGTAAAAGAAACGTGAGCAGAAATGCACTAGATGTTGTGCATTCAGATTTATAGGGTCCTACGAAGACCATGTCTATGGGAGGCTGAAGGTATTATGGAACATTTATTGATGAGACCACACAAGGAAAGTGTGGGTATACTTCATGAAGGAGAAGAGTGAGGTGTTCACTCATTTTCAGAAGTTCAGAGTTATGGTTGAAAAGCAATCAGGGAAATATGTAAAGTGCCTAAGGTCAGATGGAGGGGGAGAGTACTTCTCTAATGAGTTCTCTGAATCTTTGAAGAAGAATGGTATTCGAAGACAGTTTACATGCAGATACACTCCGCAGCAAAATGGAGTTACTAAGTGAAAAAACAGGCACATTGCTTGAGATTGCACAAGCATTGATGGAAGAGAAGAATATGCCACATAGCTATTGGGCTGAGGCTGTTTCTACAGCAGTTTACATCATGAGCAGGACTCCAACTGTAGCCATACATGATGTAACTCCCAGAGGAGAGGTTTACTGGCAGAAAACTTGATTTGTCTCATCTGAAAGTCTTTGGATGCATTGCATATGTGCATGTGCCAGATGAGCTGAGAACTAAGCTGGATCCAAAAGCAGAAAAATGTGTGTTTATTGGATACTCCCTTGAGCAAAAGGGATACATGTGTTATAACCCTGCTACATGTGAGTTGAGGGTAAGCAGGGATGTTGTCTTTGATGAGATGAGCAGCTGGTATGCTACTGAAAAAGAAGCTGTTGGGACTGATGTGAGTGGAAATATGGTTGCACAGAATACAAGTCAGCAATCACAGTCTTTGAGTGGACCAAGAGAGTCCTCATCTAGTGGTTCAGTTGTTGATAGACCATGGAGTGGCAGGCTGCGTCATAATACCAGTCCTACAAATGTGATTATAGTACATCACGTAAAGGAAAAGAGAAAGTGGTTGGGCCCCTTAGTATGCCTGACATTTCTTCAGGGCATTCTCATGTTGATGGAGAGTCTAGTGGCTCAGAGATGGGCCTTCATGAGGAGCTTGGGATACAAAAATACCTGGTGTAAAGAAGGCTATGGAAGCCATGAATGCAAAGCTGTGAAGATCTGGGAGAGTAAAGAATCCTGTGCAAAGGTTTACCTATGATGGTTATGTGGCACATCACTATGCATACATGGCAAAGGTTGTGCAGGTTGTTGTAGAGCCCACATGCATTGATGAGACTGTTGGAAATGCACTGTGTTGGGAGAAAGCTATGGATGAGGAGATGGATGCACTATATGGAAATGAGACTTGGGATTTAGTGCAATTGCCATAAAGGCAAGAAAGCCATTGGATGCAAGTGGGTATACAAAGTAAAACATAACAGTGATGGAAGCATAAACAGGTATAAGGCTAGATTGGTAGCCAAAGGATATGCGCAGACATATGGCATTGATTATGAGAAAACTTTCAGCCAAGTTGCCAAGATGGGAACAGTGAGAGTTGTGATAGCAGTGGCTATGTCAAAGAAATGGTCTTTACATCAAATGGATGTAAAGAATGGTTGCAGCCACCTGGTTATGAGGATGTGAGTCACCCCGAGCATGTTTGCAGGTTAAAGAAAGCCTTGTATGGCTTAAAACAAGCACCAAGAGCATGGTGTCTAACAAGATTTCTGAATATCTTGTCACTATTGGCTTTTGTAGCCAATGCAGATTTCTCGCTGTATGTGAGACACAGTCATAGAGGGGTTGTGCTTGTTGTCATCTATGTAGATGACTTGATCATTACGGGGGACCATGATGCAGAGATCTTTGATGTAAAGATCTTACTTTGCATTAGGAAAAAAGGGAGCTCATTTTGGGGCCTTTTACGGTTTGGAAAAATAATCTCTTAACCAATCAACAGAGGGCCAACGTAACGTTGGAAATCCACAAAAATAAGAGAAAATAGATAAAAGAAACAATATTTTATGTTGGTACAAGCGTGCTACATTAATGTGGGGATTGGTTTTGTATTCTCACAAGATCTTTGGACATGGATTGAAATTTTCGTCGATGGATTGAATTTTTTGTTAATGGAAATTTGGATACCATCGATAGAAATCTGGATTCCATCGATGGAAATTTCAATCCATTGACGGAATTTTTTTCGTCGACGAAAATTTTTGAAGGAATTTTTTTCGACGGACGAACTTAATTTTTCATCTTATAAAAGTGAAATTTTTGTTCATTATGGATCAAAATTCCTCTTTTTTTGGATGAAAATTTCGATGTCACGATAGAAATGTCAGTCTCAATGGAATTTTGGATTCCAGAATCCACTTTGTCAATAAAGTGGATTTTGCAATCCAAATTTTCATCAATTTTTCAAAATGACAACTGTTGTCATTTTCATGGCCCAAAATCTAACTTTTATAAACTAAAAATTATGTTTTTACAAAGACTATAACTCTAAATCGAACTATTGGATCAAAATAAAGTAAACTGATAAATTATAGTACTTACTACCATCTAAAATTTGACCGTTTGGATCGTTGGATTTCTATCTAAATCTAGAGACATCTTTGCTTTCAAAAACCTCTTCTATGGACATGGAGTCCATATACCTACCTGTCTTAATATCAAAATATGCTTAAATTCAACCATTAGATCAACTTTGTATATAAAGGAAGTTTATTTTCTTAGGCAATGCATTAACCCCATGTAAGAGTTTCATCAAATTATATTGTGTGTAAAAGTAATGTCAATTTTATTACCTATTAGTTTGTTGATAACACACTATGCACAACACATAGTGTAGAAATGCGTATTGGTACAAAATGATGTTTTATGCATTCTTTTTTACAAAAGTAGTATTTTTTTTAATGTTTGACATGAAAGTGTATCTTTTGTCTCCATAAATTTGAAAAAAGGTATATTTTCCAAAAATGTAGTTAAGTTGTCATTTGCATGATTTTGTTGTCGTTTTTTATGACTCGCTATTTACATGCTGTGCATCTCGAAAGTACTCATTATCATAGTGGCATGTGTTGGAACTACTTTGGGAGCGGGCATGGTAAGGGCGAACATGATGGGATAGGAGTAATCATAAAGCATGCACTTACTACAGAATATCTTGACGCCAATGGTGCAAAGTTGTAGAATGCACATGATGTTGTTGAGTGGCTCACGTGGAAGATGGGCGACGAGAAAGTGTAAAGACAATTTATAGAAGTCAAGTTGGGTGATGTGGACCGTAGCACAGAATACAAGTCAGCAATCACAGTCTTTGAGTGGACCAAGAGAGTCCTCATCTAGTGGTTCAGTTGTTGATAGACCATGGAGTGGCAGGCTGCGTCATAATACCAGTCCTACAAATGTGGTTATAGTACATCACGTAAAGGAAAAGAGAAAGTGGTTGGGCCCCTTAGTATGCCTGACATTTCTACAGGGCATTCTCATGTTGATGGAGAGTCTAGTGGCTCAGAGATGGGCCTTCATGAGGAGCTTGGGATACCAAAATTTCTGGTGTAAAGAAGGCTATGGAAGCCATGAATGCAAAGCTGTCAAGATCTGGGAGAGTAAAGAATCCTGTGCAAAGGTTTACCTATGATGGTTATGTGACACATCACTATGCATACATGGCAAAGCTTGTGCAGGTTGTTGTAGAGCCCACATGCATTGATGAGACTATTGGAAATGCACTGTGTTGGGAGAAAGCTATGGATGAGGAGATGGATGCACTATATGGAAATGAGACTTGGGATTTAGTGCAATTGCCATGAAGGCAAGAAAGCCATTGGATGCAAGTGGGTGTACAAAGTAAAACATAACAGTGATGGAAGCATAAATAGGTATAAGGCTAGATTGGTAGCCAAAGGATATGCGCAGACATATGGCATTGATTATGAGAAAACTTTCAGCCAAGTTGCCAAGATGGGAATAGTGAGAGTTGTGATAGCAGTGGCTGTGTCAAAGAAATGGTCTTTACATCAAATGGATGTAAAGAATGGTTGCAGCCACCTGGTTATGAGGATGTGAGTCACCCCGAGCATGTTTGCAGGTTAAAGAAAGCCTTGTATGGCTTAAAACAAGCACCAAGAGCATGGTGTCTAACAAGATTTTTGAATATCTTGTCACTATTGGCTTTCATGTAGCCAATGCAGATTTCTCGCTGTATGTGAGACACAGTCATAGAGGGGTTGTGCTTGTTGTCATCTATGTAGATGACTTGATCATTACGCAGACATATGGCATTGATTATGAGAAAACTTTCAGCCAAGATGCCAAGATGGGAACAGTGAGAGTTGTGATAGCAGTGGATATGCGCAGACATATGGCATTGATTATGACAAAGGATATGCGCAGACATATGGCATTGATTATGAGAAAACTTTCAGCCAAGTTGCCAAGATGGAAACAGTGAGAGTTGTGATAGCAGTGGTGGCTGTGTCAAAGAAATGGTCTTTACATCACATGGATGTAAAGAATGGTTGCAGCCACCTGGTTATGAGGATGTGAGTCACCCTGAGCATGTTTGCAGGTTAAAGAAAGCCTTGTATGGCTTAAAACAAGCACCAAGAGCAACAAGATTTCTGAATATCTTGTCACTATTGGCTTTCATGTAGCCAATGCAGATTTCTCGCTGTATGTGAGACACAGTCATAGAGGGGTTGTGCTTGTTGTCATCTATGTAGATGACTTGATCATTACGGGGGACCATGATGCAGAGATCTTTGATGTAAAGATCTTACTTTGCATTAGGAAAAAAGGGAGCTCATTTTGGGGCCTTTTACGGTTTGGAAAAATAAGCTCAACAAAGGGCCAACGTAACGTTGGAAATCCACAAAAATAAGAGAAAATAGATAAAAGAAACAATATTTTATGTTGGTACAAGCGTGCTACATTAATGTGGAGATTGGTTTTGTATTCTCACAAGATCTTTGGACATGAAGATAGAATCTAGTTTGACATTTTCTCTGACAAGGGCCTTACCGCTTCCACCTTCCTTTGAACTTTGAAATGTTGTGCGGCCATTCTACCATTCTACACAACTGCCTCATTGTGCAGCAGCCTCTTCTTTTCCAAAACTGCTCCCTTGATCCTGTTTGGCTTAGAGTAAGATGTTTCTTGTCAACTGTCTGTCTGCCCACTTTCTCTTTCTTGAAACTTCACTTGATCTTGTTTGGCTTAGAGTAAGATGTTTCTTGTCAACTGTCTGTCTTTTCCAAAATTGCTCCCTTGATCCTGTTTGGCTTAAAGTAAGATGTTTCTTGTCAACTGTCTGTCTGCCCACTTTCTCTTTCTTGAAACTTCACTTTGTTATCTTGTTTACATTACTTTGCTGTGGTTATAGATTCAGAAGATCTCCATGGTGAATAAAAACTATGGCCGTTCTTGTGGAAGATGCTCTGTGGATGATAATGCTATGAAGGCAGAATTATACCATACATCTTTACCCCGTCGACCTGCTTCTTCTATTTCTTCGGTAGAGAATTCAAGTATAGTCAAAACGGAAGGAACTTGGGAAAGGTTTAGTTTTTCGAAAGGAGCATGGGTGCTCATGCAACCTAGCAAAAGAAAGAGACCCCAGACAAAAAACATTTTCTTGGCGTCATGGAAGGGAAGAGTACGAGATTTTAAAATCACCAGAGGGAAGATATCGGTGAAAGAAGTTTTGATTCAGCATGTGTACATGCATAAAGAACTTGTCTTGCGAGACCATCCAAATGATCTTCCGCAACACAGGCCTAATTGTATATTTTTCTATTGTGGTTTTGTTCTTTATGAGATGTATGGATTTTTAAGATAAAGCTTTCTTTCTTTGCTTATTGACATTCGTGTTATTTTATTTCAGATTTATACCCTTCATCGTATGAGACATGGCAAAACATCGATTGTATTCTGGGATTTATAGATGTTTTACATGGATCGATAGGAGAACAACAATACCAAGGTCGATGTGCAACAGAGCTAGCTCAATCGGGTATATTTTTTATTGATCATTTCTATCAGTTGTTGCTGGACAATGCTAACACACATGGTGTGTTAAGAAAACAAGACCTTCCGGCATGGAATTCAGTGGATTGGCCTCTCCCACATTTTAGTGTTACAGAGGCATATAGGGCCAAGCTTTTCAAAGAAGTACAGAAAGCTCTGAGGCCCAATATTGCCACAAGGATAATAAAAATTTCTTTATGCATGCCTCTCACAGTTTTTTGTAGACTTGTTTAATACCTTTCCAGTGAAGGTTTCAAAAACAATGTTCACAGTTAAAGTAACAAGTCTGGTATGCATGCCACAATTTTTGGATAAAGGTTGGGATAAGAAGACATGTAGTTCAGTGTTTTGTGAGGTTGTCCAACCTTCTATGCAACTGAAGTACATGGTTGCATCACAAAATTTTATTTTTTCTTTTTATTATAAGCGCACTCGAATGCTAGGTACAAAACTAGTCCCAATGGATCAAGATGAAGATTCTTTTGGTACAGAAAATAAACTTCTTGATATTGATGTTGTTGAGAATGGTGATGTGCTAGTCAATATCTCAATAAGACAATGTTGCTCCCTAGCTCAATTGCACAATGACATTCTGTTTGAGACAGAAGGTTCTATTTCAAAGGACTTTTTATTTATCTACAACAATAAGAAGGTATACCATCTGACTTATCCTAGTCCCATTAAGCACTGCACTTAGTTTACTTTACCCTATTGTTTCATATTGCTTTTTTACAGGTACTCAAAAGAAGAGAGAGTTCAATAAAATGCAAAGACATTGAAAATTTAAAAATTGAGATAACACAGACTCCATAAACAAAGGTATTATATTCAATAAAGTAAAATTTTACACAGAAGTGTTTAATTATATATGTAGAACATATTCTTGATGACAACCATTTTCTATTTATCTACAGACTGATCCAGAGGCTGCTCTACATGGTCCAAGCTCACCGTATCATCTTTTTTTGGAGAATCTATTTTTTGCTGCTTCGTCCTGTCGTGTACAGTCTCTTGGTGCTGCTGCTCCATTGTCTCCTCTATTGCCCCTGGAGCATCTGCTTGCTACTACTCCATCTTCTCCTCAATAACATCAGCAGTAGTAGCAGGTCCTTGTTCTTGTGGCTTCTCCTCATCAGCACTAGGTCCTTGTTCCTATGGCACCACATCAGCATCATCTGTGTCATCAAGGTGTATGACACCTTCTCGGACTTTAGAGCTCTCACCCAACTCGACAGTATAGCTGGTACAATAGGCTTGGGAAAGGCATACTTCAAAAACTTCCAAATTGTATCAGCTTTGAAACTATATACATAGTGCGAGCTGAAGCTATCTTCTCTCATCTGCAATGAGATATGATGATTTAGAACACTTTGTACCAATATCAATTATTTTGAAGCTAAAGGAAAATTATTTTTTCTTACAAGCTCTGGCTGTCCTATCTCAAAATAGCTTGAAAGTATATATTTGGCACTAATCAGCACTCTCCAGTCGCAACTACTTGAATCATCTTGTTGTGGTGTCTGGACAGTTGGAAAGATATGTTAGAAACTGTTAATATCTGAACAAAACAAAATTATTCAATAAGTTCAAAGGCATAGAATGAAATAGACATCAGTAGGGAATAACTTTCTACCTCTAAATCTATTGGCTCTATTGAATCCAAAAGATTGACATTAGGAGGACAGTGATCCAATGCATCTAGAAGCCTTCTAATACAACTGCAATACATATAATTCAGTTAGTGTGCATTAAATCAAAATAATGAAGTTTAAAGTTAAAAATAGCACACACACCACTTACAATTTCAGCTCTCTGTGTGTGTTTCTAAGAGAGTTGAATAAAAAGCATTGCTTCTGCTGGATGTCAATAGAAACAAAGCTCCAGTGATCACTGCATAAGGAAAAAAGCATTAAGAAATCAAAGGCTACAAGAGTTCTCAATCTTGAAGAAAAATCCCAAAAGAAGCAGTCACCCACATACTTGTTATGGTATGGAAGTAGCAAAATATCGACCACATCAAAATCGCAGTGTTTGAACCAATTGGAAATATCCATGGGAGTTTCCTTTGGATCTCTTAACTTGAAGGAAATGGCAAGATTAATAATATGAACTGTATGCTGTACAGCGTGGTTAAGCGAGCTTCTCATCATGCTACATTGGACCAAACAATAATTAGGGTAGGGTGTAAAGGAGGAGGTACAATAAGGATTGTTTTGCAAACAAATGTAAAATAAAAGACACTTACTAGAGCATTGCAAGAATGATAGTATCTGAGCAATACTCATTCTTATGAGCCAATGCTGCCAAGCATGGTTTTGTCAAGTCAAAATTATTCTCTGAAGTTTCATCCTAAATTGGACAACTATGTTAGGGCCCAGCTCCTGCAACCTTCTCTGTATCTACAGCTCCATCTGTACAGTCTCCACATCTATAGCAGATTTGGATTCTTTTATTTGCTGCTTGAGTGACTCCTCATAAAAGCAGCTTTCCCTCTGGTGCTCTTTGAGTGGGTTACTTCAACAACCTTAACCTCATCTACCTTCAACTTTCTTGTAGGTCGAATTAATAATATGTCTCTCATTTTTATGTCCTGCCATTCCACAGGATGGACCAGCTTGTCATACCTCCATCTCACTCTAGACAAAGTGTTGAAGTCTTTGGCCATCAGAGTTACCCTGTGAGCATGGGCTGCTACCAGCATTGCATCGTCAAAATATTTCTCTAAGTAATCCTCTGCCATTTCTTGTAAGGAAAGAATGGCAGTCCTGTTCCACCTGAAACCAAGGTGCCAACTATCACATATGTCTCTCACTAGTCTCTGAAAAGGTGCCTTGGGTATTGCAAAGCCTATAGCTTTCTGTTGCTTCTTGATCTCCTTTAGCACACCTGCACCATGTTTCAATCTCTTGGACTTTTGCTGGAGCAGGCTCATTGGCTTCCCCTTCCTGCCATGTGCAACTCTTCCCTTTGGAGGCACACTAGCTACCCCAGCTACTGCTGCTGCAAGCCCTAGCCCCTTGCCAGCCCTCCTTGCAGTTGACTTGGTTCTTGCCATCACTCTGAAAAGCTGCATACAAAGCAATGGAAAGAGATTACAACCATGGAGAACATGGAATGATACAAGAAGGCAATGACAGGGGTGGATGAAGCAACATTTATGAATTTGCAACAAAACACGATTTTGACAATTTGAAATTCCTAACAGCTCTCCCTCGCGTTTTCTTGCAAATACCTGAAGTACCATGCTATTACATTCCTACAGTGAATTCTCTATCTTTACAACTAAAAACAATATGGATTGAGTTTATGCAAGGAGTGTACAGCCTTGAATAGCCTAGAAAGACACAAAATCACAATAATAGGGGTGGATGAAGCAATAGTTTTATATTTGCAAACAAAATGCGATTTGGGCTATTTGAAATTCCTAAAGCCTTCTCCTCGCGTTTTCCTGAAAATTCATGAGGTAGCATACTGGAGCATGCCTTCAGTCATTTCACTGTGTTTGCAACTTGGTGCAAGATAGATTGAGTCTATAGAAGGCAAAAAGTGATCAATCTCTCACTCAACAAGCCCAATTCAAAAGTCTTCTTGCTTGTGGTTACAGTGGAAAAAACTAAGGAATGCATATAATATTTATCATAATATCTAAGCTACATCACATCACTCAGTACCTTATCCTAATATACTATTAAACAAGAAGAAAAAGATATAAAGTGTCATACTGACCTGGAAGCTATCTGTAGGTGTCCTGTGCTGGTGATGAGTACCCTGTGCTGGGGATGAACCTGTGCTGCTGGTCAGGATGCTGATGGTGCAGAGTAGGGAGGTAGAGAGGCAAGAGAGCTGAGAGGGGAGGGCCTAGATAGGAGAGATTAAACAAGAGGGAAAAGATTAGTTCAATACAAACAAAGTAGCTAATAAATACCACACGTGTGGAATGTAGTCGTTTTTTCACACGTGTGGATGGGACCCAGATCTTTTGGAGTTTGAAACTTGGTAGGTGTGAATGGCACTTTTTGCCTTGGAACTTGTGCTAATCATGATTTCATAATCAAATCCATTAACACTCTTCCCTCCCCATCTTTCATCCCTGCCAGCATCCTCCCATCATCCTTTTCCTTCCCCCTCTGATCACTTCCTACCCAACACACTCCATCCACACTGCAACCTGCCTAAAAACTACTACCACTGCCAGATCTCTAGGTTACCTAGGCTGCAGCTCAACTCTGGAAGAGACCAAAAGAATCACCAATGCAACTCCAACAGCATGGAAAAGGAAAAGAAAGGTCAGAGATCTATATTCTTTTCAATGTTTTTTTATATATATTTCTTTCATCCATAGAATACTTGAATCTTACTGCCCAGCATGGAAAAGGAAAAGAAAGGTCAGAGATCTATATTCTTTTCAATGTTTTTTTATATATATTTCTTCCATCCATAGAATACTTGAATCTTACTGCCCAGGAATCTGATACATCACCCTAGGATTTGATTGGAGATGGATATCAATAGGACCTAGAAGTTTGCAACAAAATGCGAGGAGAGTGCTTTACATTTTCCAAATGGCCCTATATCGTGTTTTCCTACAAATTCTTGTATTAGTTTTGGTTTTCATTTCTTCCTCATTGTTTTGCTCTCTTTGGCCCTGGGGAATTCTTCCTAGTATCATCTACTATCCAGGACACTATAAGATGATCCTAGCATTTGGAGATGGATGTCAATAGAAATGGAGAATTTGTAACAAAATGCGAGGAGAGCGCATGATATTTTCCAAATGGCCCTGCACCGCGTTTTCTTGCAAATTCCTGTGTCCCTTTTGGTTTTCACTTCTTCCTCATTGTTTTGCTTTCTTTGGCGCTGGGGATATCTTCCTTGATGATGAGAAAAGTTTTTGCTTTGGAACAGTTGATTCTTAGGCCCCTCCTTTCAAGAGGAAGCTGGACTTTTCTACTGCTATAATTAGACCACAGCAATCACCAGGTGATTCATGTGTGCTCATGAAGAGAGTTGTTTGGTGATATCCTATACATTCCCTGATTGCATATGTCAGCATATAGAATTCATGGTATATAAATTTTTGTTCAGGCAAAAGCAAGAGACTGGAGCAGAAAGGTGCGTCTTCCCTTTCAAAACAAAAGAAACCAGAAGAGGAAAAACTCCAGATTTGCTCCTATTTGACTTTCTTCACAAGTGCAAGGCTCAAAGGAACTTCCACATATACCACAGTATTTTCAACAGGGAGTTCACTATGAGCTCTGTACTAGAGCATCACAGAGATTTTCTTTCAGACCATTGGGATACCTTCAAACAACTGACAGAGGTAGGAAGAATTGTGGAAGGTGAAAAGGTTTTTGTGCATATAAATCATATTGTCTCCATTGACAGGCTGAGGTACCATGTGAATAGAAGATTTGACAGCCTGCCTGAGAAATATAAATTCAGCTGTAACTTGCACACCAGAAAGTGGAGTGCTTGAGGAAACCATGGCATTCCTTATGTACATTGTCTTCCATCACCACTCTCTAGAAGAGCAAGGGCAGGAGGCTAAAGAAGAAGACACATCTATATAGCAGAGGAGAAAGAGGATGTTCCTGTGGCAACAGAAATGGCAGAGCAGGAAGAAGATATCAACCTCCAGGATGAGGGGCTGCAAGTGGCTACTCTTGACCTTGTTCAACTGAGGACTGAAACTCTTAGGGCAGCACAGCCAGTTGAAGATTTTGATGTTCAGAGCAGCAACTATGCAGTGCCCATGCTTCGAGGTGTCTTGATTGGTGGTAAAGATTATGTTTTCCTCCATGATATAGAGTGTATGTTCAATTTGAGGGAGGACTATGCCATTTCCCTTATTGCCCAGGCTTCAAGGCTTGACAAGGAGGTTGGCATAGAGGATGACCATTCACTACTGGCTTTGGAAACAACTTTTGATCCTGCAGAGGCCTTAATATTTGTTTCAAAGAGGCTAAAAAGTTCCAAGAGCCAGATGAAGCTGCCTTCCAGCTCACACAGGAAGCTATGAATCTCTCAGCACTATACAAGGGAAAGCTTAAAGAAGAGGCTGGACTGGAGGGGAGAGGAATAAATCTTTGGAAAGATGAACTTCTTGTTGCTGATGAAAATGAGAAGCTATGATCTTGTTACTTCAAATCAAATACTTTATCTTGTGTTTAAATGTTTTGTAGTTGTGTATTATTGTCTCACTCCAATCTTTTGATATGTGGCAGCTACAAGTTGAGGATGACACATTCCTCCAGAGAACAAATGGAAGCAAGCCAGCTGGGTTTGGCAAAATGTCAAGCCTAGCTCATTATATTCATGATCTAGGCAGTGCTAAGATCTTGATTTACCATAGGCAGTTGAGCAACAATGGAGAAGCCATTGTTTACTTCTTTAAATGTTTGTCTAGGGTTTTAGGTGGACATGATCTTCCATGGCAAAAGGAAAAGATCATTTTAATAGAGAGGTTGTCTGCCATAGATATATTTGGGGATTATGTGAATAAGCAGGCCTCTTGGGCCTCTTACTTTTTGTCTTACACTTCTTATGCATTAGCATGTGGTGTTAAGGAGCCCAAATGTCTGGAGGGCTATGGAAAACACAAGTTCATAAGGTTTCGAGAGCCACCCATGATTGCATTAGGCCACACAATCCAAGAAGAAGAACACGTGGAGATAGCTAAAGACAAGGATACCCCTCCCAAACAAGCAACAGAGGCAAGCATTGATAAACAGACAATCAACATCAAGCCAACAAGGAAGAAAAAGAGTCCAATCAAGTTCAAAAAGAGAGTTCCGACTGGCAGGCCCTGGGAGTAATAGGATTTAGTCATCAAATATAGCACAAACATTATGTTGAAGTTGAACTGATTCGTACAAAGTCTTTGATCCTCATCAGTTCCTTGTCCGTACGGACGATCAGTACCCTTTTGCATTTGTCCCATCACCGTACGACACTTCAGTACTCTTCCCACACTCAGTAGCTTCTAAAAGCGTTTGACACTCAGTACCTTATTGGTAAGGATCAATAGTGTGTCTAGCATAATTAAGTAGTATTGATTGAATTTTTTGTGTGTAGCTCATGGATGTATTGATGCTTGTTAATATAGATCACATGTTTCACAAAAGAAATACTTTTGATGGAGTCTCAAAACATATAGGCATAACATCAAGAGTCACTTGTTCCACAGAATAAAAATCTATTGATTGAGTTTGAAAACATGTGGACATAACACCAATAAGTTACAAACTGCTATTCATGTTTACTTGTCCATTTATGGTTTCTAAATATCTTCGAATCCCTCCATTGTCTATGTCTCTCTGCTACCATTGAATTGTCCAAAGTTTGTCTTCGTCTTTGCTTTTGGGCTAGAATAAAAGCAAGCTTGACTTTGGAACTAGCAACTTTTCTTTTAGCATGCAGCCTCTGTAGAATGCCTCGGTAAAACCATTGGAAGATTTCCTTCAGACTATTTGCCTTTTGACTTCCTCCGTAGTGTTGTGGTGTCTGAAAAATGCATTACGTGCCATGTAGTGAGACTTCTCCATGCCTTGGGTAGACCAAATTGCTGGGCATCCATACTTTTTGACAAAATAGGGAAGGTGGTTGTAGATGATATGCTTTTTCACAGAGACATAAGAATGCATAATAAGTTATAAAAAAAAAGAGGATCACACTTAAGTAAAAGAAGAAGAGAGAACTTTACCATGTAGTGAGTTATATTGCAGGCTGTCCACGCGTCTTTCATTGACTTCCCAAAATATTTAATTGCCTCTTCAAAGTTCTTGTAATCACTCTTTGTCCATGTTACATTGTCATAGAACATGAAGAGTTGATCAAGAGGCCTCCACACCTCTGCCTTCACATTTCGTGCTTCCCCATCTGCCTCATGATCTTTCACGGCATTATGGACTGGCTTCCACAATCCATAATTAATCCTTGAAACTGTTCTACCTTGCCTTACTTGCTTACTACTGTGTTTGGGTCGAGACAAGAATCTTCTTGCCTTAACACCACCAATAGAGGGCTTGATTGGTACCTCCTTGCCATTGGTAGACTTTTTAAAATCCTTTGTGATATGAACATCACCTCCATGCAGACCTATATCGGATAACACTTTTTCCAATGCTTGAAGAGCATCCTTTCTATTTTTTTCGGGACGGAGATTCCAAGCAAATCCAATATACAAAAATACCAATTTCTCAATAATTCGACATAGAGCATGCAATGTGCATATGTGAACATTACATAGTGGAATGTCAAGAATGGCCTTGAAGTCAGGGTCAACTTTATCTCTATTAGGTGCTCTCTTCCTCCATTTGGAATCCATTACTTGAGCTGATTCTTTGCAATAAAGACAAGGAGACTTTGAGTTGCCTCCTTTACTAATGTTATACATGCACTTAAGTATTTTAAGATCCCCGCCATGTGCCACTCTACTTGAAAATCACCTTTTCCTGCAACATGGAGATTCTCTCCTTGCACTTGTCTTTTAATTATTCTTGGTATTTTCGTGTGGTGAAACACCCAATCTAGTGTTTCATGTTCTTCTGTCTTCACCTGTGATTATAGAAAATAAAAGTCTTACTATAAAAGATTTGAAAACAATGACTAAAATCAAGTACGAAACAAAAAATGATCATACCTGGAACGAACCTAACCACCATATGTGTTTCTCCGACTGCACACTAAAATACTTTGAACTCGCTTCAGTCAATGATGTATCAAGTGCTCCATTCATCAATGTAATAGTAATCCTTTCCATTTTCTTTTTCTTTACAACCTCACACATCCAGTTTGATAATAAATTTCAAAATGCCTTTGTACTCCTCAAATGTTATTCCATAAAACTCGACCATTCTTCTTTGAAGTTGTTGTAGATCTACAAATATATTGTTCCAAGGGTCATACACAGTGGTTCCTTTACCACCATGAAATATTTCTTCAATATGGATATATTGTCCAATAAACTCATCTACACTTTCATTCAAATGACCTCTTATCCTCCACACGGTTGCTAGATTTGACAATAAAACTCGTTTAATCCTTTGATCTCTCAAAGTTGAGGATATCGCATGGAAAATCGAACTATATCCCTTCCTGCTAACTCCACTAACATCAAGAGCCTCTTGGATTGTAGTACCATCAACTTGATTATTGGATATAAAGTCCTCTACAATATTGCGTTTGATTGTTTTGTATTTTTTTTCTTCAATCAAACCTTTTGCTACACCACAAGAAAGCAATCCTTTCATTTGTTTAACAGGAAGAAGGTTGGGATCCACATTTTCTTTTGCAGGCTCCAATAGTTTCCTATAGTAACAACACAATATGCCTATATTATTCAACACCTCCAATCTTGTTTTGCGTTAATAGACAAAATAGAAGTATAAAAAATGAAAAATTTCAAACTAGCCTTGCTTTCTGAATTCTTCGCTTCTTGCATCCACCAGTCCCAGCCTTCAAATTTGCAATGTTTTTAATCTTCCTGCTTCGTTGTCTGTCTCCAAGCACGGTTCTCTTCCTTCTTGCTCTTGTCAACTCTTTTTTACTCTTTGAATGCTCCTCAATTTCATTCTGCAACTGCTGCTTCAATTTTGCATGAATGGCTATCTCTTGCATCCTGGCCCCCTTTTCTTGTAGGTACATCATTTTATATGTTTCTGCAAATGCAGACTGTGCTGAAATATAACCAAGAAGTCCATTTTGTCCATCGCCCGCGAATCTCAGTAGTGTGGTTGGATTGACAAATGGAGGTGTAGAGTTTTTTACTAGACATTTTGGATATATGCTTCCATCGCACCATAAGTCAATATGTTGAAGCCCTTCTCTTCTCATATTTTCCCGTTGTTGAGCATTCAGCACCGTATCCTTTCGTCTTTTTTGTGCTGGAGCATATTGTTCTTCTAAGTCGATGTGAAGATGGTGTAATCGCTTCTTCTCAGATTGTGACTCACTAGTATCGGCCATTTTTTGTGCTTCTGAGGTTGCAAAGTTTGCTTGTCAATCTCATAGTCTTTTTGTAACATGAATCGTGGAAGTGTGGCGGTATCCATGCAATCATTAAGTTCAGTGATGGATTCTTTATGAGAGGCCTGCCCACGTCGTCAAAAGAGATGCGGAATCTTCGAAAAACAAAAAAAAACTAAGGAGATATTTAATGCAAAATCGTGTTAGTTAGACAAAAGATTATCTTATTCCTTTCTAAACTGACAGTTCGGTAGTCCTTATTGATAATTCTGAGCCACGTTTCCATATTTTATTATTTTTCAGGTCTTTTAGGAGAGAAATAAATCGACAAATAGTGAATTTCTTACAAGGCCCCAAAATGAGCTCCCTTTTTCCCTAATGACAGAAGTTTGAGATGAAGGATCTAGGGGAGCTTAGATATTTCTTGGGCATTGAGGTGATTAGGTCACCACATGGTATTGGATTACTACAGAGACAGTATGGCTTGGACATGTTGTCCAAGTATGGTATGACAGGCTGTAAGCCTATCTCAGTGCCATTGGATCAGAATGGCAAGTTGAGTGCAGATTCAAGAGAGATTTTGGAGGATCCTACTATGTATAGGCACATAGTAGGAAGCTTGATCTACATGACGATCACCAAGCCAGATTTGAGTTATGCTGTTGGGTTGGTGAGTCAGTTTATGCAGGTTCCTCGCCGAGCCACATTTGGATGCATTGAGACGCATGCTGAGATATGTGAGGTCTACTTTGCATTGTGGACTATTTTATGAAACTGGGACAAAGATATGTGTACATGGGTACACAGATGCTGATTGGGCTAGTAGTATCTCAGATATAAGATCTACTAGTGGCTTCATGTTTTCTTTGGGGAGTGCTGCTGTGACTTGGAGCAGCAAGAAGCAGCCTACGGTTGCTCTATCCAGTACAGAGGCCGAGTACACAGGTGCTGCTATGGCAGCATGTGAGGTAGCTTGGTTGAGAAAGCTACTTGTTGCAGATTTGGGTCTATCAGTTGGATAGACAAGTTGTCACTTTCTGTGATAACATTAGCAGTATACAGTTGGCTAGGAACCCAGTTTTTCATGCTCGCACGAAGCATATAGAGGTCCACTACCATTTTGTCAGAGAGAAGGTCTTGGCAGGAGACCTTGACCTTGTTTATGTCAGTACACAGGATCAGGTAGCTGACATCTTCACCAAAGCATTGTGTACAGAGAAGCTCCGCAGATTCAGGGCTTCGCTTGGTGTACATGAGATGGAGTTGAGCTCGAGGGGGAGTGTTGAGATATCGAGCTCATCTAGTGAGGCAGACACTGATGACCCGCCCCTGGTGGGGGATAGGCCCCACACTTACAGCACTGGCATGGTTGGTGAGATCATGGGTGATATGCGACCAGTGGGATAATAGGTTGTGCGACAGCTATTCTAGAGACTGGCATAGTTATAGCGCCAGCTCATTTAGTTGGGTTCACACTATAGAGAACCCTAGTATGTATTTGGTTGAGTATCTTTTCATATGTGTGTACTCTTATCTTTGTATATGGTGTGTTGAGTGTTGAGTGAAGAGGAAGAAAATTTTCAACCTCTCACCTTGTGTGCTCTCTCTTAGGGTTTTGTGAGTGTGTGTGTGTGCTTGCAAGAGCTCAAGCTCTCTTCTCCCCTGCATCTTTTCATCTTGAACTATGCCCCACATCCATCAGACCATATCCACCGCCCTATCCATGTGACTCCATGCTCCCTCAAAAAGTCATTATGACGATGGAAGCAATGCTGCACAAAGTGGGAAATGAGAGAGCGATCATCACTAATGTAAAATTGATACTCTCTAATGATGACTTGCTCCTCTGGGGTGCTTGCTATGACATCCACTGCCTCTTGTGCAATCCGATAATTAATATGCACCATGATGGCCACCTGCTTAAGAACACAAGAATGTGAATTGTTAGATTCATAGACAACAACAATATTAAATATCTTGAAGAACTTAAATTGAAAATTAGGCAATGTCTCATGTAATACCTGCCCAGAAAAGTAATACTCTGTCTGAATCTCCTATTGTGGTGCGAATGTGTAAGTCTTTGCAAAGTCAACCATAGAGACAACTACACCAATAGGAAACTGTTTACAGGTTGGCATGAAATTGATGGTCCTACCACTTGGCATTGTGAGCATGAAATTGATGTATGTAGGCATAGACGGCAGCTCTAAATGTGCTCATGAAATCGCCACGTGCCGAATGGTACTCCACTAGTTGTAATCTCCTTGATTGTTTCCATAAGTCACATACTCATATTGTTGCCATGTCACCACCTAAGCCACCGAGGAATCCTCCTCGCACAAGTGAAGCATGACCAAGCTGCCGCACGAGGTATAAGTCCCCATGACACAAGCCATCTGATGTAGATGGCATCCTCCACCCACGGGCATCCTAGCGAGTGAATAAAATCCCTCAGGCTATAAGGCACCACCCCTCAATGGCTAGACAAATCACGAAAGACATTATACAAAAGCTTAAATCCAACGTAGTACCTACAAAGACATGTGTCACACTGCCTCGAGTAGCGTACAAACTAAGGCTTGCAAGCCTAAAATGAACGGCCGTTGATTGTGATCTCAAGGTGTGCAGACTTGAACTCAAAGTAAAACTCTGTCAGTGTCATCTCAAGAAAACAAGCCCTATGCAGTATGTACTCCCCATGATGAACCCTATGTCGCAATGCCTTCTTGTACTCTAGTGATGCAGGACCATTCTCCTCCCAACACCTCTCTAGCATTGCCCTCATCTTAGGGACCAATAAAGGACTTCATCTAGGTGCACAGCTACTACTAGTCCATTGGGAACCCTAAATCCCATTCTCCAAGCTCTGTTCCCTCACAAACCCTGCATGAAGGATGACGAATCTAAAGTATACGAGAAGTGGTGTGATGCGTATCTACTTTGGCAGGACACTGAATGCTGTAAGGGCATGCCTTGTAGCCAATCCATATGGATGCATCTTATGCTTGATTGTGTTGTAGGACTGCCTCAAGCTCAATTGCACATACTAGCACCAGCCCTCCTCGAATGTGGGCTACAAATCGTGGAAGTGGCAGTACGCTGTGCATTGCACGAGTGTCGTAGTAGCAGCGAATCTAGCACCCTAGACTGTGATGCCACATCAAGATCAACAAAGTACTTGTCGTAGATAGCATTTGCACGGTTTCGTGCACCACACCTGGAAAGGGATTTCCCATGAGAAGATGCCTCATGAGCAACACCACAAAGGGTGGAGTGGCAAGCACATGGTTGACAATGTCATCAGCATCGAAGTGAGGAGGAGTGCCATGGTATTAAGGTCACAGGACGCACTAGATGGAGGAGTGCCAAGCTCGTAGGTGTCACCCAAGAGAGGTGAGGCAAATTCATGGGCTGCGCCCGAGGGTGAAGAGGCACCCGGTAGAGGAGTGGCAAGCTCATGGGAGGTGCCCGACAAAGGAGTGACAAGCTCGGATGCACCCAAAGATGGAGAGGCACCCAATGGAGGAGTGGCTAGCTCATGGTGGGCAACACCCAAGAGAGAAGTGCCAAACTCGGAGGGCATGCCAAAAGGCAAAGAGGGACTGAAGATAGGAGTGTCCACCTCATGGGTGGCACCTGAGGGTGGAGTGATAACCGCATGGGCAAGGTGTCAAAGAGGAGTGGCAAAGGACTCAAAATAGTGTAGAGAAAGAATTGTGGGAGAATGAGGAGGAGAAGGAGGTTTAGTGGGGTCATGGGGAAGAGATGGAGAATGGGAGGGGGGAGAAGATGACGCCTCATCAATCGAACCCACCGTGCATTGCAATGCTCGAGCCCTTACTTTGCGCTCACGAACTCTTCTTCTCCTATCTTCCATGCGAACCCTTGCTTGCTCTGGGTCATGAATAAGGTGGATCGGGGGATCCCATTGCGTATTATGTTTTCTACTCCTACGACTTTGTGAACCCATGCTAAGATGTAGGAAAAAAGAGATTAAGCATAAAATTGAAGATAATTAACATTAAAGTAATATTAGAACAAGATTAACATATGCTTGGGATGGAGCTATCTCCAAAGTTGGTGAAGATCTAAGAATGAGGGAGACTCAAAACGTTGGGCTATATATATCAAGCTAGTTAGCATTTCATTGGTTGAATTAGATTATAGATAAAATTTGGATTTCTGCCAATAGGGGCGGATAACGAGGGAGAAATGTTGTTTCATTGATTTGTGTGATAGGAGTTATAGGAAAACCTTAAAAGTGCTAAGGATATTGTGAGGTTTTTTCAACCTTAGTTAATGAAGGTTTTTATAACTGTCATCTCATCTCATAACCACATCAATTCCTCTCTTGCTGCGTCTCCAATAATCTCTCTCTTGCTGGCCTCTATCGTCATCAACCTCTTGCTACTTCTCGTGATGAGGTCTTCAAAGGTGCCAATTATATGTACAATTTCCATTCAAATTCCCTCACTGCCCACCTTGGCCTCGATGTCACCCGTGTCTATCTTCTACCCTGTTAGAAGACAATGACACATAGCTACCCACATGACGAAGGCTAAGGCTCATGCGCATTCCCCATGTCTGAGAGTTGATGTTCTCTTCCCACAAGCTTTTGGGGAGGAACGAGCGTCCTCTTGTGCATGTGCAACAATGTTCTCATTCTTTTGTGCCTCCTCAGAGATGATGTATGGTCTCTCTTCTCAAATTTTACGAATCTGAATGCATAGGATTTTTCCATATTAAAAATAAAAAATATCTATGGAGGCAAATCCCTCATTAGTGCGGTCACAAAAAATATTTTTAAAAATACATATTTTTTAAATAGTAAGAATTTATTTAATTATATCATAATATTCACTTGATTGAAAAAATTTTAAAAATTATTTTATAATAATATATTTTATTCAATAACAAAATTTACATTTTCTTTTCTTATTTTTTTGGAGGAGAGCCTTAAATTTATATTATATAATTTTATTTCAAAATTTTGATTAAGAAATTATTTTAATAATAATTTTTAATTTTGTTCATAATAATAAAATCATGAAATATAATGGTGAGGTAGCATGTGTTTCGCCATGTGGAAAATTTTGCTGACATGGAACTTCCACGTGGACATTCCTGATGCTCAAGTGTGAGGTGGCAATGCCATGCATGTATATGATGTCTCATGCCATGTAGGCATAGAAAGTCGGCCAAGTTGACTGTGCTGCTGAGGTGACAAGATGACATGGACATTCTTGATTACATGGAAATAACATGTATGCATTTGATGTGGCATGCCATGTAGGCTTTAGGGAGTCAACCTTGTTGACTAAGTTGAGATGGCATGATGAGATGGCAAGGAGTCTCCTCCATATGATGTGGCATGTACATGTAGAACTAAGACTATGTTACCATAGCTCAATTGTTTGACAAATGGCATACTCTCTAGGTTTGGTGAAACACCAAGCCTAATAGGCATCCTTTGTTTTAGACTTTGGACAGACAAAAAATGAAAATTTGATTAAGATAGCTAGAAAATGGACTTCCCTTACTCAAATTCACTCTAATTTTTTTTAATTGAATGCATCATGACAAGTACTTTGATCCACAAGAAATTAAAGTACAATGAGGGTCATATAAAATTTATAAAATTAAATTATTTAAATTTTACAAGCTCTCTAAGAGATTGAGTGAATTTTCTATAGAAGATTTGGAAGAAATTCAACGTTAAAATTGTAATTTGACAGTATGGCCATATTTTAGACATATTTGTCTAATTTCTCACCGTTGGATCTTCAACAGTGAAAAAATATTTTAAAAAATAGTTAAATAGCCATAAAAACTCCCAATAAATCAAGTTAAGCTCTATGCAATGTGTTACATTCATGTACGAATTGGGATGATCATTAGACTCGAGATGCAGAAGTACTAAGCATTGTATGTATGACATATCCTTCAGTAAAGAAAGTTGGAAAATGCAAATGCCGAAACTTTCGTGCAAAGAAACAATCACTAAATAAATTGGATTTCCAATCAGGGGGTGCCATTTGAACACCCACTATATATATAATGTGTCCCAAACACCATGCCACTAAATTCCAAACATAACTATGACAGATTGGACCATTAAGTTGTGAAGATGCCCGTTTTTAGGCTACCTTCAGGGTGCCCAACTGTCAAAAGTGGTGCCCCTTATCTTACAACCACCTCAGGTGAAGAATTTAGAAAAACCACTTTTGGGTTTGGGTGGTTTTAGAGAGTGGTTTTTCTGCCTTTCTTTACCTTATGTGTAAAAGAATTATGGGATTTTGTTGTCCAATGGGTAATAGCAAGCTTTCTTTTGAACCTTAGACTTCTTCTTTAATTCACAAGTGAAAATTTATCTTTTCCTTGGCTTCCTTCACCTCTTTGTCCACCAAACTAGTCAAGAGAATTCATAAATAATAAGAAATTAAATTCCATGAATTTACTCCTCATAACCAAAAGAGGGGGAGGGAGGGGGGATAGTTGTAACTAAAACCAAAAAGAATACATACTAACCCTACCATACGTGAAATACATGCTAGATATGAAATGACCCTACTCTAAGTGAAATACACTTAAAGGAATAAAGAATATATTGCTTGTGACTCTAAAGACTCAAAGCAAACTAATTAAAAGACCACCTCATGTGCCCTTAGGTGCTATCATACATAATATGTAGTGGTTCCTATACTAGTAAAAGGATGAGATGCTATGCAAATTTATATCATTACATAAAGTATGTAACATGACAGAAATTGTTAACATATCAAATAAATTAAAGGTAGGTCATCGTTTCTTTGCCAAGCCTTCAAGAAGGCCATTATTCCTTTGCGAAGATGGCCAATTGTTTTTAAATTTTTAATAGGGTATTTAGAGCCAATTGTTTTTAGATTTTTAATAGGGTATTTAGAGATTAAGAACTCTGCTATATGCCAAAATGTGGGACACGAGGCTACATATAATACCTGCTATGATGGAACATGTTTCATCTACTTGAAATTTATTTTCTACAAGTATATTCTTTATGGAGTGGCACAACTCAAGTTTAGATGCAAGAGAAAACTATGCAATTAGCATCCACACTCTTTCCCATGGTCACTGACTAATTGCCATAGTGGAGTTGGGATGCAATAATCTATTCCACTTGCTATAGCCAAAGGATGTTCCATGGTTCCCCATGTGCTTACTATTTATTTGTGAATGGTTAAATGAAAAGCATCACGTGACAATGAATATAAAAAGAAAGTATTAATAAAGTACTTTAGCTACATAAGGACTGTTTGAAAGTACCTTGATAGTTATGGATAGACTAAGGTAAAGGAGGAATGTGGATCAAAATTTATTCACTAGAAGTATCAACGTGGAGGAGGAAAGGAAAGGAGTGTGAGAACATATGAACTATTAAGATAGGATTCTTTGTGCTATGATCTTTGAGCATAATAACAAGTATTCCTTGTAGGTATTCAAGAGGGTGGGGAGTTACCTAGAGAGGGCAAGTTCATTGTTTGGAAGGAAAGGTGAGGCTAAGAAGTCAACATGAAAGATTGTTAAAAAATGACTACAAGATATGCTATCCAATGAAATGAAAGATTGGTAAGAAATGACTACAAGATATGCTATCCAATGAAGAGAGACAAAGAGAGAGAGCACGCGTTTAAGAGAGAGAGAGAGAGAGAGAGAGAGAGAGAGAGAGTACACGATATGCTAAGAGAGAGAGAGAGAGTACACGATATGCTATCCAATGAAGAGAGAGAGAGAGAGAGAGAGAGAGAGAGAGAGTACAATATATATACTATCCAATAAAGAAAGAGAGGGAGAGAGAGAGAGAGCACGCGCTTAGAGAGAGAGAGAGTGTGGGGGGGAGAGAGAGAGAGAGAGAGAGAGAAAGAGAGAGCTCTTAGGCTAATATGGATGGAGAGAGAGTTAGAAAGAGAGAATGTGTGTACTTAGGCTAATATGAAGAGAGAGAGAGAGAGAGAGAGAGAGAGAGAGAGAGCTCTTAGGCCAGCATAAAGCTGGAACCGAGCTCTGCTTTTGACGATCACGGTATGGTGCTGAAAGTGTGAGAACGACATGGATGATGAAATATGAGCTGGCGCTAATTTGAGAAGGCAAGCAGGGGACAAGATGATCTCGCTTTTTCTTTTGGTTCCAAGATTCTTGGCAATGCACAGTATCCACGATAGAATAGTTGCCTGGCGGAAAAAAAAAGTATTTATATCTAATTATAAAAAAATAAGTAATGTTAATAATTATTAGTTATCGCCAGTGGCCACCATTAATGCACAGTTGTTGGAACCTTGGCCACCGTCGCCATAGCCCAGATTTGAGGCCCGCCCCGAACACCAAATTCTCACCCATTTTTTTTGGGGGGAATCAAAAACGTAAACGGAAAATATATAAACAAATAAACGTAATCCTTCTAATCACAAAAGGCAATAGCAATATCCTGGTGAACATTAAAGATAACCATTCAATCTGCCGGATGGCGGCGCCAATCTATACATACTACATCGTGTAACGGTGAATAGTCCCCAAAGTTGCAATTATGTATTTATTTTAAGGTGCAGTCCTGTACGCTAGGAATTTGAACTTCTGAAGCCACGAGCTCTTGTGATGCTGCCCACTGCCCCATCAGCTCGCACTCGGTGTTGACTTTTTGAGAGGCTTGATTTCTACGTATAGTGTATGATAATCAAAATACATTGATGTTAGTGAAGTCGCTCTAAAGACAGCTAATAAGTCTATGGTAGAAACGGCATTCTAGTGTATTTTGAACTCGGTTATAATTTAAAAAAATTAGACTTTCAGATTTTAAGTAGCTTTTATTTTAAGGAATAATTTTTCATATATTTTAGTTATAAAATCGGTATATCGTAGAGATTTTGAAACAAAAACCGGATAGATTTAAAACTTGTTTTTATTTTGATTGGTTGAAAAATATAATTTTTTCGAGCACTATAGCTTATCCTAACTTGCATAGTGGTAGAAAAACATATTTTTCTAAAAGTCCAAGTAAAATAGAAGTAATTTGTCTACAAGGCAATAGTCTAGTCTCACTGGATAAGATTTTGGACTTTCAATGGGAGGTCTTGGGTTCAAATCCTCTTGGTGGGGACATCTTATAGTAAAGGTTTGTTCACGTGCAGGTGGGCACGTAAGCAACCATCTGCACTCCTTAGGCCGTCATCATTCGATCATAGTGCTTATTTTTACCTTCCTCTTCAACGATCCTTCAGCGAACAACAATGTGCAACGCTTGCCCTTCAAGCTCATGCTCTGGAGGATCAGGGATGACGGTTTCCATGGATATCAATGATTGTGACTTGACTTATGACACCCAGTTCTACAAAAGATGTGTTGCTGGGTGTTCACTCCAATTGGTCGAGCAACTAACTTATGGGATTTTTCCTGCGGCTTGTGCAGTGCCTATAAAGTGGCTAATATTTGGAAAGGGTGGTACCCCCTTGTGACACTCGGTGTGTGTGGTTAGTATGGGGTGTGTGTGTGTGTGTGTGTGTGTGTGTGTGTGTAGCTTGGTGAAATTCCCGTGTGTAACTAGGAATGGAATAAGACCTCATGGGAAAAAGTAAGAAAAATAAAGGCAATCTTCTTCCAAGGTTATCAGCCTTTATTATTGCTAAACCATAACAAAAAAACTATTATATATTTGGATTATAACTAAATTGTATTAAAAAACTATCCTTATAAAATAAAGACACGAACAAATTTCCACAGGGATTTCTTAGTTTCACCCAAAAAAAATTGAATGTCGGGTTTTTCTAGAGCTGAATGGATATGTAGGTAAGGAATTGCAAATCTTTTTTTTAGCAAACATACACACTTTCCCTTTATTTTTCATTACTCTAAAAGTTTGAAAAAAAATATCTATATTTTTTGATAAATTACCCTATTACTCCATTTTGCCAAGGCCTACAATTTCTTTTGTACCATTCTCAGCTAATTCTTTTGAGTTTTCAACCAACCAAAGGTTAAGGTGAGGCGAACAATGATTATGACCCATGATAGGAAGTTTCCTATTCAAATCCTTGTATGTCCCGTTAGCATTATTGTCATTGTTGTCACTTCGTTGTAGCACCTTCAGGGGCCAAAAAATCAATCAACCCTAAATTTAGGATACATTGCCCCAAGATAGGTTTTAAGGATGGCAGAAAGGACATCACATTGGACGCTGTCGGCATTGCGGGTAACAATGTCGATGAACTCGAGAGCGGTAGTGTGTTGGGCGTTGAACTGAGGGGGGCGGGTTGGTGGGATGGTGTATGGTGGGATACTTTCTTTTCTCATGCATAATTAACTATGCCACAAAATGTGTCAGATACTATGTCAAAATCTCGGGGAGTTCACCTAAAAATATGTAAGTATAGCATGTGAGTTCAAATAAAGGGGTTTTTTAATTCAAAATGTTAGTTTAGAGAAATACATTTACAAAAGGGGTTTTTTAAATCAATTTTGAAAAAAAACCCGTAAGTATATAAAGAAAAAAGGGTCATTTTATTCATGAAAAATTTAGAGGTAAGGGGTTCTTTAAATACCCTTTGAACGCATGTGCTATACTTACATATTTTTAGGTGAACCCCCCAAAGGTTAAAATGGGCACAGTTTAAAAATTGTTCACAAACTGTGACATGGACTAACTTAGATATTTGTGAGAATGTGGATCTTCATGTAGTATTTATTCTAGGCTGAGTTAACTAGGCCATGGTAAAATAGTCTTACCAAGTCTAAGTGCCATCCAACATAGCTCAGTGGTGAGGGCTTAAGTCTACATGCCAATCGGCGTTAGCTCAATGGTGAGGGCTTGTGACTTAAGGAAGAGTGGTCCCCAATTGAAATCCCCCTAGGGCCTTTTAATATTGTTTTAACTTTAGTAATGCTTTTGGGAGGCTAATAACTTGCAAGCACAAGTTGTAGCACCTCATGTGTCTGAAATAAATATTTTTAAAAAAACTAGTGAAAGAAAGATAACCTTAAATTAGCTCAACCGGTTTTCATTTAAAAAATCTATAAGTTAATCGATTTTATAACTAAAACTTAAAATATGAATCTTTAAAATCGAGGTTATACAAAATGGTAATCGATTACATTAAAAGATGGTTTGGTGGTGGGAAGACCAAGCCACCAAATTGAGACAGCTACAGAAGCCTAGAGACTCTAGAGTAGCCTCGTTTGGATACACATGATGGTTAGCAATATGAGACGATATGTTCATGTGGCCGCCGTCTAGTTCGTGCACATCATCTCGTGACATTTGGGCCACCCCGGAGCATCTATTTGCAACTGTTTTGCCCACAAGTTTGTCACTGGATTGTGTCTGGATCGTCTACAATGACAACACATTGTTGTTAATTTGCGCGTGCAGGTTGTTTGCAGAAGTCACATCTAGCGTAGCATAATACCTTCGTTGAAGTATCTCGTTTTAGGAGTTTGAACTTTGAGGTAAAAGTGGAGGAGAGAGATGGCCCCCGTGGACAAGTGTTGTTATCAAGCTTCTGGGGATAATATAAAATCGAGCAATCATATATATCGGGAGCTAGAGCAGTCACCGACGACTACACATCCTAACTGACGTGACGGCTACTCTGTTACACCCTCTCACATTGATATCACACTATTGTTTATTTAAAAGCTTGTATCATTCCCATCTTCAACATAGCGAATTAGATATCTCTTCAATAATAAAATAGCGAATTAGATATCCATCTTCAACATAGCGAATTAGATGTCTCTTCAATAATAAAATAGATAGCAAACGAGAGTATAGATTGCAAAAATTAAAAAAAAGACGGTTTTTTTAAATATTTTCATGGACTTCACAAAAAATTGCATACATAATGGATTTTGGTCCCCCATGGGTTATGCTTGTAATTTTATTTTGTATTTTTTTGTAATGAGATATTACTCACACCACCCCATCTTCTAAACTCGCACCATCCTTGGGTAAAGTGTTCCCCACTAGCTAAGATGCACCCCTATATGCTTGTAAAAAAAAAACTAAAACCAATGCAAAATCCACTTTCCATCAACAGCAAAACAAACCCTTCCTAATTACCCACCCTTACCATTTAATTTCTCACCTACCCTCCCCTATAGGCTTGTAATTTCTCAACCACCACTTTCATGCGTGACGCTTGTAAACTTGTATATAATAATGGGGAAACATGTATATCTTGCTTTCTTTTTAAAAATCCATTGAAAATAGCTTTTTAAGTACCTTTTGAATGCATGAGTGATACGGGCTTTCATATAGTGGAAACCCCACAAAAGAAACAGTTATGTGGCACCAGAGCAGATGTCAAAACGTGTGCATGATGTTGTGAGGAGCGAGAAGAATCTATTCTTCTAATCATATCCAACGAGTACAACGAGCTTAGCTAACCACATCTACAAGCAAAGGTTGCTTAGAAGTACAAAGAAGCTTCGTGATGACGACGAATCCCCCTTCAACACACGTACACATAAGGGTAATAAGGGTAGCCCCCCTCTTCAGAGGACCACAGGTCCACTCGCTGAGTTCAAGTGCAACAAACCAACCCTATAACATCATCCTCAATCCCTTATCGAACCACACCCAAGCGTACACCCATTGGTCCTCCATTCATTTTGAAAAAAGTCTCTTTTTTTTTTTACGTTCACTTATTCATGAGTTTAATTAACGTCACCGACAAATTATCATAAGTTCAAGTAAAATCCCTTTTTAAATCAGACCACAAGAGTCTGTAATCCCCCCCCCCCAAAAGTGCTTAGCTTTGAAACTATTTTGAGATTAGAACTTTCCTTAAGAATTGAAGATTATGTTGTGTGATTAGACAACTCTAGTTACGATTATGTTTTGATTAGACAATCCCCTTTCCAAAATGATGCTCTGATTGCTTTCATTCACACGTATGTAATCATACAAAAGGGCGTAATCACAGCAAGACATGACAGAAATTTTCAAGACACTTATGTGCCCCCAATTTGATCGCATCCTGACTTATGACACGAAAAATTCTTCATCAGCGGCGCCAGCTGGGGGCTGGATGGGCGCTTCCGCCGCACTGCTAAGCCACTCGCGGCGGCCGGGCGCCCAGAACGGGCACTTTGGGCTGAAGAAGCTGTGCGACGCTCTCGAATTGAGCAGTTCCACCATGGGCGAACACTTGACGCACCTGGGCGTCTTGTACTGATTGATGGAGGCCCCTCTCGCCAGACAGTAGTCCATGAGAGCGTCGAAGGTGCGCGGCTTCACCACTCTTATCTCCAAGGGCCCAATCGATTTGTCCGATACTCGCCCTTGCCGGTAGACCGAGTCCAGACAATCCTCCATGGCCAGGCAGCAATCCTCGAAGACAGAAGCGTCCGGCAGTCCCTCCGGCCCGCAGCTCAGCTCCCAAAAGAGCACGTAGTGCCCCGGAATCGTTGAAAGGTCCGCATAGCTCGTATACTCAACCAGCCGGCAGTCAGTGCCACTGATCAATGCTGCATCCAAGTGCTTGGACGTGGCCGCCTTAATCGCCCTCTGCAGCGTCTCCTCGTCCGTCTTGTCGGAGTCAATGCTCAAGACGACGTTCTTCCGGCACACGAAACGAAATTGCGGTGCCTTGTTGTGAAAGCCAGTCACCTGCAGAACGTCACCCACTCGGTACCGATACAAACCTGCAGAAATCCGTAAGAATCTTCAGGCAAAACATTCCGAAACACTTACATTGTACTGCATCGAAATTCAGTGAGATTACTGCTTACCTGCGTAGGTAGTAATCACGAGCTCATACTCTTCGCCCATTTTCACGTCCACAAGATCCACCAATTTGGAAGCCGCAACATCATAGGCTGGGGAGCGGGCGACGCCGCGTGCCGCTTCGTCAACTGAGAGGGGAAGGAACTCGAAGTACGCCATGTTGGGTATAAGTGTATAAGAGACAGCAGAGGGCGGACAAAGGGGGCTGAGGTTGAGGCCAAAGTAGCACTCGGAGGAGGCGTACATAGTGGAGACCAGTGGCAACCCACCAGAGTAGTAGTCAAGGGTGGGGATGTACTGGGCCATAGAGCCCGTCACAATCACGTCCACATATTTGGCACGTGACCAAAGGCGCTGTATGATGCCTTGCCACGACGGCTGCCGGCACTCCGCCTTTACCTCCCTAGCCAGCGCCGCATCTGGCCTCGCCATCAACGCCTCTACAGCCAGGCGCAAAGCCGGATCGGAAACCGTGCCTCCAGTCAGCCTGCCGGAACGTATGTCACGGACTAGCTCCGGCCACCGGTCCTGCAGGAATCGAATCGCTCGCAGAAAGCCAGAGGCGAAGACGGCGCCGATACGGACCACCTCCGAACGTTGGATGAGCCCACAAAGCAGTTGGGAGTACATACTTTGGACGGCATCCTGGCAAAGTACGGCCTCGACGGGGCTTGTGTACTGGTTTCCTGCTACCTCCGCCTGGCGGCGGAACCATTCGCTCTTGTAGTAGCTTGTTAAAACGGGCCGAGCAAGCAGACCACCGGGCGTTTTGGTCTCGGACTTGACGAACAAGAAGTACAGTCCTTTGCCCTGGTCAAGACCCTCCACAAATCTACAGCACACACAAGCGATAAACACCATGGATCAGTGCTGCGATTCCTCTCAAAACTGTGCCTCATTGTCATTGTAAGCTTTTGAGACATTCATGCGGCCAAATGAGAAGAAAGACTTACTGGCTCATCACCGGCATAAGCAAGCTATACAGCAAGCTCCTCCTCTCGAACTCATCTTCAATTGTAGGCATCAGCTTCCTCTCGCCGGCAGAAGTGCCGGAGCTGCGCCACAATCACAACACATCATCAAACTCAACTCCACCAAGCTGATCATAAGGCGACAGTTTCCCGATGTCAAAAACCCTCTGTATGGTCGTCATACCTGGTGAGGAATTCGGATACGGGATGCGCCGAGAGGATGGGCGACTTATCTCCGTTTGCGATACGCTGGATGTCCGGCTCCAAGTCCTCGTAGGTGACGAGCGGAGCTAGGCGTTTGAATGTGTCCCGGTCGGTGCAGCCGTGAAGCCCAAGCCTACGCAGGTACTCCGTGTCGGAGTTCCGTGCGAGGATGGAAGAAAGGACGTCACACTGGACGCTGTCGGCATTGCGGGTAACGGTCTCGATGAACTCGAGAGGGGCTGTGTGTTGAGCGTCGAACTGAGGGGGGCGGGTTGGTGGGATGGTGGATGGGGGAGCAGCAGGCATGGCTAAGCTTTTTGTGATTATGGAGCAAAATCTATGATTAGCAAGAGGGAGGGAAGGACACTCTGATCTCACGGCTCGCCAAGCATCCCAAGGCTGTGTAGGACTGGATCCACCAGTGCTCTAGTATATATAGGCACCTTGCCGCCTGCTTCACATATAGTGCGCGCAGTGGCAACAGAAGATCGTGCGACATTCGGCGGCTCCCTCAGGCTCCCGTCCAGTGTTTGTGGGCCGCACCTCGCCCTTCCCGCACGTGGACTTCCATGCTGTCCAGTGTTCGAAAAAAACCGGGGTATAGTGTAATTTGCACTTGCAGATTTTTAAAATTACCTTCAAATTTGAAACTTAAGGGTACAAAAACCTGCAGATTTTGAGGGGTTGTAGAACAAAAACCTTCAAAATTTGAAAATTTTCTTTATAAATAATTTCACAATTTTTAGATGAAGGTTTTGTACTTTTTGGGAAAATAGTTTTTTTCGAACACTGATGCTGTCCCTCGTGAGTACGTGCGTGGTCCCCCCTCTCCTCGTAAGCTCAGGGTCCCACCACGGTCGGCATGATAATCCTGGCTAACTGTCCTCATGGCCACTAGTCAGTGCTATGTTCCGATCTAGCAACAGTTCACGCTCAACTTTCAAACCTTCACGGACCGTCAAATCTCAAAATTCCAATTTCCCAACCTCAAAAGTCTAGATAGAGCCTTAATAAATAAACAATCAACCATTTCTCTACATGATTGGCGTCCTTTATACTCAAAACAACTAAATATGACAGTCAATTAGTCAATGTACAAATTGCAATTCTAGGGCTTGTTCTTGCCTAGAGTCGTGATGGGCAAAAAATTATGCAGTTCTCGCTACAAACTTTTAGCAAGTTGGTCCACATCAATTTATTGTTCGAAAAAGGGTGCCTCAAATTCTCTTGCAATTCAGTTTAAATATTCAAATGGATGGTCGAGATCTTATGGGACGCTTGTAGACAGTAATATTGCAAGTTGTACTCAGCTTTGGTCAAATGTTAACATGCAGTGTGTTTAAATTTATTCTTTGACCATTGCATTAATTTTTTAAAGAAAATACAAGAAGGATGTTTACAACATGTAAGTGAGTAGCTTGCATGTGCAATAGGCTCTAGATTAACTATAGGTATAAATTTATTTCTTGAAAGTAGTATAGCAACCTTGAAAATAGAGCCTAGTGTTGATGAGACCAATACACTTCTAACAAGATGTCACATGCACTAAGCAATATGCTCCAAATGTACGAATGCCATCCAAATGTTTGGGTAGTGAAAATGTGTGAGGCTTCTTTAGCGGCCAGTTTATAAGAGTACATTTCTTCAATGAAAAAAGTTGGAGAAATACTATTTTCATATAGGAAGCCATCTCATATTCGATTTAAAGTGTATTATGTACAAAAAAAGCCAAAGGCGAAATACAACTATGTTGATGTAAGCTAAATATAACTATGTTGATGCAAGTAAAAAGACATTTATATTAATCCAAAAATGTCATGATCATGAAGGCAACTGAGAGGCAAGTTACGTAGGTCAACAGGGTAAATTTTTAGTTACCATAATCCAAAAAGGCCATAAAGGAAAGTTACAATGATAGATGGCTATATATAAAGCACAAAAGATCATCTAGAGCTTATTTTAAAAAAACTAGTTCTATGTGTCTCTATAATAAATATTCACCCTCCTTATTGATACTCATCAATCATGCTCCTCATTAGCATTCTCTTCACCATCATCCTACAGTGGATAAGGCTGAGTTATTGTATCATTATAAACTACATTCCCATCAAGCTATTATAAGAGAGGTGGAGACATAGAGATAAGGATGAGAGGTAGAGAGTGACTCCCATCATGCCAACAGTTTGTATGAAAAGATACTTAATCTTCTATCGGCTCCTGTATTGGGCCAAGTTAAACATTAATCATCTTCTTGATTCGATGCACATTTTTTAGAATGTGGCTAATTCAACGTCTTGGGACCATTAAATTGGTAAAAGCAACACCAAGGCGATAAGGGATGACCTAAAGGATATAGGATGCATGGAAAGTACATAAGGGTATTCAACGACACGATCATTTTACCAAAGTTACCATGGAGATTAACAAGACAAGAGGAAAAGTATGTTAATGAGGATCAAATTGACTCTTTGTACACCAACCAGTGTAATGTACTCATTAAAGGGTGAGTTTACAAAAATAAAGAAGAAGGGTATACCTCAGTTGTATGGTATTAAATTGATTGGCACAAGATGATGCAAGTAAGTGTGTATGCATTTCTTAATATGTTTTTTATTGCTTTGATCTTGATAGCATTATCTATTTATGTTGCCATATTAATTGTTGACTTTTACTATAATTCATACTTCCAATATTTATTAGTGGATGTGGAGATGAGGGAATTCGAAATGCCATCTATAAGTTAGGAGGAGTGGTGAGCTAATATTGTTTTCCAACATGTACGATTTTATTTGGTCCTCTCCAGAAATGTAGCTTGGTCCTCTCCCGAAATGTAGCTTAAATTAATGATTTTATAAAACATTTCTCTCTTATTATATATGGGTAGTAGATCCATCTAGATTCTATTGAGATGTCTCGAGTTGAGGCAATTGAGGCTGTGCGTATGATTGAAGATAACTTCCCAACAATATACTCACAACTATGGTACATTTTGATAAGGTGGCTATATATGTGGTGTTGTTGATCATAGCTGATGGATATTCTTTCTTGAATGATTCATAAAAACCTTAAAGGGTTTTGTGAGACAAAGGGAAAGTCCAAAGCGGACCATGGTACAGGTGATGCAAGAATCCCTTGTGTTTATCTTATTTATCTAAAATAAATAAATCATTACATGTCACAAATGATGCATAACAAAGAGGATGAACAAATTGTATTACATGTACCACAATACGGGAAGGGATGAATTCAGAGAATGAACAAGTCCATACACAATAAATGATTACATTTTGTGTTCTTAACAATTACGTGATGGAAAAGTCGATTAAGAAATATGATGATGTAAGGAAGAGAAGGATAGAAGAGATAAAGCCTTTAAGAGAACACAAATGCACATGGCTTACCCACCCAACCTAGAGGCTCCAATAATTACATGAACAACCATAAACATGGACATCATCTTGTCGCCTTTGTAGCACCATCGACATGGTTAAAGGACAAACAATTATCATCTTCAATAAAAAACAAGAAAATCCATGATTGAAGGGTACCATGCTTTAAATTGCACTAAAGTTGGCAATGGCTAGTGCTCTATTAGGGTCAAGGCGACCATTATCATGCTATGTAGGCTTGTCCTTGCATCTTTATTGCTATATTTTGTGTTACTATAGGCTCTTTAAGAAGAAGAAGAAAAAAAACTCGCATCTACTTTTATGGTAGGTGGAGATGTGGGAAAGCACCTCTCATGCACACACACTCAAGTACCACAAGGAGATAAATATTTTTCATTTTTAGGCAATGGGAAGGCTTTTGAGTGGTTCCAAAATGCATGAACCACTCAGTCAATTGTGAAGAGACACCATGCATATTCATGGGATAGCATTCGATGGCGACCAAGCTTTGAAGATGCATCAATCCAAATCCTCAAATCCGAAGTGACATAGCCTTAAGGAGCCAACTTGTGCACTATTGTTGCCGAGTTGATTGTTATAGATGAGGTGGAAGTGCATACTACAAGTCATATGAAACAGTTGATGTGTGTACCCACCACCAAGACCTCCCTACGCTCAATCCTCTAGGCTAAAGCCTAGGTGAATACTATACGCTCTTTGCTATGTGAAAGTTGGCATTTTTGCACCTTAGTTATGGGGGTTATGTGGCTCACCTACAATTAAGAATTTCTCATCCTCACCATAGTTCCTTTCATATTTGCCATGAGGTTTTGACCAATGCATTATAGGTGTCCCTTAGTTCATGTTTGGCATATACAAACCTCTCTCTCTCTCTCTCTCTCTCTCTCTCTCATATGACACTTTATAGCCATTAGATGCCCCATGACCAAAATCCATTATACTTGACATGTTATGGTTTCAAGGTCTATCCTTGAATTTGAGGAACGTTATTGCTAAGGCTCATAACTAGAGGATACATGGTTGTATCTAGGTGACCTTACACTATCCATCTGAACATACTTGCTAAGGCGTATAGTGCTCATGGAGACTTTCTAGGCCTCTAATATGAGACCATGCTCTTGTAAACCTCTTCGTATACTCATGACATTTAGATTATAAGCCTCGTCCTAGTAGTACGTAGTTTGGTTTTTCTTTTTTCATGTCCCTATAGATGATGATGGTGACAAATTAATTGATGGACTACCATTGTCTCATAGATCCTTGTGCTGTAATATCTCTCTCTCTCTCTCTCTCTCTCTCTCTCTCTTTCTCTCACACACACAGATGCGCAAACTCACACACCTGAATCAGATACATAATGTGAAGCGGAATAGAAGGAGCATCCATGATTATGTGCAAGAAATTAAAAAGTATCACAAGACGGTAGACCTTCTAACCCCGAGGAGGCCTTTTCATCACCTTGTTTGGGAGATTATAGATGATTTGAATATTTATACTCAAATAAAGTGTATTTGCGAATAAACTTATTCGAGATTTGACTCTTGAGCTTGAAGTTGAGATTCTTGAACCCGACGAATCCATTATCGTCGGCGTGTCCGGTGCTGCACCGGTTTGTTGTCAGGGGACAGATTCGTGTGTTTGGCGGTTTAGGTTGAATTGCATGACACGATCATGGAGGTGCGAGCCCGCTACTTTTGCTCTCTGCAAAGATACGAACCTTCTGGTTTGCAATGCATGTGGAAATTTCCCTGGGCGTTTGAATCACGTTGCGCATCTCGTCTGACGGGCGGGCGGCGGGCCCATGGGTCCGGTCATGTGGAAAACCGTGGTCCCTTGCCGACGCCGAGGGTTTCTCCCACAGTTTGACTGATATCAGTCAACTTACAGAATGTCAGCTGGCTTGCCGCTTGCAGCAGCCTGCAGCTATTATTGTATGTTTCCTTTGCGGCCGCTGTAAACGTTGAGAGTTCTAAATTGTGATCGACAACGTTGCATTATCATTTTTTGGGCAGCCTTCTATTTATTTATTTTGGCAATGCACGCAGCGCGGGCCGCGGCTCGTGCTGTGCAGTGCAGTGTTCGCAAAGCATATAGATAGGGGATCGTGCGCGCATAATTTTTGTTTGGCGATTTGGCATTTGGGTATTGGCCATGAAAGAATCTTGATCGTTTTGTCGTGTGTCAGAATGTGACCGACACAAAAACCCACTGGCACTGGTAGGCTGGTTGCGTTAGGATTATTGTTTTGATACCCCCTTTCGTGCTAAACATGATCTCATTTTTGCGCCATTTCTCTGGCCCTCCTAGCACTAATGAATCCCTCATGTTGTGCGCACTGCGCACGTCTAGCCAGGTGCTCATTGCTCTAGCGTCAGTGACTCAGTAGTCCAGCTTGGAGGGCAGTCTTTATAGAAACACAGCGAATGATAAGAGGACGGAAAGCACGAGGGCGTTAAAATTCTAATTTAGAGGGACAACCATAAGAACTGCTAGACCTTGGAATTATAATAACATGCACTTTTTTAGAATGACTAGTCGTGGGATAGACAGACACCCCACCTCTTCACACCCTTTTGTTTGGGTTGGCCACGTCCACAACACACAAAAGTCGTCAAGAGCAAATTTGCCCTCTAGGTAGATGCTTACCTTAAGTTTTGCTTGGATTTCAATCACACCTGATGTCCAAAAACGCTTTTGCTACCATTTTAGCTATTATATGAAACCGGATATCTAAAAACTTCAAAAGTGGTCATTGCACCTAAAGGGCCAAAGGAAATTAATGAGCATTGAATGCAACCCTTTTCCGCAAAGCCATTTAATGCAACTTGCCCAAGTACAAAGTATGTCTAGACTCTAACCGTGTTGAAGTTGGCAAAATTAGAAAGCTCAAGCCTCATGGCCAAGGCCAAGTTGCATTAAAGAGGTTTGTGGGAAAGGGCTCTAAATGAGGGGATTCTTTAATAACTTGAGAGTGAGAGAAAACAACATAGCCAAACACTTCTCATGCCCTTTTTTGAAAGAGTAGATCAGTGTGGAGACAAAGCGACAAGTAAAGGAGATGAGTGTTCCCATAGAGTCGCTCCTCCACCGAAGCAGTGCTAGAGAAACAATGACCACATAGCGCTAAGTGAGTATGCTAATGTATTCCTTGAGGAACTCACTAAATTTCCACTAGTGAGGGAGGTGGACCGTGAGGTAGAATTCATTCCTGGAGCTTAGCCAACAGCCACAAAGGAGCTTACTCATGCCAAAAACTATCTAGGTGAAGAAACAACTTTAGTAACTTCTAGAACAATGATTCACTAGGCTGAGCGTGTCTCCATGGGGTGCACCAGTTCTTTTCTAGAAGAGTAAAGAGTGAAAATTGAGGTTGCGCCTTGATTAGAGAGAATGAATATCAGCTGGCACTTAAGAAGGATTCGAAATAAGGTACAGTGATTGGGAATCTATGATGGTAACCTTGGCATGGATTAGCTAATGAACAACAAATCTAATATCTAGTGCCACAAGGTTACACTTTATTTTCTGGACCTTCATGGAAACAAGGTACAGGCATTGGGAGCAGTGCTCGAAAAAAATGTCATTCTAGTGTATTTGTATTTGCCAAAATTAAGAAAAATCGAGTTAGATATGAAGTATCCCTTATTTGAAGGAATCATTTTTCATATATTTTAGTTATAAAATCGGCATGTAATAGAGATTTTGTAAACAAAAGCCAATTAAGGGTTGTCCTTATTTTGATTGGTTGAAAAATATGTTTTTTTAGCACTAATCAAGAGTCTCATGGCATCTTGAACTGCAAATGGTCAAAGCATCAAAAATGCTGAAGGGACTTAGAAAGAAGCAAAAGCAATCTATGTGGTGAAAATCAACCCTGTAGATCAAGAGCCTAAGGCAAGCAAACCAGAATGGCGAAGTGAGTATGTTGATGTATTCTCTAAGGAACTCACTAAATTTCCACCATTCAAGGAGTTGGACCATGAGATAGAACTCATTCCTGGAGCTCAGCCAAGAGCCTACAAGATGTATGTGCCAGAAGCTATTGAGTTGAAGGAACAACTTAAGTAGCTTGTAGAACAAGGATTCACCACCAGGATGAGTGTATCTCCATGGGGTGCACGAGTTCTTTTCTAGAAGAAGAGATGAAACGTTGAGGTTGTGTGTGTGCATAGATTATAGACAGTTTAATTAGAAGGAGCTGACTATTAAGAATAAATATTCTATTCCTCAATTTGATGAACTCTTAGACTAATTACATGATGCCTAATTGTTCATCACCGAAATAGATCTAAGATCTAGATAAAAGAACATGATAACCCCAAGACAACGTTCAACTCAAGGTATGGACATTATGAATTCACGATTATGCCTTTTGGTTGACAACGCTCTTGCTACTTTTGATCATTTTAACAACAATTTGTTTTAGAAAATAGCTAGATGATTATGTTTTAGTCTTCAAGTCCTTAATTAGAGGTGTGAAGCTTTTGGAAATCTAGATTCCCCCACAAAAGTACATACATAAGCAAAAATAGGTTCTCTAGTGACAACATTGCTAAAGAAAAATAAGTGGTTTCAGTGGAATGCAAAATGTCAGAGTGCCTTTGATAAGCTAAAATTTGCTTTCATTTTCGACTCACTTTTGAAATTGCTAGAATGTAATAAACCTTTTGAAGTGGTTACAAATGCCAGTAGTTTTGCTAGTGGAAGTGTGTGGATGCAATATGACAAACCTCTCTCTCTCTCTCTCTCTCTCTCTCTCTCTCTCTCTCAATGCTAATTATCAATGTATTCTCTCTTTTGTGTGTGTGTGTGTGTGTGTGTGTGTGTGTGTGTGTGTGTGTGTGTGTGTGTGTGTGTGTCGCTATATAAATATAAGTATATATCTAGGTCTATTGCATATCTCTCTCTCTCTCTCTCTCTCTCTCTCTCTCTCTCTCTAGCTAGCTATGTATTGAATTTTGTTGAGGTGATTCTTTAAAATTTAGGCATGTCTAGTTTGCCACTCTCCCCACATTGATCTTCCTTAGTTGAAGAAATTGTGCAAATCAAAGGGTAAAATCAATGAAGAGCATGGTCTGAGCTTAATGGTTGAAAACCCATGGAAGCTTATCAATTCTAATATCCCAAACCATGAATCGCCCAAGGTTAAACTAAGGTGAGAAAGGGGGATTACAAGGTGAAGTGTAAATTTTTCCACTTAGACGTTTTTGACTCTACACTTTAAAGTCTACCAAGATCACCCTCATTTAAAAAAACATGGAGGTAAGTGCTAGTTTTACTCAAGGCTTTGCTTTTGAGCACTATAAAGCTACTTGCATTTCCTCAACAAAGCAAGACATAATGTTTCCTAGGCTAGATTTGCAGAGAGTGTCATCACTATTGTAACTGTTCAAGGGAAACTTCAGAAGAAGCTTGAGAACTGGAGGCTTGCCAAATGGAGGAGGCTCTTTCATTTTGCAAGGTTTATATGGGGAGGAGGGAAATGAAAGCAACATCCCAAAAGGGCTTGGTTGGCAATCCTAAGGCTCTTTTATCTCCTAGGTAAAGAGCTTATGACATCAATCACATCAAAGTAAGGTTTATATACCCCTATCTTCTCACCAAACTCATAAGTCATGTCAGTGAAATCCCCTTGCTAATAGAACCATGAATAGAGGAGGAGCCTCTCAAAGCATGGGATTGACAAGCAAGAGGCGAGGCCATGCAAGAATAGATTGCTCTCATTGCATGTCAGTGAAATCTCGTTTCAAATAGAACCATGAATAGAGGAAGGGGAGTATCTCAAAGCATGGGATTAAGATTAAGGCATCCAACAGACGGCATCCACATCTCAATATTCAATGCTATGTTGGTACCTTATATAGGCCTCCCCAATGAAGATATCGTTCTTTCTCATAATGTTATTTAATAGTTTATAATACACAAAATAATGAGATATGTCTTAATAATCTCCTCAAGTAGTGTTTCCAATATTGTGGCCTCTTTGATGACTCTTTCATTTTCTCATAGCCTTAGTTGATAAATTACTCCTAGAAGAATTAATCTTCTTGTCTTGTTGAGAAGAGTATTCAAGACATAAAGGGGGTTAAAGGTAACTTTTTCCTTCACAAACCAATGCTTAGGCTCGGATTTGACTCTTGTATAGCTCAATCTTCTCGTCTTGTTGAGAAGAGTATTTCAAGACATAAAGGGGGTTAAAGGTAACTTTTTCCTTCACAAACAAGTGCTAAGGCTCGGATTTGTTGACTCTTATATAGCTCAATCCATCTTTCTAGTAAGTCAAGTTCTCAATTTTCTAATAATAATTCCTTGTCTTTTCTCAAAAGGTTACCCCTAATCTTATTTGTCAAGTTTTTGTTGTATGGCTATCTACATGGGCTTATATACATGTTGTGAGAGCTCAATGATGACATCATTGATGATGTAAATGAGTGGAATATCTTCTCCTAACATATCTCCATGACTCCATGAATGTAGGGGCTGATTTTGTGGGCTATGACACCTCACATGACTAGTGGATGCACCTAACACATTTGATATATGACCATAGGATATATGATATCCTATGCACCTTGTATTTTAGGCTAAGAGGATAAGTTTGGGTTGGTGTTCCCACAACAAAGTATTGACCATAGTGAATTCAAGTGGCAAGGTTTTACCATTGGGCAACGGAAGTGTCATGCCTTCTAATGGATTTTGGGTGATTTGTAATGAAATTTCCTTAAATGAAGCCCATGCCGGTGTCTCCCTAAGAAGTGATTTGGACACTGATGCCCAAGAAAACATTTAATTTTGCCCCCACGTGAACAAAGGCTTGGCTAAGAAGCCTTACAAAGAGAATACGTGGAAACCAAACCAACCTTTTTTTTAAAACATTTTGCATAAAAACATGCCCTTCTAACTTGAAGTCAATCCATACCACAGTTCAAACCTAGAACCTTAGGGTTCTTTTGAGCCACGAAAGGAAGAGAATCTTATCGTGAACTGGTTGTCGTGGGTGCTGAGTGTTGTTTTTGCAATTGTGATCTGGTCCACGAAGAGGATCAAAGTTGTTTCTTCCTGTGCTGCTCTAACGTGATGACATCGACTCCACGGACTGTCACCTTCTATGGGCACGTCCAACTACTATTTCCCTTGCTCTCGCCCTACAGTTGTGCTGCTGAGAAGAAGGGTGTTGTTAAGGAGTTTTCGGAGCTGTGTGTGCCAGCTCGAGGCGTTGCTATTGTAAAATTGTTGTATTGGTCGCCTGGATTTTTCTTGTTACTCTTCTGAGAAACTCCTCTCCTCTGTGGTTTGTAGCTTGGTTATGCTTGCTACTCTTTGCTCCAGAAGAGAAGATGGGCTTGATATAACTCATGTTACAGAGTACGTAGCACATCATAACTCTACAAGCAGCAACCATGAGCTCACCACAGAAGGACCAAATGCTTTAATACCACTGTTAGATCAGACACAGCTCGCATGTGTGAGGGAGGTGAGCTATGGAGGATGGTAGTGCTCCATAGCTCTTGTGTTGAGAGAGAAATAGAGAGAGTGAAAAGATGAAGTGCAGAGAGAAAGAAAACAATAGATTGCACTACTCAATGAGATATGATTCGATATTATCATGAGAGAAAGAGTACATGGGTTGATGATGTAAATGAGTGGAATATCTTCTCCTACGAGCCCCTACCCACGGTAACGAGCCCCTACTCACGGTACTCCCAAATATGTAGGGGGAAGTTTGGGGATTTAATTAAATTTCGAGACCTACGGAGGAAAACATTTCAGGACGAACTTGTCTAGGGTTAACAAGAGCTACTACCACTATCTTATATCAAGGAGTCAAGGTAGATACACCAAAAGGTCATACATTCAAGATATGAAGCAATGACGCCCAAATCTACAACTTGGACGGTCAACCGTAATGGTTTGACAGAATACTTATGGTGATTCCTGCTTCAAGAACATGTGGTAGTAAGTTACAATGAAGTCCTAAGTGATGTACTTTATGGATATATTATGAGAGTAGTCATTGTAATAGCATTAGGCCTCTTATGAGCCTAAAGTGTCTAGCCAACCACCACAGTTTAAGTGAGTATGAACACTTACGGCCATGTATATAAGTGGATTTCTCTCATAATACAAGAGACTCTCCTATTGTGCAATAGATTCTTGCTCTTGCTAATCTCTCTCCCTAATGCATGCTAGTGAGTGTGTGTGAGTGAAGTGAGGTGAGAAGAGAGCGAGTACTTGTAGTGCAACGTGACAGTGTGACAACGTTCTCGGGAGACACGGTAGAATTTCTTCTCAAGGATTTGTAGAGCTTGGAGACCTCAAGGGTTACAAGCTCGGCCATTGGAAGGATCCTCACGACAGTTGTGGTTCACTAAGTAATCTCTTTTTGGATGTGTTTCAAGGCGGGTTAGGGTGAGCCATAACATTTTTAGCGCCGCTGTCGAGGAGTCATCCCTTGACTTTTTCCATCGTTTTTCTCTAATCTACACGTTACTCATTGCCCATTGTCTTTATTAATGGTTTTTCATGAAAAAGATGTGGATTGGATGGAGATTTGTGTGATTTTGTGAGAAATAGCTCTCTTTTTTATTTTTGTAAACAATGCTTTTTGCTTAATTTTTAGTTTAATTTGTTGTTTTTGTTGTTGATAATGTGGTTTTTAATGTTCTTAGGGCTTGCACATAGAGTGTATTAGGCTTAGTTTGCATCCATTGCATCAAACAATGCAATATAATGTAATTTTTAGTGGTTTTTAGCTCTCTTTAGAGTTAAACATAGAACTAGAATCATTAATTTTTGCTTAAATTGTGTGTTTATTGTTTGTTTTTTATGCATTAGAGTGTTAGCAAACGTTAGGATAGCTTAATCATTTAAAAAATTTCTCTAAACCATTAAAATCCCTTGCAATCGACTAATTTCTCTTAATTGACTAGTTTTATCATTAAGAGTAATTAATCCAATTCAAGAGGCAAAACATTTAGAAAATGTGTTTTTTGGGGATCCAATTTGATCATGTAAGAAGTCAAAATTAATGTTTTTTAGTGTTTTGAGAGCATCTAGATGTATCAAAACATCTAATTACATCAATTTCTTTATCAAGTGGATGAATTTTTCTCTCTTTTGCTTAATTTTGTATAAGGAGAAGAGACATTGAATTAATCTCTAATTATACATTAATTTACACATTAATTGATGCACATAGCTTAGCAATGCCATGCTCTATCCAATGATGTGCTCAATGGTGTGAATTAATTAGTGATTAGTGGTTAATTAGAATCCTTGATTACTCTAAAAGAAGGAAAGATTGGTGAAAAGATTAATCTTTGATTAATTTCAAAATACTTTTTTGCATAACTCATTAAGGCTAATGAGCATTGAATGAGAAGATACCAATGAGTTATCCAATTGTCCATTTTGGGGGTCATTTATGAAGGGTGTAAGGAGGTGTCATAAAAGGGTTGACTTTTTTTATTTTCACTTACCTTTCTGGAAAAATGCCCATATCTCTCCATTTTAAAATTTAAAAAAATATCCCCCCCCAAAAAAGGAAATTGGAATTTCCCTCTAGACTCCAAAAAAAAAACAATTTGTGTGAGATATATGTCTCACACCGTGAATCATTTATGCACTTTCACGCCGTAAGGTCTCACGCCATGAACCATTTGAACATGTCGTGAACCATTCGTACTCTCACGACGTGAAACAGTTCGCAAGCAAAAAAAAAACACATAGCCCACGTGTTTCACGGTTCACACCTTAAGGGTCTCACGAATTAAGCGTCTCACAGGCAGAGGCACGGGCTTTCACAGCAATGAAGAGGTTCAATACCTTACGCAGCAAGAAAAAAAAATCAAATCAAATTTGATAAAATCCGTGAAGTCTGCTTCACGCCCGTGAACTGCACCCTGCTAGTTCACAACGTGAAAGGAGGTCCATCAGTAATAAATAAATAAAAATCGCATGAGCCACGTGTTTCATGGTTCATGCCTTAAGGGTCTCACAAATTAAGGCCTCACGCGGACAAAAACAAAAAAACAAAACAAAACAAAACAAAACAAATTTGATAAAATCCGTGAAGTCCGCTTCACGCCGTGAACTGCACCTAGCTAGTTCATGACTCTGGAAAACACCCTTGTTTGGAGGCTCATATCTCCTAAACCGTGAGTCCGATGAATGTAATCTAGTGCTCATCCGAAAGCCGACACTGAGCTCTTCAAATTTAGTCTTGATCGTCCGAACGCAAAATCGATCGTTTTGGCCCCCGACCAGTAGCCTCAAATTTTTCAGGCTACTTTTTGAGAGTCTAAATGACAAAATCACGAACGACTCATAGAGACAAAGTTGTGGTACTGCAAAAATACTACAACTCTCTCATATAGAGTTTTTCCAAATTCCTTTTAGAACACCTTCAAAAACGATCATGGAAAAAATTTCTTGAAAAAAAAATTTCGTCTTGAGATAGTGATGAAAAATAGGTTTTAGGACCTCCTCTTCCATTTGAGATGCTTATGGCATGCACTTTTTCTAGAAAAATATCTCAGGTCCACATGTAGCGCCTAAGCTAATTTGGGCAAACGGACACTCGTTTGACCTAACGAAGAGTATGTCAAGCCTCCTAAGGTTGTAACAGGCTGTGGGAAAACCTAAAACGTAAAAAATAAAAAATAAAAAACACGTGCTTGCTCATTAAGGAGCAATTGGCAACATCAAACATGGCACAAGTAGAGGGACTACGTGGGTCGACACCCTCACTAAACCCAATGGCTGACATCTTTAAGCCATTGAGATCTATGTCCAAACTACAACTCCCATTACCATTTGCCATGCCAACAACAATCGTGTCATCAGATTTTACACCCCCTGTCACTTCAATCCCATCGGGCTTTGGTCCTTTACCTAACATTCCCACAAATCCTATAGGTATCAACCCTTCTCAACCCCTCGATGCCCCATTGAACATATTGACTAATCTAGGAAGGGGGGTTGCTCAAGGACTATAAGAGTTCCTACCCACCACAGGAGCACTCACACATGTCCTCAATGACTCATACAAAAACACGGCTATACAGATTTCCAAAATCATGGACAAATATGATGGAACAATTGATCATGTTCAATTCATACAAATGTTTGAACAACGATGCGAAGTCTTTGGAAATCTAAACTGCCCCACCAAGGTACATGCGTTGAACCTATGGTTTTAGTGGAAAAAGTTAGTCGATGGTTCATTACATTGATGCTGGCGAACTTCAGGACGTTGAAGTAAGCCTTTATCCATGGCTTTTCAAGACAAGGTGATCGGTGGAGTGCAGTGACAAAACTCTATTCAATTGATCGTAAGCCAAGCAAAACCATTAGAGATTTTATCTTTCGGATTAAAGCCTTGGACTCACGATGTGAGCCATGGGAGAAACTAAATGATGGTCAATTGAATAGATGTTTCATGATAGGCTTAAAGAATAATAACTTACACAATTTGATCATTGTATCCAATCCAGAAACATTCGATCAATGTTGTAAAGAAGTAATACGTTTAGATGACGACATGATGGAAGATGATCATGATACGAGATGTTCCTCATCTAAACCAAGTGAAGTAATGGCTAAAGAACGATCGATCTCGGAATTGTCATTCCCTGAATTCTATGCAGCCTTGCTTAAAGCTTTCAATCGACATCTCTAAGAGAGGATGAGATCCTTCAAAACCAAATATCCTTAATGCCTCTCCAAGTGATGAGTGAAATGCCTTCTGTTCAGTGCAATCACTATGACCATCCTAATCCCCATTGTGTGTACAAGGCACCTATTTTTTTGTACTGTGTATATCGTAAAACCTTTGGTCATGATTAATTCATCAACAATTGATTCAAAATCTCCATCTCCCGTGCACCAAACAAAAATAGTCGAAAGGGTAGAAACTTCTTAGAAAGCAATTAAGCAAACACTTCAGTGTTTCTATTATCGTGGACCGCACAAAGTGGTAGACTGCACAATTTGGAATACTTCCATGTCCATATTCATTGACACTTCGCAACCCATATATGAATGATGTGGCATCAATCACCTATTCCAAGATTGCCCAAGGTGAGTTTCTTCACTGCAACCTATCTCATAAAATACAACTCTTAACATCTTAAGTGTGTAAAACGGGCAATTTTCCACGGAACCCTTGAATGTGCTTACATGCTTACAAGCCAAGACACAAGAAATAATAAAAAAGAATGCCAAAGAAAACACTTTGAAATGGGTAGAAGAGCATGCTTTAAAGCAGAAACCAAAAGAGCAAGCAAAACCTTCTAAACCCAAGAAAAAAAAGGGGCAACAAACTGTCAAAACCAAAGCTGAAATAAAGGACAGGGAAAAAGAGCTTGTGGAGGAAATAAATCCAAAAGAGAAAAAATCTATACATGATGTGGAAGCATCCAGAAAGCAAGGAAAGCAAAACGATAGTGAAGCTAGTATGTCATGTTATGTTGCCTAGAAACATTGTAAATATATGTGTAAGATAGAGTTTAGTGATCTTTTATTTTTATCAGGTGGGCAACATAAGAAATCAAAGTAACACACACGGATGCAACGAAGCAAGGAGGTGACCCGCGGGCAGGAGCAAGGAGTTCTGGCCATACTGAGAAGGGAGAAGATGGCTTTGCCTGGAGACCCCAAAAGTATTGCACCCACACTACCTATAGCACACCCTCCTAAGCCAAGAGCTATGCAAAGGGTATGAATAGACTATGCATAAGCTTATTCCATATAAGGGTTGTGCATAAGCCTATTGCATAAGGACTTACGCATAAGGGCTATGCATAAGCCTATTGACCTAACCCTAATCCTCGGCACCCAAGGGTGCAAAAACCTAAAGACAAGAAGCATAAAAAAAGAATGAAAAAAGAGGGTTTACCTCTTCTTTGAGAATCCGTATGAGTCGCCCCGTGGCCTAGACCCTTGGTGGTTGTTTGCTTGAATAAACCTACAAAACATTATCATAATAAATCAAAAAGTTAGTTCATTTTAACATATTATGTAATAGGCCTTATGCATAAACCTATTGCATAAGGCCTATGCATAGCCTATTGCATAAGGCTTATGCATAAGCCTATTGCATAAGACTTATGCATAAGCCTATTGCATAAGGCTTATACATAAGCCTATGTATAAACCTATTGCATAAGACTTATGCATAAGCCTATTGCATAAGGCTTATACATAAGCCTATTCATAAACCTATTGCATAAGGGCTGATGCATAAGGCTTATGCATAGCCTATTGACCTAACCCTAATCCCTGGCACCCAAGGGTGAGAAAACACAAAGAGAATAAGCATAACAAAAAATGAAAAAGAGGGCTTATCTCTTTAATGAGAAGCTGTATAAGAGGATTGGCCTAAACTCTTATTCACTTTAATAAACCTACAAAAAAGAAACATAATAAATAAAAAAGTTAGTTCTCATTAACACATCAAAAAGCAAGGAGAACAAGAAGAAAAAGAGGTGAGTACCCTAAACCCTACTCCTAATGCATAATTCATTGAAATAAATTAGTTTATGTTAAGCCTAAACCCTAGCTCTATACATAGAATGATTAATATATAGCTTTGATGGTGGAGAGCTCTCCATCAAAGCTCTATATTAGAGCTCTTACAAAGGGATAGGGTTAGGGCAAGGGAGAGGAAAGATAGGGGAAGGGAGAAAGGGAAAGGAAAGAGAGGGGAAGGGGACGAAAAGCTCACATAGAGCTATGTAGAAGCTTTCCATGAAAGCTTGGGAGAAAGGGAAAGCATTGAAGCTTTCCATGAAAGCTTGGAATAAGGGAAAGCATTGAAGCTTTCCATGACACCTTGGGAGAAAGCAAGAAAGAGTCACTTACCTTGGAGAGAAAGAGATGATTAATGGAATAGCCTTGAAAGAAGAGGTGTGGTGGAAGAAATAGACAGGCTGCAGGTGTAGCTTTAACATGTGCAGGCTATTGGAAGTAGGTAGGTAGCTTGACTCCCGTCGGTGGTGTTTTAGGCAAGAGTCTCAATTTCTAGGTCGCTGCTCAATAGCAGTGAAATTTCACTGCTGGGAAGTGGATTTTCACTGTTGAGCAGGAAAATAATGCTGATGTCATCACTGTGTAGCAGCAAAGTCCTGGAAAATTTTCTATCAATAGTTCTGGATGGTATTGTGTGTTTTAAATGAACCCTAAATTAGTTTTCACTAGGTTGAAGATGTCTGACAGTGATTCGAAAGCTACTCACCCTCTTTCCATCATGCATATACCCCTTAGAGGATTACTTACATAGTCTATTCAAAATTCACATCATCAAACCTGCCATTTCACTTCGTGAACCAGGTTGCATTTCACGTCGTGAAATCCCTTGAAAGGCCCGTGAAACACTTGGCCGAATGTGAATACTAACTTTTTGGATGCTAGTTTCAAGTTTTTGACCTCCCCACATCATAACACCCATGTACCAAGTGATCTTGAACTCCTACCAGCCTAGTAGAGGCTGATGCTCTCATGATTTTATTTCAGATAGCTTCCAAATCCACCAAAGGAGACTTTGACCCTTGTGGTCACTCAAGCAAGCGCCATCAAATCTCTTGCATGGCAAAGAAGAAAAGGAAGACAAAACAAGATACTATGTTGGAGTCACTGGAAGGAAAGAAGAGGGGGCATCGTGGCATAAAACTTACTTATCTCTCGACCCCTATTCCAAGGACCTTGATGGGACGGTGATCCAACAAGACATCTAGATAGAGAAAGGGAACCTCCTCTTCTAGTATCACAACCTAGAATGTCTCAAGATTATGGAGGACATAGATGTGCAGTACAAGCTAGAGAAAGTGGGCTTGGGAAGGATGGCCTAGGTACTCCCCAGAACCTTCAACAAAACCCTAAGTGTGGAGTACCTCAAGATATATGATAAAAACACCAAGAGAGGAACCATCACCAAGCCAGGTGGATCCAAGGAGCAGATCCATATCATAGAACACATGACCAAAGAGGTCCTCCACTTGCCACCTCTAGTTGCAACACATCTCCATCACATTGATCAGATGCCTGTTGAAGATATGCTGAAGAAGCTCTCCTACAATTCTAATGGGGCAGAGTATGACAACATAACATAAGAAGTGGATGAGAGAGCCTGCCATGCCATGTCCATGATTATGCAAATCAAGCGAGTGGATAGGTATAGCTGAATACCCCTTCACAAGATAGCCCATGTGCATGAGGAGAAAGAAGATGATTGGGCTTGGTACCTACATAAGGAGATGGAGCAGTACCTCAAATCCCACCAATTTAAGGTTTGCAACCCCTATCTCCTCACCGAAGTTATAAGCCATGCTGGTAACATTTCGATACCCATGGTGCGTCATGAACAGGCTACCTCACAGGCCCAACAGGAGGTGATGCCAGATCTTGCACAACTGCAAGCAAAACTGTAATCAGGGCAAGCTTTCCTAAAGGACACCAAAGAGCTCATGAAGGAGATGTCCAAAGGCACTAAGGAAGGAAAAAAGAAAGACAAACCTAAACATATGAGAGGCAGCATTACAGATCCCTCCAAAAAGCCAGAGTTACAAGTGGAAGAGGAAGCCAAAAGATTAGAGGAAGATGTGGACAAGGACATCGTAGAATATAACGTAGCCCTGGAAGGCCAAGAAGTTCCCCTACACGTGACAACATCAATTGATGCCAAATCAAGTGTAGAAACCATCAGCTTCACCGAACAGTTACCCTTGGGGATAGGGGAAACAGACATACCAAAATCTATACTCCAAAGCCCCCCTTCCAGCCCAACAAATAGACAAGAGGAGCATCCACAGCCACCACCCACAGGCAGAGGTCATTAAGGAAATCGATCAAACCTCACCCCCTGTAGAGCTTGGTCTGGAGGAACACAAGTAAAGCCAAAAAAATAGAAAAGGTAGTCGCAGCAGCGAAAGAAGGGGACATGAGTTAAAAAACTTCCAAGGAACAAGTTCATTTTTAGAGCAGCTGGACATGCCAAATACGTTCCTAGAAGAAAGCTTGAAAGGAATGGACCAACTGCTATAGCTACAGCTTTAGGGAACAGAAGGCTCCACCTCTACAAACACAAATATATGGTCACTAGAACAGCGAGTGTGGCAATGCCACCTAATGACCACGCATCTACTACACAACAGGCATGCAAAGCTATGGAAGCATATCAAAGCCACCACCAGCTAGGTGCAAGCCCTGAAAGACCAGCTCATTGTTGCAATAGAGGCCACACATAAAGAAGAAATTGTTAGAAGTTTAAAGACTGAGAGGACCAAGAAGAAAAGATGATAGCATTGGAAGAACATAATGCGCTGCTGAGCAAGACAATTAAGAGGCACAAGGAGAATGAGACACTCAGCACGGAGTTCAAACATGCTAAAGAACATCTCCAAAAGGAAGTGGAACATTATAAAGAAAAATAAGAGCAGCACAAACACCAGCTAAAGGAAGCTCATGCCACCTTCAAAGCTAAAGAACAGGGATTTACCAAAACAGATAAGTGAGCTCAAAGAAGAGAAGGCTACCGCTCAACAAAAGGCAACTAGCCTGCAAACCGAACGACAAAGCACACACAAAGAAGATAAGTAAGCTCAATGAAGCTGTTAGTGCAAAGACCAAGGAGATGGAGCAGATGCTAGAGAACCACCAGAAAGTTCTCAAAGATGTCAACCAACAGCCTCAACAATAGCCAATCACATTAGCGTAGGATCACCTCAAGCAACTAGAGGAGGCTCAGGCCCAAGCTACCACCCACAACTGCTCGAGATGCAAGAGAAGTTGCAATTTCTATGCTCCTCAACACCAAAGATAGAAGGATCGAGGAATTGGAGCAATAGAGCTAGCCCTCAAAGAATGCTCTCAAAGAAGTGAGAAAAGGATGAGTTACGACAACTTATCGAGCATGTGTCAAAGATAGACTCATTTACCGGTGACTCCTAGAGCCCTCCTCAAATGCTTACCTTGTTTTTGTTTTCACTAACACTCTTGCTACTCCAATATGAGATTAACTTGATAGAGGACCTCAGTTTAGGAGATTTAACACTAATACATCAGAACACAAAGAGGGATGTTGACCCCACCTTAGTAATGGGCATACTTAGAGGTGATGTGATGCTTACTAACCTCGCTGACCTTTTCTTTTTCCAACTACATCCCATAGTGCTCAACCTTTGGAGTTGGTGTCGGGTGTTGCAACAATCTGTCATCGTGGATGATAGTGTCAACAAACTTCACCTGCTCATGCCAGATAACATGCCATCTACACCAGACAACTACGAGGTTGTTGCTCAAAGTTATCAACGGGTGATTAGACATGGGTGGGTTGAGGTCTATGATACTCATCAATACCTAAATCTTTATGAGTCTAACTTATATCACCCCTTGGGTATCATAAAACTATATAGAAAAATACATAAACATCTAGAGGCTATGCTAACTAATGTCCTTTATGATTTTGATCATGCCCATCTAGAATATCCAAATGTAGCCCTAGAAGAAATCACGGACCTTCATGAGTTTATGAAGACTGTTAAACCTCCCACCCAGTTTAGGGGAAGGGCAAGAAGAAACCCTTGGGTCCTCCACCTCTATAACTTATTCTCTGTTTACTTCCCTCTCTAGTAAGCTTCTAAATCCTTTCTCCTACTAATAAAACTGAGGCAGAGTGTATATTCTCATGTTGCTCTTTACCCCTTGTTGAATTTCCCACTAACACTCTCAACCCCCTGAGGAGTGGCAATGAATGTATCTCCATGAAACCAGCCCAATGAGGTGCTTACTCTATACCCTCGACATGATATGACACCTTTTGTTAATAAAAATGTATTGGGATCATTGTTAGCTCTGTAGAATACGAAGGCCTAATCCAAGCAGGGAACCCATTATTAAAGCCAAAATTGATGTTCCAAGTACTTATGCAGATCAAACCTTTTGAGCTAACACGTAGGATCATGCCTCCGGAAGCCTGCTCTACAATAAGGTCAAGGCGACAGCCGTATGTTCCATACCCTCTCTGAGCCCAAATGCCAGACATAGAAGAATTGATGCCGATGGGCGGAGAAGGAACTTTGTGGGATAATGTGGCACAGCATACCAAGCTAGCGAATCCACACCTAGTCGATCTGCTAGGATTAGAGTTGTTACATTTATGATAAGTTATTGTTTCCGTACGTGGCAAAAGCAAAATGTAGTGCATATACAAGTGGTGGGTATTATGCAATAAAAATAGATGGTGACAACCCCTGCCTAGAAGATTTTGGCATACAACCTGATTGGCGCAAGGAGTACCTCACCATACCAGAATATAGTTGGGAATACCAAATTTCCACACCAAACCAAAGAGTCAACCTACTGTTCATGCCAATCAAGTGGAGACTCACACCATACCAATTCAAAGAAGCAAAACAGAGGGACTCACATGTACGCTACAACTTTCCAAAGTTCTCACCCTAAGAGTTTCCATAAATATCCAACCAAAAGAATCACATGCTCTCATGGATTTGATCATGGCATAGAATCTCGGATCTAGACATAGTGGCTATAGTTCAATTTTTAAAGTTGATCGTATTTCTAATTGACTAGCCAAAAGAAAGATATGATGGGCATGATGTAGATGACTTTGCTTTGACATGAACAGAAGCTTGGAGGAATGAGGGATGATTCTCTTCTACCATCACCTCAGGTGTCTACCAAGATACATGTATGTAACATTCAAAGATATGATAGGCACTGAGTTCTAGACTTCCCACTCAGCATTCAGAAGAACCCTCAAAAAGCGTCAGTCATGTCGTAACTTTTAAAGACATGAGTTTGGCAGGTCTTTCATCCTAGGTAAGAGGTTCTGAAGACAGAACCTACATCAAGTAGGGGGGATGTTAATTCTATTTTGTATTAACAAAGATGCTCCTCACATTGAGGACATTAATAAGTTGTTAAGCTAAACATATAACCTTGCACACAAGAGAGGGAGAGAAAAAGAGAAACAAACCATGCAAGGGCCAATTCGGAGATTAGCACTTAGCCAACCCTAATGAGGGTTAAGTCCCCTATGTGAGGCCGCTAGGGGCTCACTCCACCACCACTTCTGTCACCCAAATGGAGATTCACAAGCTAGGTGAAGAGCAAAGAAGGAGGGAGCTATGGAAAGCTCTACCTTCACTCAATGCCAACATGCATTCAAGAGGGATCTTGGTAGAGAGACAAGAGAAGGGAGAGGAGAAGAGAAGCTAGATTAACACCATCCGTAACATGCATACATAACAATCAAGCAAGCAAGCATATACAACACAATCAAGCAACCACAAGCTTGAGAGAGAGAGAGAGAGAGAGAGAGAGAGAGAGAGAGCAAAACTCAATTGAGACAAATGGGATTGTCCCTTTTCATATTCCATAAAATGTCTTATCTACATGAGCTCACTTTTTACAATGGCCGGCTGCGCATTTACAAGTGGCGGCCCAAAACTAACTTTCTAGCTCTATGTACATCTCGTTCCTATACGACTGGCATTACACAAGTCGTAAGCTCGGTTATCCCATATCTCTTTTATCAATAAGGGCTTTGCGCAGTTACAAAAGGATAAGTTACAAGAAGCGTGACCATGCATGGAAAAATGATGTTAACCGGAATGGTTAACATACCCCCTCCCTAATTCAAGTCCGTTCTCAGAGCTGGCAATGGATCTAACGTTAGTAGATCGATTAGGTCCTGAGTTATGTAACGAGGTAGGATGTGGGGGGGCTCGATTAGAAGATGTGGTAGCTTATCCAGAATGTTGTCTCCATCATATCTTTGAATGTTTGGAGGCACCAGCAGGCAGGCATCCACTGGGCTCACTCATAATAGCCAAATAGGTGCTTTAGTGTTGGCCCTTTGTTGATGTCAAAGGCTAGGCCTTGATCGCCTTCATGGTAATGGTTTCAATTTGGGAATGTCTCCAGTAGCGTGATAACTAGATTGAAGAATCTGATGGTCACGAGACCACCGTAAGATCTAGCGCCTGATCATATCAGCCAATGAACTCATGGAGGTGCTTTAACATGCTGACTTTAGTGCACGGATTCTAGGGCGTCGGAGGAGCAAACCATGGGAAATTGAAGAGAAGTTTTTGGGTTCTTTGCGTGCTCCTCATGGAAAAGATTCCAGGCCCATGTGTGGTAGATCGACAAATATTCAAGGTTGATTTTGAGTTGTCGTGCGCGGCGCCTTGTAGCATTGTTCCCAGATGTACCGCTTCAGCAAGAAAGGTCACCGCCTAGGCCGACTGCTTGCCCATGAGAACAAACGTGATGGGAGGAGCAGCAGTGGTGGCAGGTGGCCTGTGGTAGCCATTGCATTGTCGAGGAGAGTGCTTGCACTTCCAGCTACAATGCTTGGCATTGATGTAGGCATACAGGACGTGGATGTCCATGCGATCCATAACTTTGGTGAGGGGTTCCCCCTGGAGTTGTTGATCGAGCAGCATTCGAATTGCCTGCTTGAACTTTGTACGATCGAACTATGTGTATGATCAAGTGGATCATTGCAATTAAGGGGGTTGAGTGGATGGTGAACTTTCTCCTGCTCCCATGGTGGTGGCAGTGGGATTTCTCCTTCTTCCAAGGGTGGGGGGGAGGTGATTTTGGGTGGCGGGGGTGATGAGGTTGGAGGGGTGGGTGATGTCGAGGAAACAATGGCGAGGCTTGTTTGAAGGACTGGGGGAGGCCTCACCAATGTTGAGGGTAATTCAGTGAGAGCTTGGGGTAGGCCTAAGTTGAGGGTTAAGGTTGGAGGTGAGGGAGGAGTTGGTGAGGGAGGTGGAGTGGGGAGATGGATGGGTGTAGAGGATTGTGAGAGGAAGAGTGTTAGCGTTCTGGTGCCAAGTGGGGGTGGGGGTGGTTGTGTGTTGGTGCTTAGGTGAGAGGAGTTAGGGGAGGCAATTGATGTGGGGGAGATGAGGGTGGTGGTGGTGGTTGAGAGGGTTGGGCTCCTGGGGCACCTTTGCCTTTGCCTCTATCATTGTTGTCGTTTGTAATCCTCATCTGAGTTGGGGCCATGTGAGCGGAAGAAGGCTTTGGCCTCCATAGTTTCTTCGGGGGTGAACTCCATGGGAAATGCCTCATGCGAGTCATCAAATTGCATTATCCCCATGGCTTGCATGGCAGCATGGAATATCTCCCAGCCTTTGCGGTGGAGGTAGCAGAGGGCGTACCTTGTTCACTTGCGTGGGTAGGGGTAAGGACAGAGCCCTTTTGGACAGAGAGATGAATGATGTCATTCGAGTATGTGGGTTGCCCAAAGTGCAGGAGGTGGGACCAACTGATGAGGTTTGCTTTGGAGAGGATGGGTATGGAAGTCGAAGAAGATGTTGGGGTGGGTGAAGGAAATCTGGCCCTAGAAGAAGAAGGGATCCAGGAGGGTGATGCTATGGAGGGGTAGCTTGGTGAGGCTATAGGCGTAGGTGGTGCGGGAGAGGGGTTCATCGAGGAATATCTTGTGTTAGAGAGCAGGTTAAGGCGGATGGTTCTATAGTGGAGGTTGAGGAGTTGGTAAGGGTTTTGGTGAGGTATGGAGAAGAGAGGGAGATTTGTTGCAGTTTCCATTAGGGCATCGACCTTCTTCTCAATGGCTTTGGAGGCAAGGATAGAGGGTGTGGGTGGTGGTTGTGTGGCTCTTGCTTCTGTGGCTTCTAGCTGTGCTTCTTTGTGGTGGAGTGTCTCCTCTGCAATCTTGCGGTAGTGCTGGAAGTCGAGGGTGGTTCTCTTGAGGGCCTCTTCTGCGGTTGTGGCTCTTTGTTATTGAAAATCCTATGTTGTAGCCTGGGTGAGAGAGAATTCATGGTTTTCCCATGCTGGGCTGCCTCCTCTGTGCCCTGGAGCTGGCTTTGGAGCTTAAAAATGGAGGAGAGGGTATTGGCGAGAAGGTGCTCCTTTTCTTCAAGGGCCTACTAGAGATGAATGTCGTTGAGTGTGGCTATATAAAGGTTCTCCGCCTCCTGAGCATTCGCAAGCAACATTTGTTGCTGCGCCAATGTAGCGATCTCTTGTTGGCGATAGATGTAGTCCATCATCTACATGATGAGTTCTTGGGCCATGTGGGAGAAGCCTTGGGCAAAGTCTGGCACTTTCCCATGAGATGCATGGACTCTCTCTGCATATGCTTTGTGGGATTTGAAACTTTGAGTGTGTGCTCATTGGAGGGTTTCCACAGTATTGATGTGTGATGAGGGGCCAATTTCTAAGTGATGAGCAGGGTAGGGAGAAGATCCCACGGGTGGTGGTGGGGTTTCAAAGAGTTTCTGATCTAAAAATGCCTGCCATTGTGCCTCCTCCTCAGCGGCTTTGCTTTGGTCTTTTGCAACTTCTAATTCTTCTGTGGTGGTGCTGGTTGGGAAGCTGCTCCTTCTCCTTAGGATCCGGGTGATGGTGCTTTGGTGGTGGAGAGGTGGGAGAGGATTGGGGGGAGGTAGAGACATAGGGATTGCATCTGGCCCTGTTAGCTGCGCTACCCTAGGGAGGAGCTTGTTGCATCACTAGCGAGTTTGGTAGCTGGCACCGACATATCTTTGCCAGAGATTCTGCAGCTGGTGGACTACACTAACTAGTCCACACCTACCCACTCCACTTTAGTGTGTTCACATTATGGACCGCTTGTATATACTCTCGTATGTGTGTTAGTCACTTTATCTCTTTGTGTGACCTCTTTTGATGAAGAAGAAGAAGATCAATTTTCAGCCTCTCACCTTGTGTGTTCTCTTCTAGGGTTTGTGAGAGTGCGTGTGTGCTTGCAATAGCTCAAGCTTCCTTCTCCCTTGCATCTTTTCATGGTATTAAACCCTGGTTCATGCTAAGAGCTGAGCGATAAGCAAGAGAAGCACATGAAGCGGTACAAGGGTAAGAGCTTTATCTACTCTTCCCCCTTTGTGTTGGCTATATGACACCCTTGTCGGGAGCTCTTCAGGAGGCACCGGCAAACGAACTCTGATTGAGAAGATTTCTTCGTAGAGGGATAAGCAAGAGAAGCACATGAAGCGGTACAAGGGTAAGAGCTTCATCTACTCTTCCCCCTTTGTGTTGGCTATATGACACCCTTGTCGGGAGCTCTTCAGGAGGCACCGGCAAACGAACTCTGATTGAGAAGATTTCTTCGTAGAGGGATAAGCAAGAGAAGCACATGAAGCGGTACAAGGGTAAGAGCTTTATCTACTCTTCCCCCTTTGTGTTGGCTATATGACACCCTTGTCGGGAGCTCTTCAGGAGGCACCGGCAAACGAACTCTGATTGAGAAGATTTCTTCGTAGAGGGATAAGCAAGAGAAGCACATGAAGCGGTACAAGGGTAAGAGCTTCATCTACTCTTCCCCCTTTGTGTTGGCTATATGACACCCTTGTCGGGAGCTCTTCAGGAGGCACCGGCAAACGAACTCTGATTGAGAAGATTTCTTCGTAGAGGGGTTGAGCTTAGGGGAAACTATTCTATCCTTTAAATGATATTTTCAGGTCAAAAATATGTTTTGAGCACGTCTGGACCTCTATTTTTCAGTTCATAGGCGTTCACGGGCACTACGAGTAAGTTTTGATTCTCTACAGAATTCTATTTTTGGTACTGCTGCAAGAAGGGCAATTGATTGTGTAGACACTGTGTGTACTGCAAAGAGGTCTTACAGGTGCTATTGGGTGTAAGTATGCAAGTTAAGGTCACAGGTTATGACAATTTGGGTGCAGCATAGTACTGCTACAAAGAATCCAACAGTTTGTGCAGCTCAAACAAGAGTGTTGTTGTGAGATCCCTCAGCCCCCTCCGTGCACCGGTAGCTGACAGCGGAAGCAGCCCCCTCATGCACAGGGCAGGGTTTCTCACTCGGGGCCTCGCCCACGAATGTCCGGGCACGAGACTAGGCTGGTGGTCACTCTGAAAACCGAAATCGGGAAAATTTCCCATGCCCGGAAAGCGGAGATGATTCCACCTTTTTGAATTTTTCTTAACGAGTTTTCTAACGAGATCAAAATCTAAACTATCCTCCACTTGAATAAACCAGATAGAAGGAAACTATCACTGATATAATTTGATCATCTAAGCAATTCAACGCTTTTTTTCTAATCAAGATTAGGCACAGCCGTTGATCCACTCAATCGAGAAATTTATCAGGGCATTAACTATCTACTCGAAGCCTAGTGTAATCCTAAGATTTTTCAGTTTGATTATTAAAACTCCATGATTCCAGCCTAACCCCATCCGGCCCATGGGTTAGCCACCACCCTACCACTGGAATTGGTGGAACCAAACAAGTACTCACCCACCCATAATTGAAATGCCTTTCTTAACTAAATAATCTTTTATGCATACTTCTATGCATGAAAATCAAATATGCTAAAAGTAACACTTTTATGATTAAAAAAATAATCTTTTATGCATACTTCTATGCATGAAAATCAATTATGATAAAAGTAACACTTTTATAATGAAAAATAATCTTTTATGCATGCTTCTATGCATGAAAATCAAATATGATAAAAGTAACACTTTTATGATAAAAAATAATCTTTTATGCATACTTCTATGCATGAAAATCAATTATGATAAAAGTAACACTTTTATAATGAAAAATAATCTTTTATGCATGCTTCTATGCATGAAAATCAAATATGATAAAAGTAACACTTTTATGATAAAAAAATAATCTTTTATGCATACTTCTATGCATGAAAATCAATTATGATAAAAGTAACACTTTTATAATAAAAAAATATCTTTTATGCATACTTCTATGCATGAAATTCAAATATGATAAAAGTAACACTTTTATAATAAAAAATAATTTTTTATGCATACTTCTATGCATGAAAATTAAATATGATAAAAATAACACTTTTATGATAAAAATTAATCTTTTATGCATACTTCTATGCATGAAATTCAAATATGATAAAAGTAACACTTTTATAATTAAAAAATAATCTTTTATGCATACTTTTATGCATAAAAATCAAATATGATAAAAGTAAAACTTTTATAATAAAAATTTATCTTTTATGCATATTTCTATGCATGAAAATCAAATATGATAAAAGTAACACTTTTATAATAAAAAATAATCTTTTATGCATACTTTTATGCATAAAAATCAAATATAATGAAAGTAATACTTTTATAATAATACTAATTTTCTTTTATACAAATAATCAAAATGCATCATCTATGCATGAAAATGATACTTTAGAATATAGAAACCATAAGGATTGCTCTTTTAGAATAATAAAAGATGAAATTTATTTCACTAATTTCCAAAAATTTTGCCATAACCTCCTTTGTATGGCTGACCATCTTTCAATTTTTAAGTCTCTAAAATTAATTAAAAGTGCACCAAGAGTATTGAAATTATTCTAAAGTAAATATTTTTCTACTTATTTAAGCCAAACATTATAAAAAACTTGACTTTAATCATTAATTATTCACCTAGGATAGAGAATGGTTGGATTTACTAGAGAAGAGAGGGGAATGCCTTTTGCAATGAGGCATAATATCACTTGCAATTTTAGAGAAGACAAAAAGTATAAAAAACCATAAAAACTATAAAATAAATGGAAAAGAGAAGACAAAAACCTTAAAAACCATAAAATAAATGGAAAAGAGAAGAATCACCAACTTACTAATGAAATTGAGAGCTTTCCTTTGGCTTGATGGTTTGAGGGTTCAACTCTTGTTTGAGACAAGAGTGGCCACCAATCTTTTGGAAGAGAGAAGGTCAAAAACTAATGAATATTATGAATACAATTCACTGTTTTTGGCACTTGGGAGAGACAGGGTAACAGTGCAAAACACTATTAAGTTTCAACAAAGGGGAGGGCTTCTATTTATAGGAAAAAGTGAGCTTCTAACCAAGCCAACTGATTCTAGAATTTTTCAGATCAGTTTGGTCAATTTTTGACCATTTTTAGGTCAGTTTTGCTCACTTTTTGGATCTAGTTGAAACAGGAGAGAGGAGAGATAAAAATATCCCATTATATGGGATTTTAAAACTCATTCAATCATGTGAAATAGGCGCCTCCTTCATGACGAGAATTCCCCCATGCAGAGGTGTCAAAAATGCATCATTTCACCTAAATATCTCTCTTTTTTAACTATTAACCTTGTTCTTAGTCAACTCTTCATCTTATGTGAGTATTTACTCATTTTTGGGAGATTTTTCTTTTATTTCTTCATTTATCTCCTCCCTACATTTGGATGAATCTTATTGGTCCATAGGAACCTTAATTTAAAATTTCGAAAAAATCTTCACCTCCAGGATAATGCTTCTTGAACAGATTATACTTAATTTCTAATGCACCTTCTGAAAATCTTTTTGAACTTCTGTTTCAGGGGAACTTATTTTAATAAGATGAGATATTTTTCTATCCAAAAATATTTAAAATCTGAATATTCTCTTTCTAGAATATTTTCTCTCTCTAGGTCAAAACTTGTAGAAACAAGATCTTTTATATTTCTGAAGAGGGATTTGATTACAGGGGAAGATGCTGGACATCTTGAGAGGCTGGGGAGGAATCTTACATTCTCTCCCACTTGAAAAACGCGAGATGTCCTCATCTCGCAAACTGGGAGTAATCCCGCAACAACAGATCGGCTTCATTCTCCCAGGTGGCATCCTCAAAAGAATAGAACTTCCATTTTACCAATAATTCTCTGAGAATTCTGTTCCTGAGGATCTTTTCTCGAACATCAAGAATTTCTTCAGGTTGGAGTTCCATCTGCCCTTGGGTTGAAGAGGTTAGGATTTCATCATTAAGTACATGATTTTGGCTTGGCACATATTTCTTTATAGAAGGCTTACATGAAATACATTATGAACTTTGAGATGAGGAGGCAGAAGAAGCTCGTAGGCTAAGTCACCTACTTTCTTTGTAATTAGATATGGCCCACAATATCTGGGGGATAACTTCTTGTACTTCCCAAGATATAAAGAACTTCTTTTGGGCCGTACTCGAATGAAGACCATATCTGCTTCTTTGAATTCTCTGTCTGTCCTCTTCTTATCTGCATATTCTTATCTGCATACTGCTTCTGTCGATCCTGGGCAGCTTTTATATCTTTACAAATTGCCTGCATCTGCTGCTCCATGTCGTCAAGTATCTGTCTGGACATTTCGACCCTAATCAATGGGTCGGACCAAGTTAATGGAGTTAAGCAATCTTGTCCATACAAAGCTTTAAAAGGGCTCATCCCAATACTTCGGTGATAAGAAGCATTGTAGGCAAACTCGACTAGGTGCAAATAGCTTAGCCACTTCTTGGGTTCCCTGCCACAGCATGACCGAAGTATATCTTCAATTACTTGGTTTACTCTTTCAGTTTGACCATCGGTCTCAGGGTGATAAGCTGTGCCGAGATCCAAGAAAGTTCCCACTGCTTCGAAAAATGCAGTCCAGAAACTTGAAGTAAATTTGGGATCTCGGTCACTTACTATTCTCCTGGGTAGGCCATGCAATCTGAAGATTTCTTTGAGAAACACTCTGGCCACATCCACTGCAGTGTAGGTTTCTTTTATTGGGATCAGATGGGCAACTTTGGTTAGTCTGTCAACTACCACGAAAATGGAGTTGTAACTTGATTGCACTGAAGGTAATCCAGTAATAAAGTCCATACTGATGCATTCCCAGTTCATCTGGGGGATGTCCAATGGATGTAACTTCCCAGGCATTTTTACTCTTTCAGCTTTGACTTTCTGGCATGTCAGACATTGACGTACATGATTCAGTACATCCTTTTTCAAACCAAGCCAAAAGAAGCTTTTCTTTACAGACATGTAGGTTTTGATGAAACCTGGATGTCCTGCTATAAGGCTGTCACATGGGCTTCATTCAGAATTTGGTCCTTGGTTCCCTTATCATTGGGAATGCATAGCCTGTGATTATAATACATAATGCCATCATCCAGGCTGTACCCTTGAACTCTGTTCAACTCCTGAGGAGTTTTGCTTTCCTACATAAGTAGGGTAGCAATAGGGCCAAAGAATCTATCCTACATGATCTTCTCACTTGCTTCAATAATCAAAGGATTTGATACTACAGTAATTGCAAGAAAGGAGGCTTTTTTGCTGAGGGCATCGGCTACCACATTTTCTTTGCCTGGGCGATACTTGATTTCAAAATCAAAATCCTGCAGGGTCTGCATCCACCTTCTTTGGCACATGTTGAGGTCCTTCTGCTGAGGGCATCGGCTACCATATTTTCTTTGCCTAGGTGGTACTTGATTTCAAAATCAAATTCCTGCAGGGTCTGCATCCACCTTCTTTGGCGCATGTTGAGGTCCTTCTGAGTAAAGATCCACTTTAAGCTCTGATGATCTATCATCATCAAAGTGAATCTTTTTCCCAGTAGGTAATGTCTCCACAACTTTAAGACATAGACTATTGAAAGTAATTCCAGGTCGTTGGACAGCATAATTCCTCTCATGCGTTCTGAGCTTTCGGGATTCATAGGCCACTGCATGACCTTCCTGCATGAGTGCACCTCCCAGCGCAAAACCACTTGCATCAGTTATTACCTCAAAGGGTAGAGAGAAATCTAGCAGCTTCAGAATGGGACTGGTTACCAAGGCGGTCTTCAGCTTATCAAAAGCACTCTGGCACCTGGCAGACCATTGAGATGGGGTATTCTTTTTGATGAGAAGGTTAGTTAGGGGGGAAGCTATGAGAGCATACTTTGGTATAAAATTTCTATACCGACCAGTCAATCCTAAGAATCCTCTGACTTCTTTCACTGTCTTTGGTTCAGGCCAATCTATGACTGCTTGGACTTTCGCGGAATCTGGAGAAATTTCATCTTTGGTTACCAGAAAGCCCAAGTATCCAACGTGGTCGACAGAGAAAGTGCATTTGCTCTTTTTGGCAAAGAGTTGGTGCTTCCTTAGAATCTCAAGGACTTTTCGAACATGAGTCTCATGGTCAGCTGCATTCCTTGAGTAAATCAGAATGTCATCAAAGAAAACTAGAACAAAATCATCCAAGTATTCTCTGAGGATGTCTTGCATTAGGCGATTGAATGTAGCTGGGGCATTAGTCAATCCAAACGACAAGATGACAGTAAATTCATAATGCCCATAGCAAGTATTGATGGCTTTTTTCGGTATATCTTGATCATTGATCCTGATCTGGTAATACCCGGATTTGAGATCTATTTTTGTGAAGATCTGGGCTCCATTTAGCCTGTCCAAAAGCTCATCAATTCTTGGGATAGGATACTTATTCTTGACTGTTAGCTGATTTAGACCTCTGTAGTCCACACAGAGTCTAAGCGTTCCATCTTTCTTTTTTTGAAAGAGAACTGGCGCACCCCAAGGTGAAACACTGGCTCTTACAAACCCTTGTTCTAACAGTTTTCTAAGCTGTTCCTTGAGTTTGATGGCTTCAGGAACTGGCATTTTGTACGTGCGCAGGGCTACTGGCTGAGCTCCGGGGGTCAATTCTATCACATGATCTACTTCCCGGATTGGAGACATTTCAGTTAGCTCTACTGGGAATAGATCATCAAATTCACTTAACCATTCTGGTTCTTTAACCTTAAGCTTTGAGTCTACTGGGTTCATTTTGACAACATAAATTTGTTGCTTCTTCCTAAGTCCTTTCAGCAACCTAGAAGCTTTTACTAACTGAAGGTCTGGGGATCCGGAAACTCCAGTTCCTTGAACTTTGTTCCTGTGAAGGTCATAGAAGGAAATGGTTCCATTGTGACAGTGTATGTCAGCTTGATTTTTGTGGAGCCAATCCATTCCAAGGATCCCGTCAAAAACTCCTAGAGGTAAGACTTTGAACTGACAGTCGGTCACATTACCATCTAGTTTGAACTGTATAAGATCTGTCTCATGTGGTGAGTGAAAAGAATCTTCCCAGTGGCCAATTCAACTTGCATAGGTTTCCCTGATTTCTGTTCTAAGACTAGCTTACGCAAGCATCCAAGGGAAATGAATGAATGAGAACTGCCTGAATCAATCAAAAGCTTAAAAGGCTTACCCTGATACTCTGCTGGAGTATGGATGACGGAGAACTGCTGGTTAGGCCCTTGATTTTCAATTGCAGCATAGATATGTCCTTTTTCCTCTTCTACTACATCTAAAATTGTGACTGCTCTGGTGGTTGCTGCAGTCTGAGGTGGAACTCTTTCTCTTTGGTTGCCCTAGTTTTGGGAAGGAGTTCTGAGATTACTCTGGACAAAGGCAGATGGCTGAGCTGGAGTTCTTTTGGGGTTTCCCTGGCTTGGGCGAGATGGTAGACTGGTATGAAGGGGTTGGTCTCTTAACTTGGGGTCTTTGACTTCCCTGTCCCCTTGACATGGCAGGAGTCGGGTAGTCTTTTAACTGGTGACCAAAACCCTGGCATCCAAAACATCGGTTTTCAGTTCTGAGCTCATCCCTCTGATTTCTTGAAAGAGGTGGGGCTCCTGAGAAAGTATTCTGGGGGAAGGGTCTTCCTTCACTTCTGAATCTTCCTACATCCTGATTCTGATTCGGGCCTTGCTGCCTCTTTGGGGGTGGAAAGTTTGAAGTACTTCCCTGGGCTTGGAAGGCTTTGGCAGGACCTTGACTACAAAGGCTTTGGCAAAATATTTTGCCATTCTTACTACTTCAGCCATGGACACTGGCTTGGCATTTTTAACCAGTGTGTCCAAGAGTTCGTTCATTCCCCGAATGAACCTGGCCATGAGTTGTTCTTCGTCTAGAGGTGGTGAATATTTGAGTAGAAGAGCAAAGGCCTGGTGATATTCCTCGATGGTTTTGCTCTCCTGCTTTAGCTCTAAGAATTCGTTCATTTTGGTTTCCAAAAATCTAGGAGGACAAAATCTCTTTCTTAGATAGGTTTTTAGATCATTCTAGGACTGAGTATTTCCGTCCAGACGGTTGGTGTCACAGTGGTTCCTCCATGCTACCCTGGCTGTTTCCACTATTTTCAGCCGGGCAAGAGCCATTTTGCTCCGCTCATTGTAGCCTATGACATCAAAATACTCTTCCATGGCTTCCACCCATTTCTCCACAGCCTCGCCCAGGTTCTCCCCTTCTCCTTTAAAGGGTCCTGGCTGAGTCCTATGAAGAGCCTTGCGAACATCAAGGTCAAGCTCGTCATCTTCAAAGACAGGGTCTGGCTGACGGCCACGGTTTCCTCGTCTCATGATTCTGTCAAAAAATTACATATTATTAAATTTTTATTTTGATATTATCCACGAGATCCTAAGACTTAAGAGGTTCGAAAAATAATTTCTTAAACAAGACAATGATCTTTTTGGAGATCTATGACATATGTCCGATAACAGATTTTTCTTTATCAGATCGTCTGTAAACAATCACTTATACAACAGGAAATCTTTCTCTGGAAAACATTTCTTTATTTATATAAAAGTTGCAATATGTACATAGAGTATGTACATAGAGCAGCTCGGCTCTCCAGAATTCAAAATCTCCTCGAGAGATGCATATGACGATGGTATTGGGCCATAGCCATGCCCTGATATAAACGACCACTTACTGACAAGGGAGCTATTATCTTCCATTTAGGAATAAAGCAACTAAAGAGTCTGTAGACTTGGCATGAAAGTCTGAAATTCTGAGGCGTCGAATGATATAGAATGACACCACGCACCATTTTCAGCTTTAACAGAATCATTACCAATGAGAGGTTCTGCCTTAACATTGCATGTCGGTCACAAGAGGCATGGACATACTGCCCTACAAACCACCTATGTTGTCGTCTCTCCACTGGGTTAGAAAAATGTAATTCCTCGAAATGGCTTGCGAGTCTTGCTCGGCTTGTTCGAGTTGAAGCGGAAGAGATGAGATGCTCGAAGGCGAATGTAGTCATATTTTTGAGACTGGGTGAGGCCGGGAATACCGGATAAGTATGGAACTTCTATCTATAATTTTCCAATTCAATTTATAAGTTTTCAATTTTTAAAGTTCATTCACATAGTATTAACAAGTGAAAAACATTTCTTTCCCAGATTTCTATTAAAAAAATTTAGGCAATTTCTGCTCTGATACCAATTGTGAGATCCCTCAGCCCCCTCCGCGCACCGAACTCCCGGTAGAGCTGACAGCGGAAGCAGTCCCCTCATGCGCAGGGCAGGGTTTCTCACTCGGGGTCTCGCCCACGAATGTCCGGGCACGAGACTAGGCTAGTGGTCACTCCGAAAACCGAAACCGAGAAAACTTCCCATGCCCGGAAAGCGGGGACGATTCCACCTTTTTGAATTTTTCTTAACGAGTTTTCTAACGAGATCAAAATCTAAACTATCCTCCACCTGAATAAACCAGATAGAAGGAAACTATCAATCACTGATATAATTTGATCATCTGAGCAATTCAACGCTTTTCTCCTAATCAAGATTAGGCACAACCGTTGATCCACTCAATCGAGAAATTTATTAGGACATTAACTATTTACTCGAAGCCTAGCATAATCCTAAGATTTTTCAGTTTGATTATTAAAACTCCATGATTCCAGCCTAACCCCATCCGGCCCATGGGTTAGCCACCACCCTACCACTGGAATCGATGGAACCAAACAAGTACTCACCCACCCATAATTGAAATGCCTTTCTTAACTTTAGCTTTAGAAAACAGATACGCACACACTCCTCTTTAAAACTTTAATAAAAACAATCCATTGACAAACAATTTACTGGTTACACATGTCATACTTCAAAATTTCCATTGAGTCTTTGTTTCTCACAAAATAGTATCACTCTGGACTCTCCGTTTTGAGACCAGCAAGTCAACAACGAGATCCAGTGATAGATTACAATAACATTGGTCTGTCATACAATATCTTCCTCGACATATGAATGGGTGTCCTCGACACCGTGAGCCCGTGCATCGCCTGGTCAGAACCCTCCAGGATCCTCCTTAGGTGTCCTGGCACTTTACTCAGGGACCGCTTCGTCGGCCCTCATCCATCGTACCGGAAGCGCACCATTTTAACCATATCGAGACTGGTCAAGACCTCGGCAGGCTTTGCCGTGTGAGCTGTCCCTCGAACACTACCCGCCAGCTGTTGCAACTGAACTTCCCTTAGATAAACATATATGCCAAATGCTCCCTCCAGCATTCTGGCATAAGACAGTCTTTTAAGAAAATAGGGTTTCTATGCAAGTTTATAGTTTTGATTTTGTTTGAATACCATGAATAAATCTTAAATCCATATCCCAATACTTCTAGATCCAGTCTGAATTCCAAACAGAATTTCTCGAATTCTGTTAACTTGATCCTCAGATCAAAATCAAAAGTCTTAACTTAGCTTCAGATTCGATGGGAGACTTGAGTACATTTTTCCTAAACTGGGCACATCGTCATTAACGAAGGGATTAGGTCTTGGTCAATAGTCTGAATCAGAGTTTGGGTGGTCTGGAAAGGTTCTTCCTAAACTATCTTTCTTGAAAGGTACTATTTCAATTTCTCTTTTTCTAAGTTTTGTTCGACGCTGCTTACAGATTTCTAAAACATGGATTTCTTAAAAGGAATAAAATAATCATTTATCTCGATCTCCGACTTCGATAGTTTAATTGAATTTTCTCATTACCATCTTAGTAAATATGAAACGGTAGGATTTCTTCTCACAGATTATCTACTTATTCATTTTTCTAATTTTTGCAAAAATCAAATAGAGGATTAAGGAGAACCCTTATTTAATTATAAAGATTCTATATGCATCTAATTATGCATAAAATTTGATTCTGATGAAAGTCACACTTTTATCATCATAAAAAAAATCATTTATGGTGAAAATCACTCTTTTAATAAAAAATATCTTTTATGCACCCATTTATGCTTAAAAACCATTTATGATGAAAATCACACTTTTAATATATAAAAAATATCTTTTATGCATCCATTTATGCATAAAAACCATTTATGATGAAAATCACACTTTTAATATAAAAATATATATTTTATGCACCCATTTATGCATAAAAATCATTTATGATGAAAGTAACACTTTTATAATAAAAATAATAATCTTTTATGCATACTTCTATGCATAAAAATCAAATATGATAAAAGTAACACTTTTATAAAAAATAATCTTTTATGCATACTTCTATGCATGAAAATCAAATATGCTAAAAGTAACACTTTTATGATTAAAAATAATAATCTTTTATGCATACTTCTATGCATGAAAATCAATTATGATAAAAGTAACACTTTTATAATGAAAAATAATCTTTTATGCATGCTTCTTTTATAATGAAAAATAATCTTTTATGCTTCTATGCATGAAAATCAAATATGATAAAAGTAACACTTTTATGATTAAAAAAAGCTACAGACTATTTCATGTCATGAAGAGCTAGGTTTTTCATGCCGTGAAATGGCCAGCAAGATTTAGCGCAAGATCTAGCGAATCACATTTTGCCATGTGGCATTCCCCAATTAAGATGGTCACCATGTCGACGGTTAGACCATAAAAAAAAAATCTTTCCCTTTTCTTGCACTTCACTCCTATTGATCTTCGAAATATGCATCTCAACTTTGTCGATTATGTTCATCGCGTGCGTATCATTAGCCCAACACTTCGCCACTTCCACTCCTCAGGTAGGGGATCATATGCTCTCATATGTTAAATGCTTCATCGATTCTCATCGTGCTTACTCACATGTTAAAGATTCATCAATCCTCCCCATGCTTGCAACCCTGCTAAATGTTTAATCGATTCTTCTCATGCTTACAATTGATCAAAGTTCTCTTATAATATCCTGCACTTGATTGCCTGACCTATTTGTTATTGCTTAAGATCACAATCACCAATGACAAATCGATCTCAAGTTGTGAAATAGCAGTCTGCTATTTCGTGTTCTCTTTTTGCATTTAAATGATTGAATTCCAAATGTCACAGGAATTCCCTCTTTTATCATAAAATAATTTTATCTAAAATTTATCTTTTCTTTAATAAAAATATCTATTATTTCAAATATGCCAAGAATTCCACTTTTACCATTTAAATGATTGAATTCCAATTGTCATGGGAATTCCTCTTTTATCATTTAAATTTTCTCATGCATAAAATAAATTTATCTAAAATTTCTTTTTAAATTACATATTCATTATTTTAATATACCAAAATTTCTGTTTTTCCATTTAATTACATGGATCTCCATCATCATGGGAATTCCTCTTTTTGCATAAAAATAAAAATACCAAAAATTTCTCTTTTCTTTAATTAATTATTTATGCATAAATTCTAAAATTTAGTTTTCCATAAATGTGATGAAAATCATTCTTTTAGCATAGGATGACCAATCCTAGAATATGGTAGGAAGTCCTCTTTTCACATTATGCATAAAAATGAGCTGTGTATTAATTTCTAAAAATTTTACCATAGCTTCGCTGCTGGTATTACTGATAATTTTTACCATAGCTGCTGGTATTACTGATAATTTTTAATATTTCTAGAAAGAATAAGACTTTGTAATACAATTATGATAGAATACTATCCTTAGACTTAAATCCAATTTATGGAATTAAATCATAATTTTACCGTAATTTTATTAGTATAAAAGCATAAAAAAGCTATTTTCTTAACCTCTAGCTTAACAAGCTGAGATTGATTTTGAATTAAGAATTTATCAATGAGAAGTATTCATTTGCTAAAGAATTAGTAATAGTAATGACTATTTTTTTAGGGAGAGAGAGATATAGATAAAAAGCATCCTAATTAAGCATAAAAACTAAGTTTTTTTGTTAGTAATCATTAGAATTCTTATAGAAAGCTTGATTTGTATTGAAAACAATTAATTTGAAAAGCTTAAGAGGGGTTGAGAAGTGAAATCTTTTGAGAATATTAATGAAAACCATGAAATTACTTCTTACCTCTTGATTTGGCTTGCTTCTTTATCTTAGAAGGAAGCCCCCAACCAATGAATTGGTTTAGTATGTTGAGAAGAAAGCTCCAAGGATTGTTGAAGAGAGAGAGAAGCTCCAATATCTCCAAAAGTAGAGGATTTTTAAGAGATAATAGAAAATACTTGCATGTTATAGTTCACAGATTTTTTTACAAAAGACTAAGGATCTATTTATAGGTGAGGGAGGCCACTAACCAAGTCCAACTAGGTTCTAGAATTTTCCAGGTTCAGTTTGACTCAGTTTGGACAAGATTTGGACCAGTTTGGCTCCCTTTTTGATTTGGTTTGATCCACGAGAGAGGAGAGATAAAAAATATCACAATTTTTTTGAATGAAAAACTGGCGCCTACCTCAAGAGTCCCCCTCTCCTTACCAAGGTGTCAAAAATGTATCATTATTCCAAAATATCTCATTTTTTAGTAATATCTCATAGTTTTTAACTAATAAACCTTGTACTCAGTCAACTCTTCATTTTATGTGAGCATTTACTCATTTTTGGGCATTTTCTTTTATTCTTTGGATTTAACTCATCTCAACACTTGGATTAATCCAATTGGCCCATTGGAACCTTAATTGGACCATAATCCAAATTTTTTTAAAAGTGTAGACCCTTAGGCTAAGGTCTTTTATACACATTTTCAATTAATTTCAAATGTACATTGAAAAGTTCTTTTTGAATTTTTGTTTCAGAGGAATCCATTTTAGACACTAGGAGGATTTTTATATTCAAAGATATCTTAATTTAAGATTATCTCTCTCTAGACTTTTTCTCTCTCTAGGCCAAAATAGGGTAAAACAAGATCTTTCTTCTATTTTAGAGAGGGGAATAATTACAAGAATAGAAGGGGAGGTTCTTACACCTTTACACCTTAAAAGCTAGAGGGAAGAACATGTGAGGTGGAATCATGAGGCAATCTATGATGTGAAATTGTGAGGTCGAAGGCATGACATGGAATCATGAGGTCAAATCATGAGATTGAGTTGTGAGGTAGGATCATGAGATCGGGTCATTAGGTAGGATCATGAGGTACAAGACACTTCGAAGGTGCAAGACAATCCATGAGAGGTGGGTCATGAGGTACTCAAAGATACATGATGTGGGTTGTGAGAGGTGCGAGGTGATCCGTGAGGTGGGTCATGAGGTTCTTAGAGATCGTGAAGTGAGAAATCCGTGAGGTAAAGGAAACCTGTGAGAGGTGAGATCATGAAGCGATCTATGAGGTGAGATAGCAATCCATGATGTGGGATTGTTAGGCGCGATCTGTGCGATTAGAGGCAATCCATGAGGTGAGATCGTGAAGTGATCCATGAGGTATGTCATGAGGTGCTCAAAGATCATGAAGCGATCCATGAGGTGGGATTATGAAGTTGGGTCAAAAGGTGGGATCATGAAGCTGGGTCATGAGGCCGGTTCATGAGGTCATCTCATAAGGTCAAATCATGAGGTCGGGTTGTGAGGTGCAATCCATGAGGTGAGATTGTGAAGTGTGATTTGTTGAGATGAGGGGTGATTCATGAGGTGAAATTTGTGAGGTTGTGAAAGGTGATCAGAGACTGTGAGATTGTCTATAATTAGAGAGGTGAGTCACGTGGTGGACATAAGTCTTCACATGTCAGTAGTAGCATGGCTGGTCATGAGGTGGGTCACCTGGAAGAGCGATTGGGTCATGAGGTGGGTCGCGCCTCGAGGGAGGTGACATGGCTTGTCTCATCGTGTGAAGGAGACAAGTGGTATGGAAATAAAGAAGATAAGGCTCCACCATGGAACCAATGAAGTAGGTCTCAATAACACTTCCTCTCCTTTAATTAATTAATATATTCAAGGCAAGCTCAGCTAAGTTACATGTAGTGAACAGAGAAGCGCAAGCAGGAGAATCAAGTCGATAGATATCCAAGCAAGCAGGAGAATCAAGTCGGTAGATATCCAAGCAAGATTAGCTAAGTTATAGGTTGTGATGAACAAATGTTATAGCCTACTGCACCTCCCAAGAGAACTCCAAACATTCACCAATGGAACAAGCAGGCAAACAACAACCATCATCATAAGGTACTTACCATGATCCGAGCTGACGTCCCTTGAGGCTCTCCAAGCTCGCTCTTGTAGAAGCTCCAATCCTCTTATCTCCATCTCCACTGTGTCACCGCCGAGTCGCTTGCACCATAATGCAAGGCAACCATCCTCTCACTCTCCCACGCCTAAGCATAGAAGAGGCACATGCACTAGAGTATGCTCTCTCTCTCTCACACACACACATACATAAGACTCGACAAGAGCTCTCATAACACAAAGGAGGATTGTGTCTTTTCATTATGAGAAATTGCCTTATAAACAACTGGCCCTTATTCAAACTTAGGTGCCAAAACTTACTAACTAAAGCCTTGGTTGGCCAGTATCTCATAATGTACAACCTTTATAGTGCAGTTACATAACACTTATGTTAACCCTTCCGATTAACATCATTTTTCCAAGCATGGTCACGCTTCTTGTAACTTATCCTTTTGTAACCACACAAAGAGCTTATTGATAAAAGAGATATGGGATGACCGAGTTTACAACTTATGTAATGCCGGTCGTAGGAATGAGATGTACATAGAGCTAAAAAGCTAGTTTTGGCCCCCCATTGTAAATGCGCAACTGGCCATTGTAAAAATGAGATCATGTATATAAGACATTTTATGGAACATGAAAAGGGACAATCCCATTTGTCTCAATTGAGTTTCTCTCTCTCTCTCTCTCTCTCTCTCTCTCTCTCTCTCTCTCTCTTGAGCTTGTGGTTGCTTGCTTGTGTTGTATATGCTTGCTTGATTGATTGTTCTGTATGCATGTTAGGGATGGTGTTAATCTAGCTTCTCTACTCCTCTCCCTTCTCTTGTCTCTCTACCACGATCCCTCTTGCATGCATGTTGGCATTGAGTGAAGGTAGAGCTTCCCATAGCTCCCTCCTTCTTTTCTCTTCACTCACCTAGCTTGTGAATCTCCACTTGGGTGACACAAGTGGTGGTGGTGGAGTGAGCCCCTAGCGGCCTCACATAGGGGAGTTAACTCTCATTAGGATTGGCTAAGTGCTAATCTCCGAATCGGCCCTTGCATGGTTTGTTTCTCTTCTTCTCTCCCTCTCTTGAATACTTTAATCATCTAATTAATATAAATTTATTAGGTTTCCTTATGTATTCTAGGTATCAATAGGTAGCTAGGAGTAGCTCTGGCCCCCCATAAAAATAAAAATTCAAAAAAATGTTTGGGAGACACCTAAATCTGTAGGAATCATAGGAGAAAAGTGGGCAAAAATTACATTCTAATGCAATCATGAGAAGTGAACGCCTGTTCCATTCATAGTGAATGGCCATGGTAAGTTTGCCACACCTGCTCCATTATCTTGGGCATATCTTTTGATATCTCCAGCCATTAATTTGGCAGTGGGCATCAAAAAGGGAATAAATTGCATTGATTAAGCATAAATTATATTAAACAAGGGGTATAGTTGCACTATCACAAAATATTTGTAGGTGGCTGTTGTAAGACCTACAGCATTAAAAATCTCTGAAAACTAGAAGTGAACGCCCCTACCATTTATAACGATGGTCATGTGCTTCATCTGAATGCACAGCTGTTCCTTCTCTAAAGCGTACGCTCGTGGCAACTTGCCAAGCATGTTCCCTTTTCCTGGCCACGTCCATTCCATCTCTTTTGCCCCAACAAAGCATATGCCTGTGTCATATTTGCGACACCCGTACCATCTCCCTTTTGAAGCCTTACGCCCATGGCAACCTTGCCACGCCTGTAGCATCTACTTGCCACGCTCGTCTCAACTCTTCCATGCCCGCACCTTCATGATTCACAAGCGTACATATGTTCCTTATCTAAAGCCATGCCTATGTCATCTTCTTTCTGAGAAGCATATGCATGTGTCTCAACAAAGTGTACACCCGTACCATCTTGAAGCGTATGACAAATTCATCATGAATAGTACTTTGATTCACAAGAAATTCAAGTACAATGAGGGTCGTATAAAATTTATAAAATTAAATTATTAAACTTTTACAAGCTCTCTAAGATGAATTTTCTACAAAATATCAAAAGAAATTCAACCGTTAAAATTGTAATTTGACAATATGTCCACATTTTATACGTATTTTTCTAACTTTTAACCGTTGGATCTTCAACACCATTCCCAAAAAAACACAAAAAAATAGAAATTCCACACATTCATGCACCTACGTTTGGGAAAATTGGTGCAAAACAACCCTCTTTTTGACGATATAAACTCTCCTAATGCTCCTTTGCTCATAAGGTCAGACCCATCGGTCAACACAACTTACAGGCAAACGGTGCTAGTCTTTGACATCACCAGTGAGAGTTAAGACCATCCCAGCATGGGATAAGATACTCCTGACCTCGAGACACGAGAACTTGAGGCTTAGTGTATGGATAGACCACTTGTCCAGGAGCAAGACCCTACCTCTCCTACACATTCACAAAGAAGCCTTACTTTCGAGGCTCCGAAACTTTATCCTGGGAAAGTCACAATCAGATGACGAGCCACATCCTAGGGTGAGAGGTATGGAAAACCAACAGGAAAGAGAGCCCACGCCATCTCTAGATCCTAGAGCGGAAATAGGGCAAAGTGAGAGCCATCAAACCCAGACTCATCCACCAGTCTAAAGGGCCATGCTAGGGTTGGCCGATTCATACCGAGCCCAAAGACTATACTAAACCCAAGGCCAAATCCAGTTGCCCAAGGGCCCGAAACATCGTATCAGATAGAAAGGGCATACCCAGCCCCATCATATCAGCTTGGGCCACCTGTATATCAGCAATACCCACCTTGGGGAGCATACCCCCAGGATACCACATGGGGCCACATGAGGCACATCATCCCAATCCTCCCATGAGACAAGGACCCCCGATGGTCTACTATCTGCCTGGCCCTACTCCTCCACCCATTGTTCCCCCCAACCAGCACCCGTCCGCTCCAGCCATGGTAGGGCCAACACCTAAAATTTTGAGAATAGCCATGGAAATAGAGAGGGGAAGGCTGATGGCATCACTCCCCTAGCACCAACTCAGCTAGTACAAGGACCGAGACTAAAGAGAAACAAACCTGCAAACATCTCAAAACTGATCACACTAAGTTTGATGGGTCTAGAGATCCCATACCACACTTAGAGATGTTTAACCAAATTTGCAAAGTCTTCGACCATGTGGATGACCAAGTCAAGGTGAGTTCCTTTGGCCTTACCCTCAATGGTAAAGCTAACCAATGGTTTAGGTCCTTGAAAACAAAAGATAAGGCCACCTTCAAAGCCTTGAAAGAGGCCTTCAAGGTTGGATATTCTTGTCAATGAACCAGATGGAGTCCTGTTAATGATGAGCAACTACATAATGTTAAACAAAAGGATGGTGAAACCATTCGAGATCACATCAACAGGGTCAGAAATCTCCACTCACGTTATAGTGCCAGAGACAAGTTCTTTGATGTGAAAGGCTAATTGGGAGATTTGTGGAAGGCCTAGAGGGAATGTACCCCTACACAATTCTTTGTATACCTTGACACATACCTCCTTCTTCGAGCAATGCTGCAGGAGTGCTATGGACTTCAAGGACAACTTCAAGGAAACACATTCCTGAGAACTCCACGAAGCCTCATTCAAGATCACCAACACCAAATTTGAAGGAAAGAGCAAGGAGGCCACCTCTGGACAACAGGTCGAGTAGTTGGCCGTGCATTAATGCAGCAAATGACCCAACATTGGAGAGCCGGAATTGGGTTGGCCAACCCCATCTCTATCCTAAGAGGGAGCTAGTATGGTGCCTGATTTGTCGAGCTAACCATACTAGCACATAGTTTCCACATTTGCGACCCCACCCTCTATTGCTGCACATATTGCCAAAGATGGGGCAATCATGAAATCACAAACTGCTATTAGCAAAGGGCTGGTCAAGCCCGTGCTCTACCTCAAGCCCTGCCAACAAACCCAAGGCAAACTAGCTAGCCTTGCCAGCACCTACACTTCACAATGTACCTCAACTAGGGCAAGAAGTGGCCCAGAGAGGAATTCTTAGGGTACCAAAAATGCCCTTACCACCCCTAGTTCTCCCACCTCAACCCCCATTGCCACGAGTCACACATGTTTTGTCAACTAACCCTGACAAAAAAATTTGAAGAAGGGGACGAGGGGGAGGTTCCTGAAGGTCCTACCTAACGAGCCTCTAGAGCCAAACAATCCACCCTCTAAAATTCTAAGCCACTATGTGATGGAGGGCAACCAAATGTTCCCAATATACTTAGCCGCCCTTCCACGAGGCTGGTACATGAATACAATGGCTAAACGACCACCCATGTAATGCTACCGTTGCGCAGGATCTCACCGAGTGGTTGAGTGTCCAATCAAAAAAGGGCTGGCAAGTACCTCTATAGGCACTTTTGCATTAACCCCTTTATGCATTGGGTGTGGGAGACCACATGTATAAGGATTGTCCGCTAAGACTAGGGACAATAGAAAAAGCTCCTGAAGCTAATCCCAGCACTAGCATTAACTTGCTGAGTGTAAGAGATGGTTTCATCCATATGGTCTCTCTCTCAATGTCATGAGCTAGATTGCAAAATAAACAGAGGGCCACAGTTCACACTATAGCAGAGGCATCAACGTCATGAGCTAGATTGCAAAATAAACAGAGGGCCACAGTTCACACTATAGCAGAGGCATCAACCTCATGAGACCAAGGACACACAAAGGTCTTATCTTCAAAGAATGTCCTTTAAAAAAGCACGAGCAACTAGATGCTCTAGAAAGAAAACCATGAAAATCTACAAAGGGGATAGCCGGGTAGTTTTCAAGAGTGGTTCAAAAGATGGCACAACCACCCATGCATCAACTCTTCATCAGAAAATGAACATCTGCTACCTTCATCCACTTGAGCTAGGGAACCAATTGACACTAACTTGCTCCCTAAAAATCTTGCCGAATACCCCAATTCCATCGAGGAAAAGGAAAGGCTCTTGGCAGCCCAAGAATTGGTCAAGGACTGCCAAGCTCAAATAGAAGATGGCCTTTAACTGCTTACCTAAAGCCATTATCTTTGGTCTCCAACATGAGACCTATTGAAGTGGTCCAGGTATATAATAGAGGGTTCCCAAACTAGTCACCCCCTCATAGGTCAACACAAGCAGTAGCACCCACTGTGACATTTACCCCCCACTAGGGAAACTGGGTAACTAAATATCTCAAAAACTTGGGGGATGACCATCTCAAAAGAACAGACACAGAGGTCCCCATCCAAATAGGTCATCTCTCTTTCTTCCTCTCTTCTCAGATCGAGATCCCCATTGGCACCTTGCTTCAAGGTAGCCCAAGCTTATGGAAGGATCTAAAAGATTGGATGGAGAGACGCCTCAAGGTAGACATGCAAGAATCCGTAGAGCTAGATAGCTCTAATAAGACAAAGGAAGATGAACTCATTAAACCCTACAAGAGCACTAGCACCCCCATAGTTTGAGTCAATAATCTCAGACAATATTTTGAAGGTGATGAACTCAATGCTACAGTGTCGATAACCTTCGACAGCCTCCAGGTCATTGCAATCCTCGATGAGGGGGTAGGAGTGAGCATTGTTACCATACAATGATGGGAAAAATGGGGAGAACCCACCATGGATGACACAACATTATTGGTAAAAATCACTGAGTGACAGAGCCATCACTACACCCATTGATCTATTGAAGGATTTAAAAATAAAGATCTTGGGAACCACCTTGCGCCACACCTTTATGGTGATGAACTTCGACCATAGCCAGTTTCATATGACTCCATCCTTGGATGACCTTTCATGAGGGAAACTAAGATGATACACGATTTGGATACCAACCATATCTACATTGAGAGGAAAGATCGGACAGTTAAGATCAACCCACACACGTGGAAGGTACATCCAATGAGCGGCATACCCTTTGCAGAGGACTCAGTAAAGACTACTAGATCCATTGCAGTCCACCTATGTCAAACGTGCCATAAAATAATAGATGATGAAAAGGATAATGAGGAATGTGCACCTCTTTTGTGAAAAGATGCAGGGGAGAAGAGCGCTTGAGCTCTTGCAAGCACACACACACTCACAAACCCCTAAAAGAGAACACACAAGGTGAGACGCTGAAAATCTTCTTCTTCTTCACACAACACTCAACACACCATATACAAAGATAAGAGTACACACTATATGAAAAGGTACTCAACCAAATACATAATGGGATTCTCTATAGTGTAAACCCAACTAAATGAGCTGGCATTATAACTATGCCAGTCTCTAGAATGGCTGTCACATAGCCTGTCATCCCACTGGGTTGCATATCACCCACATGATCTCACCAACCATGCCATTGGTATAAGAGTGGGGCCTATCCCCTAGGCGGGTCAGTCTCAGTGTCCACTGCCTCACTAGATGAGTTGGATATCTCAACACTCCCCCTCGAGCTCAACTCCATCTCATGTACACCCAAGCGAAGCCCTGAATTTGCAAAGCTTCTCGGTACCCAATGCTTTGGTGAAGATGTTAGCTATCTGATCCTGTGTGCTGACATAAACAAGGTCAACGTCTCCTGCCAAGACCTTCTCTCTGACAAAATGGTAGTGGACCTCTATATGCTTCGTGCGAGCATGAAAAACTGGGTTCCTGGCTAATTGTATACTGCTAATGTCACACAAAATGATAACTTGTCACTGATAGACCCAAATCTCCAAGTAACTTTCTCAACCAAGCTACCTCACATGCTGCCATAACAGCACCTCTGTACTCGGCCTCTCTGTACTGGATAGAACAACCGTAGGCTGCTTCTTGCTGCTCCAAGTCACAGCAGCAGCACTCCCCAAAGAAAACATGAAGCCGCTAGTAGATCTTCTATCTGAGATACTACCAGCCCAATCAGCATCTGTGTACCCATGTACACATATCTCTGTCCTAGTTTCATAAAATAGTCCACAATGCAAAGTAGACCTCACATACCTCAGTATGTGTCTCAATGCATCCAAATGTAGCTTCCGTAAAAACCTGCATAAACTGACTCACCAACCCAACAGCATAGCTCAAATCTGGTCTGGTGATCGTCATGTACATCAAGCTTCCTACTATGTGCCTATACATAGTAGGATCCTCAAAAATCTTTCCTCAATTTGCACTCAACTTGCCATTCTCATCCAATGGCACTGAGATAGACTTACGGCCTATCATACCATACTTGGACAACATGTCCAAGCCATACTGTCTCTGCAGTAATCCAATACCATGTGGTGACCTAATCACCTCAATGCCGCCCAAGAAATATCTGAGCTCTCCCAGATCCTTCATCTCAAACTTATGTCTAAGCAAGATATTTACATCAAAGATCTCTGCATCATGGTCCCCTGTAATGATCAAGTCATCTACATAGATGACAACAAGCATAACCCCTCTATCACTGTGTCTCACATATAGCGAGAAATCTGCATTGGCTACATGAAAGCCAATAGTGACAAGATATTCAAAAATCTTGTTCGACCATGCTCTTGGTGCTTGTTTTATGCCATACAAGCTTTCTTCAACCTGCAAACATGCTCGGGGTGACTCACATCCTCATAACCAGGTGGCTGCAACATATACACCTCTTCCTGCAAATCCCCATGCAAGAATGCATTCTTTATATCCATGTGATGCTAAGATCATTGCTTTAACGCAGCCACTGCTATCACAACTCTCACTGTTGCCATCTTGGCAACAACTGGGCTGAAAGTTTCCTCATAATCAATGCCATAGTTCTGTGCATATCCTTTGGCTACCAATCTAGCCTTGTACCTGCTTATGCTTCCATCACTGTTATGTTTTACTTTGTACAGCCACTTGCATCCAATGGCTTTCTTGCCAGGCAATTGCACTAAATCCCAAGTCTCATTTCCATATAGTGCATCCATCTCCTTATCCATAGCTTTCTCCCAACACACATTTCTAATAGCCTCATCAATGCATATGGGCTCTACAACCTGCACAACCTTTGCCATGTATGCATAGTGATGTGCCACATAACCATCATAGGTAAACCTCTGCACATGATTCTTCACTCTCCCAGATCTTCGCATCATTGTATTCATGGCTTCCATAGCCTTCTTTACACCAGATGTTCTCATAGCTGGTATCCCAAGTTCCTCATCAAGGCTCATCTCTGAGCCACTAGACTCTCCACCATCAACATGATAATGCCCTGCAAAAATGTCAGGCATACTAAGGGGCTCAACCACTTTCTCTTTGCCTTTATGTAATCACATTTGCAGGATTGGTATTATGAAGCAGCCTGCCACTCCATAATCTATCAACGGAACCACTAGATGAGGACTCTCCTGGTCCACTCAAAGACTGTGATTGCTATCTTGCATTCTGTGCAACCACATTTCCACTCACATCAGCCCCAATAGCTTCTTTTTCAGCAGCATACTAGCTGCTCATCTCATAAAAAACAACATCCCTGCTTACCCTCAACTCACATGTAGAAGGGTTATAACACCTGTATCCTTTTTGCTCAAGGGAATATCCAATAAACACACATTTTTCAGCTTTTGGATCCAGCTTAGTTCTCAGCTCATCTGGCACATACACATATGCAATGCATCCAAAGACTTGTAGTCCGTAGAGCTAGATAGCTCTAATAAGACAAAGGAAGATGAACTCATTAAACCCTACAAGATCACTAGCACCCCCAGACAATATTTTGAAGGTGATGAACTCAATGCTACATTGTCAACCTTCGACAGCCTCCGGGTCATTGCAATCCTGGATGGGGGGGGTAGGAGTGAGCATTGTTACCATACAATGATGGGAAAAATGGGGAGAACCCACCATGGATGACACAACATTACTGGTAAAAATCACTGAGTGACGGAGCCATCACTACACCCATTGATCTATTGAAGGATTTAAAAATAAAGATCTTGGGAACCACCTTGCACCACACCTTTATGGTAATGAACTTCGACCAACAACCAGTTTCATGTGATTGCATCCTTGGTGGACAACCTTTCTATGAGGGAAATAAGATGATCCACAATTTGGATACCAACCATATATACATTGAGGAAAGATCGGATAGTTAAGATCAACCCACACACGTGGAAGGTACATCCAATGAGCGGCATACCCTTTGCAGAGGACTCAGTAAAAACTACTAGATCCATTGCAGTCCACCTATGTCAAACGTGCCATAAAACAATAGATGATGAAAAGGATAATGAGGAATGTGCACCTCTTTTGTGAAAAGATGCAGGGGAGAAGAGAGCTTGAGCTCTTGCATGCACACACACACACACCCACAAACCCCTAAAAGAGAACACACAAGGTGAGATGGTGAAAATCTTCTTCTTCACACAACACTCAACACACCATATACAAAGATAAGAGTACACACTATATGAAAAGGTACTCAACCAAATACATACTGGGGTTCTCTATAGTGTGAACCTAACTAAATGAGCTGGCGTTATAACTATGCCAGTCTCTAGAATGGCTATCACACAGCCTGTCATCCCATTGGCCACATATCACCCATGATCTCACCAACCATGCCAGTGGTGTAAGTGTGGGGCTTATCCCCTAGGCGGGTCAGTCAGTGTCCACCACCGCCTCGCTAGATGAGCTCGATATCTCAACACTCCCCCTCGAGCTCAACTCCATCTCATGTACACCAAGCGAAGCCCTGAATCTGCGGAGCTTCTTTGTACCCAATGCTTTGGTCAGTCAGTGTGGGGCTTATCCCCTAGGCGGGTCAGTCAGTGTCCACCACCGCCTCACTAGATGAGCTCGATATCTCAACACTCCCCCTCGAGCTCAACTCCATCTCATGTACACCAAGCAAAGCCCTGAATTTGCGGAGCTTCTCTGTATCCAATGCTTTGGTGAAGATGTTAGCTTCCTGATCCTGTGTGCTGACATAAACAAGGTCAACGTCTCCTGCCAAGACCTTCTCTCTGACAAAATGGTAGTGGACCTCTATATGCTTCGTGCGAGCATGAAAAACTGAGTTCTTGGCCAATTGTATACTGCTAATATTGTCACAGAAAATGACAACTTGTCTATCCACCGATAGACCCAAATCTCCAAGTAGCTTTCTCAATCAAGCTACCTCACATGCTGCCATAGTAGCAGCACCTCTTTACTCGGCCTCTGTACTGGATAGAGCAACGGTAGGCTGCTTCTTGCTGCTCCAAGTTACAGCAGCACTCCCCAAAGGAAACATGAAGGCGCTAGTAGATCTTCTATCTGAGATACTACCAGCCCAATCAGCATCTGTGTACCCATGTGTACACATATCTCTGTCCCAGTTTCATAAAATAGTCCACAATGCAAAGTAGACCTCACATACCTCAGTATGCATCTCAATGCATCCAAATGCGGCTTCCGTGGAACTTGCATAAACTGACTAACCAACCCAACAGCATAGCTTAAATCTGGCCTGGTGATCCTCATGTAGATCAAGCTTCCTACTATGCGCCTATACATAGTAGGATCCTCCAAAATCTTTCATGAATCTACACTCAACTTGCCATTCTGATCCAATGGCAGTGAGATAGGCTTACAACCTGTCATACCATACTTGGACAACATGTCCAAGACATACTGTCTCTGCCGTAATCCAATACCATGTGGTGACCTAATCACCTCAATGCCCAAGAAATATCTGAGCTCCCCCAGATTCTTCATCTCAAACTTCTGTCTAAGCAAGATCTTGACATCAAAGATCTCTGCATCATGGTCCCCCGTAATGATCAAGTCATCTACATAGATGACAACAAGCACAACCCCTCTATCACTATGTCTCACATATAACGAGAAATCTGCATTAGCTACATGAAAGCCAATAGTGACAAGATATTCAGAAATCTTGTCCGACCATGCTCTTGGTGCTTGTTTTAAGCCATACGAGGCTTTCTTCAACCTGCAAACATGCTCGGGGTGACTCACATCCTCATAACTAGGTGGCTGCAACATATACACCTCTTCCTGCAAATCCCCATGCAAGAATACATTCTTTACATCCATCTAATGTAAATACCATTGCTTTGATGCAGCCACTGCTATCACAACTCTCACTGTTTCCATCTTGGCAACTGGGCTGAAAGTTTCCTCACTGTTGCCATCTCACTGTTGCCATCTTGGCAGCTGGGCTAAAAGTTTCCTCATAATCAATGCCATATGTCTGTGCATATCCTTTGGCTACCAATCTAGCCTTGTACCTGCTTATGCTTCCATCACTGTTATGTTTTACTTTGTACACCCACTTACATCCAATGGCTTTCTTGCTAGGCAATTACACTAAATCCCAAGTCTCATTTCCATATAGTGCATCCATCTCCTCATCCATAGCTTTCTCCCAATACACATTTCCAATAGCCTCATCAATGCATCTGGGCTCTACAACCTGCACAACCTTTGCCATGTATGCATAGTGATGTGCCACATAACCATCATAGGTAAACCTTTGCACAGGATTCTTCACTCTCCTAGATCTTCGTAGCTTTGCATTCATGGCTTCCATAGCCTTCTTTACACCAGGTGTTCTCATAGGCTGGTATCCCAAGTTCCTCATCAAGGCTCATCTTTGAGCCACTAGACTCTCCACCATCAACATAAGAAGACCCTCCACCATCAACATAAGAAGACCCTGCAGAAATGTCAGGCATACGAAGGGGCTCAACCACTTTCTCTTTGCCTTTATGTGATGTACTAATCACATTTGCAAGATTGGTATTATGATGCAGCCTGCCACTCCATGATGGTTTATCAACTGAACCACTAGATGAGGACTCTCTTGGTCCACTCAAAGACTGTGATTGCTGACTTGCATTCTGTGCAACCACATTTCCACTCACATCAGCCCCAATAGCTTCTTTTTCAGCAGCATACCAGCTACTCATCTCATCAAAAACAACATCCTTGCTTACCCTCAACTCATGTGTAGCAGGGTTATAACACCTGTATCCCTTTTGCTCAAGGGAATATCCAATAAACATACATTTTTCAGCTTTTGGATCCAGCTTAGTTCTCAACTCATCTGGCACATGCACATATGCAATGCATCCAAATACTTTCAGTCCATAGAGCTAGATAGCTCTAATAAGACAAAGGAAGATCAACTCATTAAACCCTACAAGATCACTAGCACCCCCATAGTTTGAGTCAATAATCTCAGACAATATTTTGAAGGTGATGAACTCAATATTTTGAAGGTGATGAACTCAATGCTACATTGTCGATAACCTTCGACAGCCTCCAGGTCATTGCAATCCTGGATGGGGGGGTGGGAGTGAGCATTGTTACCATACAATGATGGGAAGAATGGGGAGAACCCACCATGGATGACACAACATTACTGGTAAAAGTCACTGAGTGACGGAGCCATCACTACCTTTCGTGCCTTGGTGTTAGTTTCATACAGCTTCACCAAGGTGTCCCATGCCTCCTTGGGTAACTTGGCATCCTGTATATGCCCAATCATGGTGTCATGTATGCTAATAGAAAGTCAATACAAGACTTTTCTTGCTCCTGGATTCCAATCCTTGTATTCTTTTACATCTGCAGTAGTTAGATTAATCTCTGGTATCTCTGATGCCTCCTCATGTTCACCTTCAAAGTATTCCCAATAGCCTTTTCCCACCAGAAAATTTGTCAATCTAAACCTCCAAGCATGGAAGTTGTTCTTGTCAAGCTTCTCTGTAAAAATCTGGTTAATTCCATCATTTTACTACTGCAAACTCATGAAAAACAACTGTAAGATTCCTCCCTACCCTCTCAAGATGTCGAGCATCTTCCTCGATAATCAAATCCCTCTTCAGAAATATAAAAGATCTTGTTTCTACCAGTTTTGGCCTAGAGAGAGAAAATATTCTAGAAAGAGAATATTCAGATTTTAAATATTTTTGGATAGAAAAATATCTCATCTTATTAAAATAAGTTCCCTTGAAACAGAAGTTCAAAAAGATTTTCAGAAGGTGCATTAGAAATTAAGTATAATCTGTTCAAGAAGCATTATCCTGGGGGTGAAGATTTTTTCAAAATTTTAAATTAAGGTTCCTATGGACCAATAAGATTCATCCAAATGTAGGGAGAAGATAAATGAAGAAATAAAAGAAAAATCCCCCAAAAATGAGTAAATACTCACATAAGATGAAGAGTTGACTAAGGACAAGGTTAATAGTTAAAAAAGAGAGATATTTAGGTGAAATGATGCATTTTTGACACCTCTGCATGGGGGAATTTCCCTCATGAAGGAGGTGCCTATTTCACATGCTTGAATAAGTTTTAAACTCCCAAATAATGGGATATTTTTATCTCTCCTCTCTCCTGTTTCAACTAGATTCAAAAAGTGAGAAAAACTGACCTAAAAATGGTTAAAAATTGACCAAACTGATCTGGAAAATTCTAGAATCAGTTGGCTTGGTTAGAAGCTCACTTTTTCCTATAAATAGAAGCCCTCCCCTTTGTTAAAACTTAATAGTGTTTTTCACTGTTACCCTGTCTCTCCCAAGTGCCAAAAACAGTGAATTGTATTCATAATTCATTAGTTTTTGACCTTCCCTCTTCCAAAAGATTGGTGGCCACTCTTGTCTCAAACAAGAGTTGAACCCTCAAACCATCAAGCCAAAGGAAAGCTCTCAAATTCATTAGCAAGTTGGTGATTCTTCTCTTTTCCATTTATTTTATGGTTTTTAAGGTTTTTGTCTTCTCTTTTCCATTTATTTTATGGTTTTTATGGTTTTTTATACTTTTTGTCTTCTCTAAAATTGCAAGTGATGTTATGCCTCATTGCAAAAGGCATTCCCCTGTTTTCTCTAGTAAATCCAACCATTCTCTATCCTAGGTGAATGATTAACGATTAAAGTCAAGTTTTTTATAATGTTTGTCTTAAATAAGTAGAAAAATATTTACTTTAGAATAATTTCAATACTCTTGGTGCACTTTTAATTAATTTTAGAGACTTAAAAATTGAAAGATGGTCAGCCATACAAAGGAGGTTATGGTAAAATTTTTAAAAATTAGTGAAATAAATTTAATCTTTTATTATTCTAAAAGAGTAATCCTTATGGTTTCTATATTCTAAAGTATCATTTTCATGCATAGAAAATGCATTTTGATTATTTGTATAAAAGAAAATTAGTATTATTATAAAAGTATTACTTTCATTATATTTGATTTTTATGCATAAAAGATTATTTTTTTAATTATAAAAGTGTTACTTTTATCATATTTGATTTTCATGCATAGAAATATGCATAAAAGATAAATTTTTATTATAAAAGTGTTGCTTTTATCATATTTGATTTTTATGCATAAAAGTATGCATAAAAGATTATTTTTTTATTATAAAAGTGTTACTTTTATCATATTTGAATTTCATGCATAGAAGTATGCATAAAAGATTAATTTTTATTATAAAAGTGTTATTTTTATCATATTTGATTTTCATGCATAGAAGTATGCATAAAAAATTATTTTTATTATTATAAAAGTGTTACTTTTATCATATTTGAATTTCATGCATAGAAGTATACATAAAAGATATTTTTTAAATATAAAAGTATTACTTTGCTTCCAAGATGAGGTTTTCACATCGTGAAATGGTCGCTTTCCCTTATTCATGCAATTGGTGATAGCTTAGATGGTCCTATATGCTCAGTCCAAATCCAAAAATTATGCATGCATAGGAATAGATACTGAGCTCATGAAACATCTGTTGTTAAATTTGCAGCAATGTGATGAGCTATGGTGGATCAAATGCTAGAATCAACATCATTAGAAAAGAGATTAGATGATAATTAAGATGTGATTAGTGATTAGTGATAATTAAGATATAATTAGTGAGAAATTATCTGATAGCTTAATGTAGGCATAAATAATCAAAAACCAGCAAACTTAATAAGCTGACACAGAACACTCATGTGAAGAGGAAGAGAATGAGATGTACGTGTTGCTTCCACCTCCTGACTTTAGTGAAAACTGGATGCATGTACTTGTCACCATAGATGTATTACCCCCCCAGAGAAACAAAGTATGTTGAATTGGGAACCATTCCTACTACCTCAGTGTGCATGGTGAATGTGCAACTCATGGAAGAGGAAATAGAAGATGAAGTCTCAACAAGCACAAGAGTGCCTGGGCCGCAAGGTCGAACAACAACACTAAGCACCTTAGGAAATGGCGAAAAAAAAAGAGGTATATCACTCGACGTAATGCCCTATTGCAAAGTCAACCCATGGATGCTCAATGGCTAAGATATCTCGAGGTCACTAAGGTGCACGATGGGTTCTCTAAGAACTGGAGTGAGGAGTTGAGTAAGATCATCTTGGAAGGTAAACAAGAAGAGAAATCTACTCTTCAAGAGCTTGATCTACCTAATAAGGCTCTAGACAAAGCCGAGCGGAGAGGCAAGGAAGGTGATGACTCAAAAAGAGGATGATGATGACCGATGAGCTAGGACCTGCACCCAGTGCCAGACCATTTCAAAACTTACACCATCGATGAGCAGAAAGTAGTCCAATTGATGGCCAAAAGAGTGAAGGAGAATGGCTAGTCCATGCCTTACGATGGACCAACAGAAGTTAAAGAGGTAGACATTGCTGAGCCAGGGGAGGATCCCAAACCTGTCTACATTGCTGCCTACTAACGCCCCTACAACATTCCAACGATTAATGTGCATGGCTTTTAAGGACTACTTTACAAAAGTGGCTTGAGTTATTCATTGACGATCTTTGTGCACACTCACTATGGATTGAACATCTAGCTTACTTGAAGAAGGTGTTTGAGAGATGTCGATTGTATCGCATATCCTTAAACTCTTTAAAATGCCAATTTTGTGTCAAGCACGGTGTTATAATAGGACACATTATGTCTAAGAATGGTATTTCCACCGATGAGAGCAAAGTGAAGTTGATTATGGAATTACCCGCACCAACAAAGTAAAAGGGTGTACAATGGTTTATGGGACACGTTGGGTAGTATCGAAGATTAACCATATTCTATGCTGAAATCGCCAGACCATTGTATAGACTGCTCATAGTCTTTGAATGGACTGAATGGACTGAAGAGTGCCAACAAGCATATGATCAATTGAAAAAAGCACTGGCTAGTGCACCAATTTCGACACCACCCAATTGGGACCTTGTATTGCATGTGCACATTGATGCATCAAATTTTGTTATAGGGTGCGTATTGGCATAACTTGGGGAATTCAAATTGGATTACCCGGTTTGCTTTGCCCGTTGACAATTAAGTGATGTAGAAATCAACCATACCACAACTGAACGTGCAGGTTTGGCCATGGTATATGCTCTTAAGAAGTACAGACATTACTTGTTGGCCAATAAGTTTGTACTTTTTGTGGATCATCAAGCCTTATTGTATTTGGTGGTGAACAAGCCATGCACCATGGGAAGGAGCACATGTTGGTTACTCTTACTCTTGGAATGGTAGACCATACTTCAAAGATTCCAAATGGAGAACCTGTAACAATTGGTGTGGAGGATGACCTTCCAGATGCATGTTTATTCAAAATCAATATGGTGCATGAGTGGAGTGAGGAAAGATCCGAGTACCTAGCTTATGGTTTTCCATAAGAGCGGCCTTTGAACAAGGTAAGGATTTGGTTTGTTTTGTTGTGACCGAATCATCTCTAAACAATTTCCCTTCCATGGAGTGTGCCTTCCATGTATGGAGATCGATCTTCAGAATTTGCAAATCCTTTCATATATATACTTGGTCTAATGCCCAATTGTACACCACTTTGGCTTCCCTCATGAAGGGTCTGCCCAAGATAATATCATATGAATCAGGTTGATGCAGAAAGTTCATGACAACAAATGTATGATGGTAATGGAACGAAAAGACCTTAAGCTTAACGTTTTTTAATAATCCCGTTGGCCTTGAGGATGTTCCATCTGCCATCTTAACGATTACGTCCACTCTTTCTAACTCTGATTTTCCCCAATTTTCCCAACATTTCTTGGTGATAATGCTCACACCCGCACCCCATCCAAGATAGCAAGTGGTCGGTACCCGTTATGGTGGATTGGAATTGTGGCATTCGTGTCATCACCCTCATAATACCTTCCCAATTGGTTGACAAGTATTTGGTTGAATCTGGGTGCTTCCCTTTCCTCACACGCACTAGTTTTTTCTCAACCACACGTGTCTGGCTCTCCTCTATAGTGGTCATTGGGTTCATTCTTCCTTCTACCCAATCCTTGAAATCAGCCCACAATGCCGGTGTGTTACATAGCAATGGTCCAAGCGGCATTTTGACAATTGTGGACAATACTACTGAGAGACTGCCTATATCTCTGGGCTCTCTGGCAAGTGAAGTCTCCTTCCACGTATTTGTCTCATACTCAATCCTAGGGAATGAATGGGTCAACAGTTCTTGATCTAGCTCCACAAACATCCTTGCTCCATTAGATCATTATTAGTCCCTTCCTCTAACTCTTCTGGAATTGGAGTTGGCACATCTAACTTCCTTTCTCTAGCAACTCATTTCGTGGGATACAATGTATCCCTAGCCTTGTTAGACCTCAATTTGGCTTCACGATTGCATTGACACTCCTCTACAAGGGCCTTGGCTTCTTCGAGCTTTCTTATTTCCTCCTCTGCATTCAGATATTCTCCAACACCCTTGGGGGTTGCTGGTCTCTCTTTTGCGGTTCCATGTGCCTACTCATCCGGTCTCAACAATAGATCGTCTCCTTCCTCTAGCTAGGTGGAGCCAATGCCAATGGTATCTTCCTCGGATCCATCCTGAATTACAACCAAGGTGTCACCCTCACTCTTCTCCTTCTCCCAGCCTTAGAATTTGTAATACCTTATGGGTTTTTCCCTTTGTCCACCTATTTCTCTTGTGCGCATGTAAGGACATTTACTACGTGATATTTCTAGGCTACACACTTATAGTCCTAATGGTGGCATGGTTAGATGAAGTGTTACCATTGGTGCGATAAGGGTAGTCCTTGATCAGATGATCAACACCACACGACACGGGAAATAGTTGGCATGGTGTTGGTATGTGCTGCTCTATCAACGGAGGTTGACTAGCATTAGCTACATTTTTCATAGGACACTCTGCTTCTCAATGAGGTCCATTACAATGGAAACACAATATGGGTCCCCTTTTCATAGTCGAGTTTATGTATTTTCCCTTCCACTATACCGTGGTCTGAAACACTGGTACTGGCGTGCTATTTTGTAAGATATAATACTTTGGTGTGATCTTAGGTAGTTTTTCATAGTAGTCATTATTCATTTCTACTTCGCACATAGCTTCCCCATCTTCTAAGGGTTCTTCAATCAACACCTAGTTGATCTTGGCCTATGGCTATGGTGGTGGCGTGCTATTTTGTAAGATATAATACTTTGGTGTGATCTTAGGTAGTTTTTCATAGTAGTCATTATTCATTTCTACTTCGCACATAGCTTCCCCATCTTCTAAGGGTTCTTCAATCAACACCTAGTTGATCTTGGCCTATGGCTATGGTGGTAGAATAGGTGGCAGTAATGGCATCATATCCTGCATCCTCAACATTCCTCTCAGTAAAAATAGGACGCATTCGGCTATCCTGCAGCTACACTGGGTTGCATTGGTGGTACTGGTAAAGCTAATGGCACTCTGGGTGTTGGCAATTATGCTAAGGGTTGGATCCTCGGATATCTACACATGGCAGTATCATGGTTTGCTAGTCTTTGACAAAATGAGCACAATAGAGTAACTATCTTGGCCTTAGGTGAGGACATTCAGTGCTCGTATGATTTTGTTTATAGATTGGGCGCACCAAATCAACTCTCTCCGGGGGTAGAGATGGGCATTCCCCAATGCTTCCCTCCCATCCCTGGTTTTTAGCCTCTCCAAGATGGCAGTACTGAGTTCTTCAACTGTCATGTTGCCAACTTGCTTGTTTTTAGGTATCGCATCTTGATGATGACTAGAGACTTGATGATGACTAGAGACTTGTGATGTTGCTACCGAAGCTACCTTAGCATCTTCTAGTTGCGATAACTCAAGCGTGTTATCTTCATACTCGATAGCCAACTTACAACAAGTATCCAAAGTAGTCGGTTGGGCTAACACCAAATAATCAAGCATCTTATGATCTCGTACTCCTCTTTGGAAACAGAGCAATAACCGATCATCAATTATTCTTTCCCTCAATTTGTATCTTGAGTTTAGGTGCTTGAGTTGAGAAACATAATCCCTCATGGATTCATTTTCTTTCTGCTTGATGTTATGGAGCTGAGCCACATGACTCCATATATCACCACTTCGAGCGAAGCTTGGTATGAACACATTTTTAAGATAAGTGAAATTGACTTTGTCCTCAGGCTTTAAGGTTCGATACCACTGATGGGCCTTCCCGTCTAGAGTTAGAGAAAAGGCATGTATCATGGTCACATCGTTCACTGGCCCCCACATGTTTCACACGTTAACTCAAAGATCTATAGGTGTTGGTCTCCATCTCTAGAGAAATTTTGCATGAGTTTCGAAATGATGTGCGGTTTCATCGAAGACGGTTTGGACTCAAGGGAAGTGCCCATTTTCGTGGCCATATTCAACAAATTTGCCCTTGTGGCCGTATTTGGATTTGCATGGGGGTCCACTATTGGCCTCCGAGGAGCAATCCCCCCTACCTAGTCCTCATCCTCTGCGTAGGTCCTTCTATCCAATCTGGGTGTCCTTGTGGCCGTATTTAGATTTACATGGGGATCCACTATTGGCCTCAACCCCACCTTTGTTGAATCAAAAGTTCCATGCTCTACAAGAATATGGGATTATTGATCATCTCATTTATCTCCTCCCTTGTGTAGAGCCAATCCTCTTCTCCTACAGATGCGCTAGGTCGATCGTCCTCTTTGTCTTGTATTTTGAGGTCTTCCTTAGCCTTGGGTTCCTCATTTATGGGTTCTAGGGCTGGTATCCTGCCTTCTATCAATCCCATCGCCATGTTATCCATGGCATCTCTATATGTTTCTATTTCATTGCCATGTTGCCATAAAAGAAGAAAATTATCGATTTCCCTTTGTTCTGCCACCATTCTACACGTATCAAGCTCTTGCCCTTTTAAGCTTAGAAGCCGCAATTGACGCTCTGCTTTAGCCATCTTAATGTCAAGCTCCAATTCCTCACATGTGGGAAAGAAGATTTGACCCATCTTGACAGCATTTTCCTTGTCTCGCCTAACCCTAGGAGTAATTCCACTAAGTCTCAAGGTGTTAGTGTTCTTGGGGGGGCAAACGTTAGGGCTATAGGTGTTGTTAAGTCCATTTTTGGACCGTGTCCCACGCTCGTTAATAGACCCTTGTCTGCAGATTGAGCTTCATCTTCTGTGCCCCCGGTTGGAGACCAAAGAATCCCTTGGCTATATCAAATATTCCATTGGACTTCACACGAGGAGCGGGTTTCCCTTGTCCAGAGAACCTTAATCCTTCTTCTATGGATTCTTCGGGTTTCTGTAGTGTAGTCAAATTTATCCAAGCTATAACACTTAATTGAGTGCTCGCCGAGCGACTTGAACTAACACTTTTCTAGTAGAAAGATCTTGGGTAATTAATGCACTATCGTTAGGGGTGGGGTCGTCTCCAATAAGTTTTCTCGACCTCAAGTGCATGAGAAAACAATTCAGCATAACAACTCACTACTCCAACTTTTATGCTCGATTATCTGTCAAACTAACGTTTCACATCATGAAATGGGTTTCACACTGTGAACTGGGTGTCACGTCATGAGATGTATTTCAGCTTGTGTTTCACACCATGAACTAGATCTCACGTCGTGAGATGTATTTCACGTCATGAACAACTTGTGTTTCACACCTTGCAATTTCAAGTTAGTATTGCATTAATCTGAGTCAAAGAGATTACTATAGTGTAGTGTCAAGTTAGAATTGCATTAATCTGAGTCAGAGAGATTACTATAGTGCACTTCTGACTCTCTCTTGCCCCTGATCTGATAATCCTTCAATCCATGAACTCCACCTATCTCACGTATGAAATGGCGGTTCTATCTCACACCGTGAGATGCATTTCACGTCGTGAAATGTACCCATTTCACAAGATAAGATATTTTCAGTTTTCTTATGTCAGTCGTGTCAAGATAAGATGCACTAACTTTAGAAAGGCAATCCCAAGATTTTCGGGACTAAGGCAGGTAGGATCTCACTCCGAGAATGCAATTACGCCTCACACCGTGAAATGCTTTCCTGCACTTTTATGCGTTTGTCAGTCAAGCCAGTAGAATGATTTTTTGAGTTGTTTGGAGTTTAATTTCCATGCTCAATAAATCTAAAATAGTCGTGCCTAGCAAAAGGAATGTAATACAAGTAACAAACATAACCAATGGCTCCTTATTTTTGTGATTTTTTGAAAGAACGAAAAAAAGAGTATCACCAACTGCTAACTCATGATAGAAAAATTGGTGATAAAGACAACAAAATCAAAAGAAAACCCAAGTGTTGCTTTCCTACAAGCATTACCAAAGTACTCGCACACACTTCAACACACACAAAATTTCACAAAACTAATCTAGTTTCTTCACTTCCACACAAAGTTTATCCACACAGTACTTCACAATGTACTTCCAAAATGCAAAGGCAACAATGAATCTTGCATAGTGGGAGCTAGAGATCTAAGAAGATGGAAGAAACAATGGTGGTTTCCCTGCAAGCAACGGCACCAAAAATGTTATAGCCTATGGCACCTCCCAAGAGAACTCCACACATTCACTAATGGAATAAGCAACAAACGCAACCGTCATAGGGTACTTACCGTGTTCCAAGCTCATGTCCCTTGTTGAGGCTCTCCAAGCTTGCTTATAGAAGCTCCAATCCTCTAGTCTCCACCTCCACTTTGTCACCATGGAGTCGCTCGCACCACAATGCAAGGTAACCGTCCCCTCACTCTCCCACACCCAAGCATAGAACAGGCACATGCACTAGAGTACACACACTCTCTCTCACACACACATACATAAGACAAGACAAGAGCTCTCATAGTACAAAGCGGGATTGTGTCTTTCTATTATGAGAAATTGCCTTATATATAACTGGCCCTTATTCAGACTTAGGCACCTAAAACTAAAACTTACTAACTAAAGCCTTGGCTGGCCAGTATCTCACAATGTACAACCTTTATAGTGCCATTACATAACACTTATTAATGTCCTCAATGGGAGGAGCATGTTTGTTAATCCAAAATGGGATTAACAACAAAGAAGCGCAAGTAGGAGAATCAAGGTGGTGAAGAGAAAAGAATGAGTAGGAGAATCAACTCGGTAGATATCCATGCTAGATGCCAAGGGAAATAGTCATTTTTTTAGCACACTAATTGAGCCCTATGTTAAACTTAATTTAAACTCATTTAACAAAAGGTACCTATAATCGTGAATGATGCCTTCTTTGTACTCTATCCTTCTCAGTTTGATGCACATTGTTAATACTATCACAATAGGTTCTCATAGCTTTAGTAAGGGAGTGTTCCCTCTCTGGTTTGTGCTAGTATATCTACACATAGCTAGTGTTGCTTTTTATAATCTCACCATGGCACACCTAGAATATAGGATGCTGTGACCCTCTCACAACCACAAATGCTTACACACCCATTATTAATCCTTGAATGGACCTATTCATATATTGCTTGCGTTCATGATGGAAATGCAAGTCATTGTTTACCTCTCCAGTTAACCTTAAAGCCAAATGGTTTCATCGCCCGTTAAGGTGCCCTGTAAACATAAGCTTAAAGATGGTGCTAGAATGTATGAAGTGACCTTATTTTATACTTAACACTAAATGGAAAAGTCTATGGCTTCATGTATATACTTTCTTAAGGCTAAACATAGTGGCCATGTATTACTTTTAAGTTATGGCCCAAGCCAAGTGTAGCCATTTATATATAATTTGATATTAAACAATACACAATCATTCCCCTTGTAACATAATACTTCTTAGCTCTCTCCCTCTTTCCCTTTACTTTCTTACTTGTGTTTTGTTGAATCCCCTTGTAATCAAATACTTATAAGCTCTCTTCCCTTGCAAACAGAATACTTGTTAGCTCTCTCCCTCTTTCCCCCTACTCTCTTACTTGTGTTTTGTTTAATCCCCTTGTAATCAAATACTTGTAAGCTCTCTTCCCTCTTCTGCTTACTCTCTTACTTATGTTTTATTGATTCCTTACATAACTAGGTGGGTGCATGCTTAGGTAGGAATGGTTGTAGGACCTCCCTCTTATGAGCTTCCCTCCTTTATCCACCACTTGGGAGATTGATCCATAGTGAAGGAAGCTTTTCTTGCCTTAGTACACCCACAACTGGCGAGAAGTTACATTTTGTGGCTCTAAGGCAAAGCTCCCAACAACACGTGTCGGCAAGGATAGGTGGGATCACTCGATATTAGGAAGTCACACTCCAAAAGGCATACAGTTTGGGAGCCTCAGATATATTTTTAAGTTTGTTGCATTAGGTTTTAGGGAATTCATGATTTATTATCTTTTTAATGGAAAAACCCTAATGTTTCTTAGCTATTTGTATGATTTTGAGGCCCAAAAGCTTGGATTTCATTGCATATTAAGCCAACAAATTGCTTGGTTGAGGTTTTCAATCTTGTTGCATTAGGTTTTAGGGAATTCGTGATTTATTATCTTTTTACAAGAAAAACCCTAATTTTTCTTAGCTATTTGTATGATTTTGAGGCCCCAAAGGCTTGGACTTCATTGTATATTAAGCCAATGGATTGGTTGGTTGCGACATCCACTTTAAAAACCTTATTTTGAGAGAGTTCATGAATTTGTGTTGTGCCTCTTCCATGTTTGTATTTTCTTGTAAGTGTGATTAAATGAGAGAGGAGCTAGCCTTCTTGTGTGTACATCATGGTGAGTGACATGCCGATGAGCAAGTGAGGGATTGGAGAAACCAAACAAAAGTTACATCTTGGAGCACGGCTTGCCATCCAAGTATTCATACCTTAGTATGTCATTATAATGGGATGCGATCAAGTACACTTATCCTCAAACAAATGGCTAGTGGTATGCATACAATTGCTATCGATTCGTCGTACATTTCCCATTGTTACATTGTGAATTTCCAACCCAAACATTTTCAAATGGTGCACCATATAAGTATACTTATACATGTGACTATTAATGGTACGTTGAGAATCCGAGATAAAAAAAGATGTGTATAATTATCAATGGTATGTTTTACTCATAATATATATAAACATATGTTGTACGATGCAGACAAGTTGTACATGTACAAGTGCAAGAAAATAAAAAATTTCCAAAAAGAGAGGGAACTTGATTTTTAGAAGATTTAGGACCCCTCCTATGAAAAGATGTAGGGGAGAAGGAAGCTTGAGCTTTTGCAAGCATACACACTCACACAGACTCTAGAAGAGAACACACAAGAAATTGTTCTTCTTCTTCTTCAACAAAAGAGGTCTAAAAAGGAGATAAAATGACTAACACACATACTGGAGTATATACAAGCGGTCCATAATGTGAACATGCTAAAGTGGAGTGGGTAGATGTGGACTAGTCAGTGTAGTCCTGTAGAATCTCTAGCGAAGTTATGTCAGTGCTAGCTACCAAACACACCAGTGATGTAAATGTCGAACGGTCATGTAGGCTCCTCGTGAGTATCAGCTCATGTTGAGCTTGACATCTCAACACTCCCCTCTTAAGCTCAACACTCCCCCTTAAGCTCAACTCTAGCTCGTGAACTCCAAGCATATCTCAAAATTTGCAGAGATTCTCAGCTCCCAAGGCCTTCGTGAAGATGTCAGTGACCTGATCCTATATGCTAACGTAGGCCAAGTCGATGTCGCTTACCAAGACTCTCTCCCTAATGAAGTGGTAATTTACCTCAATGTGTTTTGTTTGTACATGGAAAATTGGTTTCTTGGCCAACTATATACAGCTAAGATTGTCACAATATATGACAACCTTTCTCTCCACATGCAACCCCAAATCAGTAATGTAGCTTGCGTAACCAAGCTATCTCACATGCTACCACCTCTGTACTCGATAAGGAAACTATGGGCTGCTTCTTGGTGCTCCATGTCACAGCAGCACTGCCTAATTAAAACATAAATCCACTGGTAGATCTCCTGTCTGAGGTGCTACCTGCCCAATCTACATCTGTGTATCCATATAGCTCCAATGGTACACCTGCTGCATAAAACAATGCATAATCAACAGTGGCCCTAAAATACCGAAGTGTGCGTCAAGATGTGGTTTGTGTAGAATTTGCATAAACTCGCTCTCTAAGCCAACAATATAACTCAAATTTGGCCTACTAATCGTGACATAGATCAAACTCCCCACAATCTTCATGTACATAGTGAGGTTCTCCAACACATAACCTGCATCCGCACTGAGCTTGCCATTTTGATCTAATGGCACCGAGATTGGCTTACAACTAGCCATCCCATAACATCTCCAATACATACTATCTCTGTGAGACAGCCAAATATCACCAAGTGTGCGAATGATCTCAATGCCCAAAAAGTAGTGCAGATCTCCCAAATTCTTTATGTTAAACTTCCTTTTGATGAGAAGACTTTTCACATGCTCAATCTCTTCCAAGAATTCAAACCCAACAATATGATCATCTACATAGATGGTGATAATCACAATAGCCTTATCACTCTTACGCACATACAAAGAATGATCTGCATCCTGCCATATGAAAACCAATAGTGACAAGATACTCAGCAATCTTGTCATGCCATGCTCGTGGAGATTGCTTCAACCCATACAACGCCTTACGAAGCTTACATACACCCTCTGGGTGACCTGTATCCTCAAAACCAAGTGGCTGATCCATATACACTTCTTCTTGCAAGTCACCATGCAAGAACGCATTTTTTACATCCATTTGATGTAAAAACTAGCCTTTAGCGCTGCAACCACCACAATCAGAGCTTTCACAGTTTTCCATCTTTGCAACTAGGGAAAACGTCTCATCATAGTCAATCCCATGTGTCTGTGCATCTCCAAGCCACTAGACTCTCCATCAACAAAAGAATGCCCTACAGAAATATCAAGCATACCAAGGGACTCAACTACTCTCTTTACCTTTATGTGATATACCAACTACGTTTCCAGTATTGATCAATAAAACCACTGTATGAGGACTCTCCTGGTCCACTCAATGACTGTGATTATTACTCACTTGCATTCTACGCAACCACATTTCCACTTACATCAGCCCCAACATCATCTTCTTCAAGAGCATACCAACAACTACTCTTCAAATACAACATCCTTGCTTACCCACAATTCATGTGTAGCAAGATTATAACATCTATATCCCTTTTTACTTAAGGGAATACCCAATAAACACACATTTTTCTACCTTTGGATCCAGCTTATTATGCAACTCATCTCGCACATGCACATATGCAATACATCTAAAAACTTTCAAGTGAGACAAATCAAGTTTCTTGGCAATAAACTTCTCCTCTGGCATTACATCATGTATGGCTGTAGTAGGAGTCATGTTCATGATATAAACTGTTGTAGACACAGCCTCAACCCAATAGCTATGCAGCATATTCTTCTCTTCCATCAATGCTCGCGTAATCTCAGCACAATGTGCCTATTTTTCTGCTCAACAACTCCATTTTACTGCAAAGTGTATCTACATGTAAACTGTCTCTGAATGTCATTCTTCCTCAAGAAATTAGAGAACTCATTGGAGAAGTACTCTCCTCCTCCATCTGACCTTAGGCACTTCACATGCTTCCCTGACTGCCTTTTAGCCATCACTTTGAAATTCTGAAAATAAGTGAAAACTTCACTCTTCTCCTTCATGAAATACACCCACACTTTTCTCATGTACTCATTAATGAATGTTACATAATACCTGCAGCCATCCATGGACGTAGTTTTTTTGCAGGATCCCATACATCTAAATGCACAACGTTTAGTACATTCCTACTCACATTTTTGTCATGTGGAAATACATGCTTTGTTTGCTTTCCAAATTGACATGCTTCACATACTTTTTGCATACCTTCAACCTTAAACTAAGGCAGCCCTGTCACAATTTCTTTAGTATGCATAGACTTTATTATTTACATGCCTAATTCTCTTATGCTAAATGTCTGTATCTACAATAACTCCTGAATCATTTTCAAACATTGCAGCACTCACTTCAGGCATATTTACATTCAATGCAAACATTCTTCCCACTCTTACCTTTTGCAAAACAACCGACCTGCACTTATTTTTAAAGTCTTTTACATAACAACCATCATGGGGTTAAACCGCACTTGCAAACCTTGCTTAATCATCTGGCCAACAGAAATCAGATTCTTTTTAATGTTCGGAACATAAAGTACATCTGCAAGGTATTTCACCTTACCATCCTACATAGACAATGGCACATCTCCAACATGGGCAATCAGATGAGCAGTCATCCCCTATTTCAACAAAACCTGGTCTTTCAAGACTCTTCATTTCCTTGAACCACTTACCATGACTTGTAATGTGGTTCAAAGCACCTGAATCAATATACCATACATCATCCTTACATGTTGCTACATCGTTTCCATACACAACATTAACTACATGTGGCATAACAAACAACCTCTCATTATCCTCATTATTTATGCTAGAGGACGCATAGTTATTTTGTTGCACTTTTTCATTTTGCATGTCATTTTGCTTCTTATAGCAATTTGCATGCACATGTCCAGGCTTACCACAGTAAAAACAGCCTCGTGTATTGTTATGTTGCCTTTGCCAATTACCACGACCTCCTTGAATCCCTCTGCCTCTAAATTGGCCTCTTCCACTTGTGTTTTGTGGTTGTGAATCCTAGGACTATTGCTACTGACCATAATTCTGATTACCTGTTTGGCCACCACCTTGGCCACGGCGTCGGCCTCTACCACATCCTCTACCTGCACTTATGTAGAAGTCATGTTGCTCCGAACTGCCTTTGTTTTGTAAAGATTGTCTTCACCCAAACTCTTTCCTTCAATGATGAGCATTGACACCAAATCTATAAGGTTGAGAATGTATTTGATGCCTTGTATTGTGGCCGAGACCACGTAGACATACTTCCACCTTATCATCATCATCAACAGAAACACAAATAGATGTAAGGGATTCCACAATGCCCTTGATCTTCAAGGCATAATCATTCACATACATGTTTTTCTTCTCCACGATATGATGCTCATTTTTCAACTGAATCTTTCATGCCTAGGTGTTAGTTTCATATACAGCTTCGCCAAGGTGTCCCATGCGTCCTTGGGTGACTTGGCATCCTATATATGCCCAATCATAGTGTCATGTATGCTAATAGAAAGCCAATACATAACTTTCCTTGTTCCTTGATTCCAATCCTTGTATTCTTTTACATTTGCAGTAGTTGGATTAATCTCTGATATCTCTAGTGCCTCCTCATCTTCACCTTCAATAGCCTTTTCCCATCAAGAAATTTGTTATTCTAAACCTCTAAGCATGGAAGTTATTCTTGTCAAGCTTTGCTATAAAAATCTGGTTAATTCCATCATTTGACATCTTGTCTACAACACAAACTCACCAAAAATAGTACTCTTCTTTGACCTGCACAAACTGTTATATTCTCTGCAGGGGTACTACCAAATTGTGATAACCAGTGACCTCAATTTGCATACATACACCCAATGGCAACTTTAAGACCTCTTTGCAGTACACACAGTGTCTGCACAACCAATTTCCCTTCCTGCAGTTCCAAAAACAGAAATCTATAGAGAATCGAAACTTACCCACAGTGCACGTGAATGCCTGCAAACTGAAAAACGGAGGTCAAGACTCGCCTGAAACGCGTTTTTAGCCCCAAGAAATTTGTCTAAAGACTTTATAATTGCCCTACAGCTCTGCTTCGATGAAGACAACCCCTCAATCAGAGTTTGTTTGCGGGTGCCTCCCGAAGAGCTCCCAACAAGGGTGTAATAGCCAACACAAAGGGGGGAAGAGTAGGTGAAGCTCTTATCGTTGTATCGCTTCATGTGCTTCTCTTGCTTATCTCTTAACTCTTTAGCATGAACCAGGCTCTGATACCATGAAAAGATGCAGGGGAGAAGGGATCTTGAGCTCTTGTGCAAGCACACACACTTTCACACAAACTCTAGAAGAGAACACACAAGATGAGAGGGTGAAAATTGTTCTTCTTCTTCTTCAACAAAAGAGTTCTACAAAGGAGATAAAATGACTAACACACATACTAGAGTATATACAAGCAGTCCATAATGTGAACACGCTAAAGTGGAGTAGGTAGATGTGGACTAGTCGGTGTAGTCTAGCTGTAGAATCTTGGGCGAAGATATGTCGATGCCAGCTACCAAACCCACTAGTGATGTAAATGTCGAACAGTCATGTAGGTACCTCGTGAGTGTCAGCTCATTTTGAGCTTAACATCTCAACATCCTAGGTACCTAAGCCTTGAGTTTATTTTGTGAGAAAGGTTTATCTTGAACCAAACAAAGGAAACTTGACTTTTTGAAGATTTAGGGTCCCTCCTAGGTACCTAAGCCTTGATTTTGTTGTGAGAAAAGTTCATCTTCTTGAACCAAACACATTTAATGCACTCAAAGAGAAAGGTTTATCTTGAACCAAATATATTTAATGCACTTAGGGAGAATATTGGATTATGATGTCCATTTATACGTGTCCCTCTCCAGACAAATAGAACGCCCCTAGATTCTCACATCATAGAAGTTTTCGTCCATATCTCACTCTGGTGATATACACAAGGGAGTGTTGCTAGTGTGAGATACTAGGAACCACATGACACAACTTCTAGTGAGGATTTATGAAGCAAAGTGAGGATATTCTAGATTTGCACCACAATTATAGACTAACAGAGGGTATTGCTAATTCCATCCTCACCTATCAAAACAGCAAAAAGTCTACTCAACGAGAGCCCTGAGTTACTTTGGAATGAACCCGTGATAGCAAAGGATCGTGTGCAAGAGGGACAACCGAAAGATGAAGAGTTAAGGGAATAAAATAACCTTGAAATTAGTCTAGCACCAAGACTAGGTGACACTAAGGATGGCAACATTTAACGAAATAGAGTGAAACAAAACTGTGTTGTGAATGCGAGGAGGTAGCAAATCAAGGGCTATTGGAAGAAGAAGAAGAAGAAGTAACACTTACTTTGGAGAATAGAACAAGAGCTTCAAGAGAATTCTAATGGTATATACATCAGAAGAAGCAACCAGAGGAGTAAGGTTGTGTCTTAAGTAGCTACAACTTAACAATATGCCAGGCATGTTAAGACTTGACATGTTTGTAAACTACACCCCCTCGACGACAAGCTTAAGTAGCCACACAATCTTAGAGCTCCTTGTTTGCGTGCCACGCCTTCCTCACTCATCAAGCTCCACCTTTGCCATGCCCCCTCCCTAATTTGCACCTCCATCACAAATCCCAACCCTAACTTGCATCACTTAGAGCAAGAGGCACTATTAGTTGTGGGCTGTGTGTGTGCGCGCGCGCGCGCGCGCGCGCGTGTGTGTGTGTGTGTGTGTGTGTGTGTGTGTGTGTGTGTGTGTGTGTGAGAGAGAGAGAGAGAGAGAGAGAGAGAGAGACAGAGATCATATTCACTCAAAATTATTGCTATGCATGACCTTGTGTAGATCTTGTTGTAGCCAAATATACTTGATGCCTATGATGCAAGGGAGGAAGAAAGTAAGAAAGAGAGAGAGAGATAAGGAAAGAGATGAGACTTAGTGCATGCAAAAGAAGGGAGCAAAGAATGACAAGATGTAGAAAGAGAGACACATTGAAAGAGAGGGAAGATGCAATTACCTGCAAACAGGGAAAGAGCCACAAGTACAAGGTGCTAAAATCAAAATAAGTTTTTTCATTATTTTTCTAAAAAAACAAGCGATAAATACCTTTGAAATACATTGGTGAAGCTGTTAATATTCTTGGAAAAGTATTTCAAACAAAAAAGACACAAAGTTTGGATCACTTATTCATATAATTGTGTGCGCTTTTGCCGCACAGGTCGTAGCTGGGGACTTGCCGGACACCGTATACGAGCCACGAATGGCTGCAAGCATACAAGGGAAGGAAGCTCAAACAGAATGCAAAGGGTGTGTCACTCACCGCTCAACCGCCGCCTTGAAGGATTCCCGCGTCGCAGCCGTGAAGGAGGAGCCGCCGTCGCCGCTCTACCGCCTCTCCGCCGCCGTGCCGCTACACAGTGCTCGATTGCTCTCTCACTCTCTCTCTCTCTCTCTCTCACACACAGGAGAAGGAAACTAAAGAGATAAGGCAAGAGCACTCTTGTATTCACAACACATGAGAATGAGGATTTTAGGGTTACATTTGACTCTTATAGGTGACTTGGCCGTTCACACTTGGGTGCCCATACATGGCCGGCCAATCCTAACCCTTATCCTACTGACATTCAAGGTGCGCCTCTCATCGGCAATCACCCAATCCCTTTATCCTTAACATATGGTGCCGACAAGCCTGGCCCATGACTCAGAATATTTAAATAAATGACGTAAAACATAGTACATCTCAATGTCCGTTCATAGGTTAACATACCCCCCTTCCTGATGTAGATTCCGTCCTCGGAAGCTATGGTATGGTAAGCTCGAGAGGGTTGTTGTGGTAGACCGTCTGCAAAACAGGGAAGTAGAGTGAAGGTATGCTGGAATTCAAAAGATATAAAGTGTATAAATTCAAGCATGTTAGACCACAATGGATGTTGCTATGAGAACTTAGTTTAAGGGTCACATGAATGAGCTAATGTAGCAAATTAACAGGAGTTTAAAATTATTGAAAGTAAATCAAGAGTAAGCAAGGTGTCAAAGGTTAATCAAGGTTTATAACTGGCCTAAGTCAAGGAAAATAACCAAGCTTAATAAATAAACACATGACCACACTGTGTCTACTCTAAGAACAAGTTAATACCACAAGCCTAGGGAAACAAGAAACATCAGAGTTACAGGAGCTTTTTGCCTCTTTTTTCTTTTTCTTTTTCTTTTTTTTTTGCACGTGATAATTTTTACACACAATGGCGACCTTCCTAAGGCAAAACTAACATCGATCCTGGTACCATATTTAACACAAGGCATTATCCTGGAATCTATTAGCTCACTTTAGGCAAGGCTACCCCCTACCAACCAAGGCATCGGTCTGGAGTAGAATACTCCTCGCCTACCAAGTATCAATAAGGCGATAGGCCAACATTAAAGCACATCATAGACTTGTATTGCCATTTATTGTAGGCTTCTTTTTTTTTTAATAATCTATTTCTTTTGATTTTCGCTCCTGAACTATAATTTGTCTTGCATCCTTTCGACAAAGGGTAATAGCTATGTCCTAGAGGTCAACACACACATGGCCAGGTGTCAAACATTAAGATGGTTTGACCCTAGACCTAAGACAATCGTATTCCAAGGTTAACTAAAGACGTCATGCTGCCTAGGAATATTTCCAATAAAGTTAAGCTCATTAATGATTTACACTAGCATGCAAGCAACTTCAAAAACTAAGTAGTACATTGACAATTTCCATGTGGTCATGCATTATAGTTCATGCAATTGATTGAACAGTAAAAACGAAAGAGAGTGGGTATGGAAGAATTACACCTGTAATTGGAGATCTCCTTGATTTGACGAGACAGCTTGCAATTTGATGTAGATATATTTTGATGAACGTTGCGGCAGTCTCAGGACTTGAAAGCGACCTCACACTTTTCAACCTGTACAATCAACTAACAAGCACTATACCTCGAAAGGCACATCAGTGTGAAAATTTCAAGACTTGTTTAAGGAATCTAAACTAGAAAAAACTTGAAAACGCTAACCTACCTACCAGTCACCACACTACTACTAAGGATACGGTAAGAGGATGTTGTAGAGTCCTGGCTCTAGCCCTAAGGCTAAGCCTCTATCCGCATCATCCAAACAAATAAAGTCAACCTCAGTAGTGCCATGAGTTTCATCCGTCCATTCATCATTGTCAGATATTTCCTTTTCATTTTCCCATCCACATAAACTCATCAAAAATGTAACCATGCGAGGATAGTCATCTTGTGGAAAAGGAAAGCATTGGGCTATCAGGGATATGTCCTCTATGGAGTAGGGGTCAGTCATGGTCAATAGGCGAATTAGCCATTCTAATTCCTCAATATTTTCCTCTCTAGCTAGTACATCTATATGATCCCATTCAGTTTCAATTACAGGATAGCACATGTGGAATATCTGAGAAAGGTATAGATGATACCTCTCACCAAAGGTAGGAGTGGATGAAGTGTATGATGATCGGGCATCTGCCATATCTGCAACACAGATATAGCATCAGTAGGTTTATGATAGGTCAATCTAGTTCTTGATTGTATACGAATATTTCTCTTGTTTTTGTGCTCTTGCTCTTTTTACTATTTTTTGTTTTTCTTTTCTTTGTTTTTTTTTTTTAATGTATGAAGCTATATATATATATCCCCTTGAATTTGGCAATTACATGGTCAGGGGAGAAGGTTAAGGAGGTAGCATTAGAATGTCGAGCGTGAGTACATGCTCCCCCTTTCCTTGGGTAGATCATATTATTTGCAATGATGTTGCAGCTTCTTGGAACCAATTTGTCCAGCGGGTCATAGGTTGTGATGTGGGCAGATAGCTTTTTATGACCCTTGTGGCCACATCCAATTGCAAAGATGGTAGTGTACGCTCCCATTGACGAATGGAGGAAATGGTTTCTGATGATGCTATTACAAGGGGAGACGTAGACTCATCGGTTTTTTGTTGGGTGTTGGCAAGAGTAGGTGTAGAGCATGTAGAAACTTCTATATCAGCGTGTGCCTGGCATGAGGAGCTAGAAGCTTCATGTGGCTCCCCCCTTCCTGAGCTAGGTGGTAATGATCGATATCGTTTGGGAATCCAAACTAACTCTGGAAGAAGTGGTGCGGAGCACTCTATTACCTTTCCCTTACCACGATCTTGAATTATCGTTGGGGTGGCAACAATTGGTTTGCAAGGTTTTACAGGTGATGTAGAGGGATTCAGCTTATGTTTAGGGACCCAAATCTGGTCATTTCCCTCATAGTATCCTTGGGCTACTAATAATTTTTTAGGGATCCATCACGATGTTACATTGCCCTTTCTCGGGTGGGTAGCTGCTTTCCTTTTACGAGGCTTCTTGGTGGCTGAACGAGATTGAGCAGGGGAAGTAGCTGTTAACGAAGCTTTGGGGACCCGTTTGTATGTACTCTTTGGCATAGTAAGCGAAGCTTTAGGGACCACCTTGCCTGTTTCCACTCTTGGCGTTGAAGCGTTAGAGGGATGGCAAACAATCAAAGATGGTTTTGCCACTGGACTTGGTGATTTTTTGTTATCCATCATTTTGTCCAGAGTCGATGGCTTAGGAGCGAGATTTTGAGTGGTCAGACCTAGTGTTGGTTCTTGCGTCGTGACTCGTCTGGTTGCCCAATCGATATTGCATTTGTTGGTGGCCATCATCCATTTGCGCCCTAAGTTTACAGTCCCTTCCATGGTACCAGCAAGCATAACCAAAAAGCTTTGAATTATGGTTCCCTTGTCATAAGCAACTGGAGTGTGCAGAATTCCTGAGACATGGGTTTTCTTCTTGTTGATTCCTTGAACTTGGATAGAGCTCTTGGATAAAGGTGGTTTTCCCAGTTGACACCACACGCCATATGATAGCAAATTGTGTTGAGCTCCTGTATCCAATAATGCATTATATAGCACCTCCCCGTAAGGACTCTGTAACTCAATTGGGTATATTAGGGTGGGTTAGATTCCAGTGCATCCTCCTCTACTTCCTCGAAAAATACTTGCGTAATTCCCAAGTTGGCTTCTCGTTGTCTCCTAGCACGCTGTTGACGTTCTTTGGCTTCGACTCTCGCTTGTATCTTTTTAAGCTCAGCCTGTTCTTTAGCTACCTTTTTTTGATGGATTGCATGTAACTCCTCCTGGCTCAGGGGGTCATAGTATCTTTTGAATTTACTCCCATTAAGGAATCCAATGGTTTCAACTCCGTCGAGAGTCTCCACTCTGATGGTACCTTGCGGGGTAATTTCACATACTCTATATGGTCCCTTACCAGCATATTTGAGCTTTTTCTTTTCGTTTCGCACTCCATACATCAGGACTTTATCCCCAACCTTGATGTCCTTGTCCTTTAGGTGGCGATCAAACCATTTTTTCCTTCTATCCTTCTCCACCAGGGCATTGTATACAGCCAATTGTCTTTCTTCGTTTAGCCGCTCAAGGATATATAGACGCTCTACCAAGGGATTACCATCCCAACCCTCTTGAGTAGCAACACGAAGACTAGGAATGACAAATTCCCATGGCATGACTGCTTCTTGGCCATATACCATTTTGAATGGTGTGCAATTAATAGCCACTTTGTACGCAGTACGATAGGCCCATAAAGCTGTCGTAAGCTTTAGATCCCAATCCGTGCGATGAGCTTCAACTGTCTTTGTCAAAACAGAGATTAATGTCTTGTTGGTACTCTCGGCTTGGCCATTCGCTTGCGGATAGTAAGGAGTAGATTTATGATGGAATATCATGAAATTTGTTGTGAGCTCCTTAATCACTTCATTTATAAAATGCGTACCATTGTCGCTCACAAGTTCAAAAGGACAACCGAATCGTGTGATTATATTTTCAAAGAGGAACTTGGCTGTTGTCCTCGCATCTGCCTTACGTGTCGCTTTCGCTTCAGCCCATTTGGTCATATAGTCAGTGGCCACAATAATATAGTGAGATTGTGTGTTTCGGGCCGCTGGGCTAATTGGACCTACAAAGTCTAAACCCCACTTTTCAAATGGTTGGTTTACTTTGATTGGATGTAGAGGCATCTGATCTTTCCTCTGGGGTTTCTTGTATCGTTGGCATTCATCGCAACCCTTCACAAAGAGTGATGCATCTTGGAACATAGTGGGCCACCAATACCCTGATTGTAAGATCTTACGCGCAGTTAAGTCTCCTGAGAAGTGACCACCGGCTACGCCCATATGTGCCTCTTGTAAAATGTATAGATATTCATCCTCTCAGGCACAACGCCTAAGAACGTCATCCTTTCCTCTTTTATAAAGAGTCCCGGCTATCAGGCAATAGGGTTCGCACTCTTTGATCAGCTTTCGAGCTAGATCTTTACGAAGCTCTTTGGGTGGAAAGCCATTAACCAAAAAGTTAACAATCTTCTCACTCCATTCAGGCATTGTCTCCACCATGAACAGGGAAGTGTCCGGTAAGTGATCATCAACCCCAGTAGGAGCCTCACCATTAGGTATGCGAGACAAATGATCAGCCATAACATGTTTTTTGCCAGGTCTCACAACAACAGTGAAATCAAACTCAAGAAGAATCAATAGCCATCGTGTGATTCTTCCTGTGGAGCATGGTTTGTTTACCAGATACAACAATGCTTGATGATCTACATAGAAAACAAACTTGGTGGCAAGGAGGTAATAACGAAATTTCCTTACTGCATATATCATTGCCAATCCTTCTCGCTCCGTAGAGTGGTGTAGTTCATCTCAGCATCGTTCAACTGGCGACTGGCAAAGCTAATGGGGTAGTCTAGCTTGTGTTCTCAAGGTTGAGTTAAAACACACCCAATCGCAAAGTTTGATGCATCAATATGCACATGGAAGAGTAAATCCCAGTTAGGCATTCTCAAGATTGGAGCACTCGCCAAGGCCTTCTTTAATAGCTCATAGGCACGGTCACATTCTTCGGTCCAAATAAACTCGATGAGAAGCTTATACAATGGTCGAGCTATCTCGGTGAAGAAGAGAATAAACCTTCGATAATAACCAACGTGGCCCATAAAGCGTTGGACTCCCTTGTAGTTGGTGGGTGGTGGCAGTTCCAGAATGACCTTGATTTTACTCTCGTCCGTGAAAATCCCATTTTTGGACACTATATGCCCTAAGATAATTCCATGTTTAACCCAGAATTGGCATTTGAAAGGATTCAAGGAGATGCGATATAATCTACACCTTTCAAATATTTTTCGTAAACACATCAAGTGCTCATCCCAAGAGGAATGAACACAAAGATCATCTAAGAAAGCTTCACAGAAGTCCCTTAGATATTCCTTAAAGGCCGTGTTTATCAATCGTTGGAATGTTGCAGGTGCATTGGTCAAGCCAAAAGCCATGACGCGAAAGGCAAACACTCCAAACTCCGTGATAAATGCTGTTTTAGCTTGGTCCTCAACTGCAATTGTGATCTGATTGTAACCCGAGTACCCATCTAAAAAGCTATATGCCTCCTTGCCTGCCACTCTTTCAAGCACATGTTCAGAATATGGCAAGGGGTAGTGATCCCTTCTGGTGGCTGCATTAACCTTTTTGAGATCTCGCACACTCTGAGTTTCCCATTCTTCTTTGGCACGATGACTATCGGAGAAACCCATTCTGAGTGCTCAATTGGGTATATGAATCCACATTTTACCAGCTTTTCAATTTCCTCTTGTACAATCTTTGCATACTTAGGATTCATTGGGTAGGGACGTTGCTGGACTGGTTTAGCAGTGCTAATCATTGGAATCGTGTGTTGCACCACCGAGGGTGGAACACCCTTCATATCATGATATGTCCATGCAAATATGTCCTTGAATTTTTTAAGAAGCTTCGTAAGTGCAGCTTCTTCCGCCTTGGTGAGGTCTTGAGCAATAAAAACTGGTTTAGACTCCTCACACGGATCTGCTAAGTCTATCTCCTTAACTACCGCAAGGCCATCGTAGACACCGCTACTCCCATTGGTAGGCGTTCGTTGGGCTTTTGTGTAGACTACTTTACGTTCCCCTGTGGTGAATGATTTGAAATGCTCGGGGGCGGGGTGTAAGTCTATTGGTTCTTGTTGTGCCAGGCTTTTTTCTTTCATTCCGCTTCCTTTTGCTGCTGAGCCAACTCTTGGTTTTGTCGCCTTCTTGCAGTACGACTTAGTTTTGGCTTCTCTTCGATTTCTAATTGGGCAACGTCATGAGGTTGCGGAATACACCACATGACACTTTGGAGGTATTGTCCCCAATTATCCGCTATCTTCCGATGAGCGTCAATGGCTCCTACATAACTAAGCCATTCTGCAGTGGATCTTTCCTTGTTTATTGTAGTGCGTACATTGGCTCGATAGCGTTGGCGCTTATGTCTCGTTTTCTTCTTACCAAGTTTTTGATTTTTGTTTCTATCAGATTCAAACTCACTTGGTTGTTCTTCACTTGTGTCCCCCTCACTTTCGGATGAACTGCAGGAGGTCGCCATCCTAGGCCTTGAGCACATTGCTTCCACATTTGGGTGAATATTTGATTCATCCCCCCCATCAGTTTGTTCTTGAGATTCATAGTCAGAGTTACATTGGTCAGAGTCTTCGCTACTGTCAGTTGAGTTTGCCACTTTCTTGCCATCAGGAGTCAAGTGCATAACACCTATCATGTTTATTGGCACTAACGGTGGCATATCTTGCCCTCAGGTGTTACCCAGCTTGTGCCTCTATTTTCCCATGTGTCTATGGTTGCCGCTAGGTGTACCCAATCCACGTTATCCGACTCAGTCATACCCAGTAGGACATCCATATAAGGAGAATCTTTCCCATCATCAGTCTCTTTTTTGCATGTATAGCAATACCTTAATGGGGCTGAGTGAATAGTGGTATCCGAATGATTATCAATGATAACCTTGCTTCCTAAAGGATGTGCACGACCATTCTCAAGATCAACTCAAATGACAGAGTCCTGGAATTGTAGGTAGACATGGTTTTTCGACCAGTCATGCACCATTTGTGCTTCCCTCATGAAAGGACGTCCTAAGATCATTTGATATGACATAGGATGCTTGGAGAAATCCATTACAATGAAGGTATGTTTTACCTTGTATCCCAGAACCTTAATCTTAAGGTCCCTTAACATTCCAATAGGTTTAGCAATAGTTCCGTTTGCCATCTTCACCACTATGTTTGTGACTTCGAGGTGAGGTCTCCCCATGGATTCCCAATAGTTTTTAGTCACAATGCTCACTCCAGCACCACCATCAAGGATTCCCTTTAGAGTTAATCCCTTGGTAGTAATGGGTAGGGTGGCATTAGATTCGTCACCTTCAAAGTATTGTCCCAACTTGTTCACAGGTATTTCAACGACCGAATCTTCATCTAGGTTGGGTTGTAGATCCCAATGTTCCCCTTCATCTTGAAGCGTGTCGGGTCTATCCATATTTGCAAATTGTGGTAATCCCGCCTTTAGTTCTCCATTGAGAAATGCCCGAAGAGCTAAGAATAGCTCAGGATCTCCGTATAATTTGGATATGATCGTGGTTCTGATTTCAGAGGACATGAAATCCATTAGCTTGGACACATTCAATGGTACTTTTCGAGATATCGCTCCTTGACTAGGAACTGGTGAAGATGGAATCACTTCCTCTTCAATGGGGTCAGGCATTCCCTCACTAAACATTCTTTCAAGCAAAAAGGGTGTTTGCCCACTTCCTGATGTCCTATCCTCACTTTCTTCTCGAATGATACTAGGTATAGCTAACGGTTTATGGTTCCTGTGAGGCTGAACTTGCGTAGGAAACACTGTGTCTGGAATGTTGATTTTTCTAGGGTTTGGCTCCAGTTCTCTTTGTGTTTCTTCCACCAAACCCCTTAAGTGTTGCACTTGTTCAATCTCCTCAACTGGGTTTGGGTAAGTTCCAATCTTTTTCTTGAGGGTTTTTGGCCCACGTGGCTTGTCTTGGGGAGTCTCAGTCAGTTTGGGTGGTCGAGGAGGCATTGATGACTGACTTGGTTGTGGGGCCGAGGAAGTTTCCTTCTGTTTTCCCTTATTTATGTACTCGCTTGATTCTCCTTCATTGAGCTCCCGAGTGGGTTCCTCCCTTAAGGTAGTGGCTTTGGTCCCCATGGTTTCTATTGAATCAGAATCATCTTCAAGATCATTCATATACACGCGGTCGTCTCCTGTCCCTATGTTAGTCTTTGAACTGGGCTTGGAGCTCGTGGCATTAAGCGATTTCTTTCGTCGTGTTTTCTTTTTCTTTGCCTTAGCGATTGATGCAGTATCCCTCTCTTCAAGAATGTAGTTTTGATTTTGAAGCATTGACCGTGTAACTACATTCGCGGGTACAACGGGTGTGGTTCCTCGTGCTTGGTTGGTGACCTCAACCAAATTCAATGGCGTAATCTTGGGTGCATTAGGATTATGTGGACATTGAGCGATCAAATGATCTATGCCACAACGATTACATGTAAGTACCGGCATTCCCGATCTGCTCCCTTGATTTGGTTGCATATGAGTGGCGATCTTCTGTAGCCTATTAGGGCACTCTGCTACACGATGCGGTCCACCACACTCATAGCATTGAAGAGGTGGTCTCCTCACCAAGGTATTAAGGTTTTGCCCTCTTGTGGCGAGAGCAGCCGCTTGATATACAGGCTTGACTTGCCCGAAATGATCCTCCATGTAGTACTGGGGAATCATTTCAAACGTATCAATCCCATATGGAGCAGTGGAGTCTATCTCCTCTTCATAATCCCCACACGCACTATGTGACTCACAACCCATCTGGTTTATAGGAGTAATCCTTGGATGTGGAGGTTGTGGTCCTAGCACTGGCGGTGGTAACGGCATAGACTGGGCTACATTCGGATTCCTTGGAACTATGTGCTGTGACGGTTGCTCGGCAGGTTGTGCAGGCATTAGCGCGGGTACTTGAGGTGTGTTTGACCAGGCTAGTGGTGCCTGATTTGCCAACATTCGCTTAAGTACTAGGCAATCTTTAGATTGATGGCCATACTTACCACATGCATTGCAATTCCCATTGAATTTGACTCTGAATGTGGGACATTCACTCGTGCTATGTGGTCCTAAGCACACCGAACACCATTGTTGCTCTCTCCTTGGGTACATATGGCTATTCTGAGGAGCTCGATTACCCCTAAAGTATTCTTGGAGAGCCTTAGTAAGGTCGGTCACAGACATTTCAGATATCTTGGGCTCCTTGGCAATAGGTTTCACCGTCATTGGCTCGTGCCCAGATACTTGCGAACTAACGGATTTTGTTTCCAAAGACACCTTTTTACCTGCAATCATCAAGTTGTCTTCTAACTGGATTGCATTGGCAGTGACTGCTTCCCATGTTGTAAGACCTCTAATGACTAGGCCATTGTAAATGTCCTCGTGGCGCAATCCTCGGATGAATCTATCGAGGAGTTGGTTATTATTGAAGCGTTCATCGGGAGTGCAACGAGAATTTAGATGCTTCAATCGACTTATAAAGTCTCTCACTAACTCCCCTTCCTCGCGTTCAGCTTTTTGGAGTTGAGATGCTACTCCCCAAAGCACACCCTCACGTATGTATTCTTTCAAGAACAATCTCTTGAGAGTGGGGTAGTGAGTGCGCTCTTCAACCCTTAAGGTTTGATACCAATCTCCGGCCTTCCCACTCAAGGTTAAGCCTAAGGCTTTACACTTATGCAGCTCATTGTGCTCTTCCAAGGAATCACACACGTGTTCAAAGACTTCAATGTGCTTCCTAACATCCTCGTTACCACTGAAGTTTTGAGTGAGCTTAGCCACTTGTACTGCCTTGCTTCTAGGTTCTCTCTCAGGCATACCCCGCATGTTTTCCGCAATAGATCATCCAATCGTCTGAGCAAATGCTGCGAGATCACCTAGGTGAGCAGGCATAGCTGGTGGAGGCACTTCTGGGATAGCCTGGCTGATAGGAGTTGGCGTTGGTCTGAGTAGGTTGGCAAATGACGTAGGATATGATATGTGGCTAGGCCTAGCTCCTCTTGGATAAGGGTGGTGATAAGGCGGTCGTGGAGCATACGCCATTGGCATACTAAGAGGCGTAGGAGCTACCTGAGCATGAGTAGCGATAGGTACATAGGGTCGATAGGCACTGGCACGCACTGTTGTAGGTACTGTTCCACTAAGTAGCGGTGTCGTACTAACTACAGCAGTAACAGGTGCACTTTCAGCTATGCTCATCATTGGGGTAGGCATTGCGGATTCCCTAATGGAAAGTTGAGCCAAGGTTGGAAAGCTAAAGTTACTACTCGTGGGCTCAACCTGCATTGAGACTCCAGGCGAAACAACATATGAAGGGTCTATGGGACTCACCGAGGGAGTCTCCAATTGTGATAGGGTTGGTTGTTTGGCCTTGCCCGTATCCAAAAACCTCATAGGGCCAGTGGAAACTAGGTCCACTCCCCTATTTTGCCTCTCAATTTGGATAATTCTATGAATAACATCACATATCATTTGCTGTTGCTCTTCTAGATTAGTGGCGCTAGATGTAGATCGTAGGACTTCTAACCAACCTACATGGTATGTGTAACCCGTGTATAGGTCCGTTAGAGTCTCTGTGTGTAGATCATATTCCCAATTTTCATTGAGAAATATCCCATCTAGACTTGGTGTGCCAAACGGTTCTCTTGAAGTGGACGCAATGTCACTTCTTATGGATTGGCTTCTAGGGACCTCTACTTTAGGAAGAGTATCGGAAGGTGGTAGCTCAGTAGGGCCCTCATTAAACGAAGTGGGTAGAATATCCACATGGACACTCTTTGGGAGGGTAGGGTCTACATAAGATGTGAATGGCGAATCCACTACCCCTCCTTCTTCATTTACTTCGCTTGTCGCATGTTCAGAGCGTGTAGCTCTACTAAAGGTCTCTATTAGACGACTAAACATGCTAGATCCAGGTTGTGGGGCCCACACTGGCATGTTTTGGCTTGTCTCCTCAGGGTTCCTGGTAGGGTGTCCTTCCATGGCTTCTGAGTCAGCAGAGGACGAGTCACTATCCACTATTCGTGGATCTTGGGTTGCACTCCCTTGGATTCCAGCCGAAGGCCAAGATGCCAACGTGGAGGGATGGTGTGAGCATGCGTAAACCGAAACGCTTTCTAGTGGTTCAGGCTCTAGCACCCGACCAGAACGTAGATGCATGTGACGTGGGTACCCTACGTGCGTTGGTAACTACCCTTGAAACTCACACAAGTGGTTTCTTAGGTG